>NW_027186349.1:3154417-3171573 GCF_028583685.1 Petaurus breviceps papuanus | reverse complement strand
GCAAGCAAAGAAGTACTTAGTGCCTTGTTTCAACTACTTAAGTATTTATTACATTGTTTGAGTTCAAGTGCCTGTGAGCTTTGCCCTGATTATATCAAGTCTTTGTTAAGAAGCAGAACTTGTGAACCCTACAGTGGGAGGTACTTGATGATGAACCAGGAAGGGGTGGAACAAGGAGGAGCTTAATGACCATACATAAGGAGAAGCCAAAACTGGGAAAGAGGAGAACTGAGAAGAGAGCACTTGTAGTAGCAGAATTGAGAAGGGGAACTTTATTTTGGTCAGGCACTCTGTTTATCTGTTCTGGTTGTGTTGATTTTTGTTTGTGATACTTTGTACAGAAGCCCTAGGACCTTACTAGAAGCAGTGAAAGTGGATTTTCTTGCTGTCTGTTTACAGAAGTACTAGAAGAGGGATTCAGAGGTCCTGGGACTGTACTGATGATTTGTGTTTAGTTCTAAGACCTTGTATGTGGGTCTATGTTGATTTCACAGGCAGATAGTGAATTGATGATGCTGCTGGCAATGTGTATGGATGCTGTTTTTGTTGTGTTAAGCTTTATCTTCTCAGAAATAGAAACTGCAAACGATTTGAGGAGGACTGGACACTGTGAGTTTCAATATGGAACTGGATGAGGAGCTGAGAGATACCTACCTTTGAATCCAGATGACAGTTGGATAGATTCAGCCAGGAGCTGGGACCATGGAACAGGAACCATGAAGTCTGAGAGTCAGCCTCGAGTTAAGATGAAAAGATCTCTCATTGAGTACTTAATCCTGATGGAGAAGATCTTGATTTACTATGATGTAGGGATGGAGAACTTTGACCTTTGTACTTTGTGTCCCTTAAGGAGGATTGCTCCTTAAGGATGATTGAGTCAAGGACTTACTAAATGTTATTTTTTTCTTAAAACTATGTGGCTACTTTGGTGAAAACTATGTGGCCACTTTAGTGATACTTGTTATGTTATAACATTGTGAATGCTGTACTATTGTTTATGTGAATGTTTTGCTTTAATTTGCTGCTGAATAAATGGAGGGTTCGCTATACTATGTAATCAGAATCTTAAAGCTGTTCACAACAGCAGTCCTCTAGAACACTGTTTGTACTTGGCTTTATACCTGAATAAAGATCGACAAATACTTTTAAAATTTTCTTTATTTTTCTGGAAGTTTTTTTTTTGGCTATGCTTTCTTTTACAACATGACTATAATGGAAATCTTTTGCATACAGGTTATAAATGTATAACATATGAAATTTCTTGCCTTCTCAATGGTGGGGATGAGGAAGGCAGGAAGGGAGAGAATCTGGAATTCAAACTTTTAAAAATAAATGTTAAAAATTATTTTTGCATGTAACTGGGGGAAATAAAATACTAAATAAACATAAATGCAGTATGGGTTCATTAAGTAGGATACAATAAATTCTGTTATCCAATATGATTGTGAAATGAGGCTCTTTGTTCAAAAGAGAGTTACTAAATACATATTATGTGTAAATTACTAGATTAAAAAAATCATGCACAAATCTCAAAAAATGTTCTTCATAACTTGCATCCTTCCTACCTCCCTAATTTTCTAATTCTATACACACTTATATACACTGTACCTTCTAACTACATTGACTGACACGTATACATTACAAAACATCTACCATTTTTATGATTTGGTACTGGTGCTCTGCCATGGTTGGCATGTTGTCTCTGCTCACTTCTGACTCTTAGTTTTCCTCGCTTTCTCTGAGACTCAAGTAAAATTTGTCTTCTGCAGGATGGTTTTCTGTTTCATAAAGTTCTAGTAATTATCCTTTTCTGATTACTTTCACCAACTCTACACATGTGTTACATACATCCAGTTATATTCATGTTGTCTTCCTAATAGAATATGAATTACTTGAATGCAGACATTATTTTTTGTCATCCTTTGAATGAATTTCTCTTAGTACAGAAGCTGGAATAAAGTAAGAACTTAAAAAAAATGTTTGGTGACTGACACTGAGAAAGGTCCATTCCATCTCTAAACCTATGATCATATAAATAATGTATTTCCCACCACACCCACACACACACATAGACACACATTTCTTCCTCTTCCTTCAAAAAAGGATGAGCTTATTAATTAGTGCACCCTCTTTTCCAATTTTTAATACTATTATGTAAAGTTGAACTTGGAAAATTCATGTTTTCTTTCTTTAACAGAAGATTAGTTATACAATCTGGACATTAAAATGGGCCAATTTGTTAATTGTAGCTGTTTTATCTCTCATATATAGCAAACAGCTGCAATTGATTGGAGGTAGAAGTTTATGGTGGTCGAAATTCTTATTCTCAAGACTTTTATATATTTACTAAACGGGTAAAAAGAAACCACATTTTCAAGGTCAGTTACTCTTCAAGATCTATTACACTAGAAAATTGGTATTTGAACTACATATATCAAGATCAGTATAAGGAGTTGGAATTGAGTGTTGGCAGGAAAACCTGCCTCTTCCTCAGCCTAAACTTAGGATCATATTTTGACTTTGCCACTTAATTTTGGAGCCAGTGAAGCAATTGTTGAGATCTTAAAGATTTATCCCAAATTGTCAACAAATAAGAAATTCCTTTCTCACTTCTGTTTCTTTTTCTATAAAATATGCAAAATAATAGCTCATCTACCTGGATCACAGAGTTCTTAGGAGGAAAACTTTGCAAAAAAAAAATGTAAAGTGCCATAGACCACCATAAACATGTGTTGTTATTAAGGAACTTTAGAATAAAATAAAATTTGAAGCATCACTTTAGAGGATTTAGTTACTGAAGGAACAAAAGGACTTAAAATTTCATTGGTCAATACATTGCCAAGGGATATTATGGAAAACTTTCCATGGATTGTGACAACATCATTTTATTTTTAACGCCTTTCTAATCTTCTACTTATTTTCAAATTTTCACCTCTGATAAATGATTTTTACTTGTCCAATATTTACTCAAAGCTGACTAAAATATTGTCAAATTCCTCTCTTTATTTCCAATGATCATGCAGCCTAGGACCTAATTAAAACTATGATTACTTCCATTTCCTGGATTTTTTAAGGCACAAACCAGTGTCATAACCAGCTCTGGTTTGTAAGGGCTATCAGGAATTGTGAACAAAACAAAATATCTCTAGACTTCACCTGTCTCCCCACTGAGAAGCACATTTCACTGTTGATTGTCAGTTTGTGTCTTTCAAATGCTTTATTTTACAACTAACATCTTATTACACTGATATTTGTTTAAAAATGAATATTTGTCTAGTACATTTCTTCATTGAAATGGCTTATTTTTTGACAGCATTAACTGTCACGTACTTTTTAAAAATATTGTTATTTGTAAAATTTGAATCAAATTTGACTAAATTTGTCAGGTTTGTAATGACACTCACTTTTGGGGGATTAGTATAGTTCATTCTAGAAGCAAATATCTTAGAAATCACAAGCAAAAAATATTGAAGTGGCATATTAAACATAATCTGGTAAGGAGGCTGGAAATTGGATAGTTTATTTTAAGCTGCAGCATGTTAATTTTCTAGGTTTGCATAAAATTGTTTTTTGAAGGATTCTTAGAAGGGTACACTTTTTTTCCTCATCATCTTCATCTTGCATGTTTAAAAAATATAATTGAAGACACATTTCTTTTTAAGGTTTTAATACTGGTAGCTCTAAACACATTTGAAAATATCAAATAAACTCTGAAAAGATATTCATATTATAATTTCCAAAGCCATTGTGGCAGAAATAAAGTAAAAACCAATGACTATGTAAAAGAGAAATGAATTAAGTATTCTGATTACACAAATTTAAATTTCCTAACCTTGAAATATATTTTATTAATTAGATTAATAATAATTAGTTAGATCAATTCCCAGAAGGAACTTTTAGATATGTCTACTAGATCTTATTTTCTGATATTCTCAATTATAAACAATATCCTTAATTTTATACTGTCTGCATGCACCTGGAATGTTTATCCTGAGCTGGTCACTATGGAGACCACTGGCACCTCTCTCTTCTGTTATTTGGTCAAAAGATAACTCAAGGAACCTTAGGCAGATGGAAGCAGTAGCAGTTGGGATCTAAGAAATTGGTACAGAGAAACTCCTGGGAGGGGGAAATGTGAGTGAGGAAAAGATGTCTGCATGAGAAAATAGAAACATATTCTTAATTCATCTTTATTAGGTATGTAGTCTCTTCTCAACTTCAATTTTTACCTGAGTGAATAATCTTTTTTCAATTCATGTGACTTGTTCTGAAATTCTCAGTTGGAGAGGAAGCTTGAAACCATAGATGAATAAACAGCCTTGGAAACTGGAAAATCTGAGTTCAAGACCTGCCTCTGCTACTGGCTTTGTGATCCTTGGTAATTCATCTTATTTCTCATTTCAAAAGAAAGCTTTTTAAGGCTATAAATTACAAGACGGTATTGTATCCATTGTGAGAAGGAATTTCATCAGTAGGAACATACCTATTTCAGTGATATCACAGGATTAGTTCATATCCTCTATCATGGTTTAGCATTCATATCACATTCATATGATGTCATTTAAATATACTTTGTATAGGACCTATTTTAAGCTAGGTATTGAACCAAGTGCTGGAAATACAAAGAAAAAATAAATAGAATACAAATACTTTCTTTAAGAAAATTATATTCTATTGGGATATGTAAAACATATCTAGAGAAGTAACAACAAATATATAAAAAATAAATAAATAAAAAGTAATTGTAAGATGAGGTGAGGAAATAAAATATTCTACCACCTCCAGATCAAACCGAAACAAACAAATATCTGTTAAAAACAACTACGTACAAGATTCTGTGTGATGTATTTGGAATAGACTAAAATTAAGAAAAAAAATCTGTCAAGAGATTTACATTCTACTGAAATAACTTACTCAGAACAGAAATTATTATTTTGTTTCAATGTTATTCTGTTTTGCCAGTCCCTGCATGTCAACGAGAATTTAGGGCTCCTGTATGGCCTACTTTTTTCTATAACTAAATCCTACCTCCACCAAGAAAGAACATATCCAAGAACTATGACATTCTAGTGATGATTCTTGATTATTGAGAACATTCAATTTGCTGTGTTATGGTTGTCCAGCTCAGTGTGCCTTCCCTAAATGACACTGAATGAATATATATGTGTGTGTATTTATAACACACACACATAAACACATATATACACATAGGTATATATGTGTGTATATTATAGACATACACAAATATATATACATATGCATATATTTGCATATATGCATATTTTCATACCATCCCATCTGCTTCATTTTTGTAATCTTGTTCCAGTATGGCTTCTTTTGTTGACAAAACTTTTTTAAAAGGATTTGTACTGCCACCCTAATACATTTATGAGCATTTTAAACAAAATTTAAATGTGTAGAATAAAATAGACTTTTTTAACCTCATTCCTATTTTTGTCAGAATTACTAAATTTGTAGATGTGGGGAATGTTGGTGACATAGTGTAAAGCCAAGCATGAGCAGATTTCCAGAGGACTGCTGCTGTGATTAATTTTAAGGTTGTGATCACATAATATAGTGAATTCTCTATTTATTCAGCAGTAAACTAAAACAAAACATCCACAGAAACTAAAGTATAGCATTCACAATGATATAGCATAGCAGATTATCACTAAAGTGGTCACATAATTTTAAACAAAAGACATCATTCAGGATACAAAATACAAAGGTTTCCCACCCCTAGGTCACAGAGTCTTAATTGCTCAGTCAGAAAGTTGTCTTTCTTCTTGATTGGATTCTAGCTTCCAATCATCCTTAATTTAATTATTCTTAAGGAGTAAAAGGTACAAAATTCAATATTCTTCCACCCCCAGGTCACAGGAAATCATGATCTTGTCAGTCAGCACTAAGGACCCAAGGAGAGTTCCTTTCATCTTCACTCAAAGCTGTTTCCCAAATTCCATGGTTCCTCTTCTATGGTCCCAGCTCTTGCCTGAATTCACCCAACTGTCACCTGGATTCACAGGCAGACAGCTCTCAGCTCCTGTCCAGCTACTGTATCATCCAGTTACCATTCCATATTGAAACTCACAATGATCAGTCCACGTTAAGTCCTTCACAGTTTCTGTTCCTAGGAAGGCAAACTTAAAAGAGCCAAAACAATATTTATACACATTGCCAGGACCATCATCAACTCCATTTCTGTCTGTGAAATCAACACAGACCCACAAACAAGGTCTGAGAAATCAGCACAAATCACCAGTATAATCCCAGGACCTCTGAAAACATTAGTAAAACCCTCCTCTATGACTTCTGTAAACAGACAACAAGAAAATCCTCGTTTAGGGTTTCTGAACCAGTAATAAGGTCCCAGTGCTTCTGTAACAACAGCAATGTCCTCTATCAGCAGACAGATCTGACAAAGTAACATCAACACAAAGTGCAGGCCACTGCAGTCATGTTTCCTCCCAGTTCTGCTCAGTCGCAGCTTGTATTCCTCCTTTATATGGTCATTTTCCTTCCCGTTCCACCCTTCCTGTTGTGTTAGCAAGTTCCTTTCACCTTCAAATCACAAGGTGGGGCTTAAACAAGGTGCTAAATACTTAAATAACTAAAACAAGGCACTAAGTACTTATTTGCTTGCCATTACACCTAGTTTGCCCAGAGTTTAGTAAAGCTTTTGATGAAGTATCTCATAATATCATCGAGAAGATGAAATATATGGACTAGAGGAAAATCTAGTTAGATTGATTCAGAACTAGTTTTATTTAGGCAGCTAGATGTTGCAGTTGATAAAGTGCTGGGTCTGGAGTCAGGGTGATCTGTGTTCAAATTCAGCCTTGGAAAATTTCAATCAACTTCCTGAGTATGAGATAAGGTGTCATAAAAAGAGAGTAATTAGTGAAAACAACAACAACAACAGTATTACCTTGGGTATGTCACGTAATATTTGTTTGTCTCATTTTTTTTCACCAGTAAAATAGGGTAATAATAACACCTATCTCACAGGGTAGTGAGGAACAAATGAGATAGCATTTGTAAAGTGCTTACCACAGTATCTGGCATGTAATAAATATTCTACAAATTTTAGCTATTATTATGGTATGGTTGAACTCGAATAGAAATTATTAATGGCTCAGTGTCCATGAAACAGGTGGTCTCTAATAGAGTATTCTGAGAATTTGTACTCACATGTGTATTACTTAATATTTTTTATCAATAGCTTTATTAAAATCATAGCTGACATGCAAATCAAATTTGCAGATGACACAAAGCAGGGATATGTGACTGGTTGACATATTGGATAAAAGTGTTATGATCCAAACCTTTTCTACAAAGTTAGACCATTCATTTGAGACTAGTAAACCATTTAATAGAGACATATGTAAAACTCTTGGTTTCCAAAAAATAAAAAAAAATCAACTTTCCAAGTACAAAAATAGGAAGCACAATAAGAGAGTAGTTGTTCTAAAATATCATTTAGACATTATATTGGATTGCAAAATCAATAAGAAATAGCAGTAAAATGTGGCAGCTAAAAGAGTTATTGAGAATTTGATTTTAATAAGAAAGGCAATCATATTCTTTCTGTAGTCTGTTTGCATCAGGTCTTATCAGGAGTATTGTGTTCAGTTCTGGGTGCCACATTCAAAAAATTATATTGATATATTAATAAGTCATTAAGAGTCCAGAGGAGGACTACAATGATGGTGAAAGGCTGCGAGTTCATGTGACTTTAGAGTGATTGAAGAAACTAGACATGGTTGGTCCGGATGTAAAAAAAAAAAAAAAAGCAAAGTGATTTAACTTGAGAAGTAGGAGAGGGGGGCAACCAATCCTTTTTGAAGGTCTTGAAATAGAGACCAGGTGTCCATTTACCAAATAATTTATAGGGGGGATTATTTTCATGCATGGCTTGCACTCTCATGGTGGCTAAGCTTTCTTCTAATGATTAAAAATAATAAAACATGATTCTGGCCTTCTGATTAGGGAGAGTATGAATTGAAAGAAAAGATGACTGGGACTACAATTGAAGAATGAGGTTCAAGGAATTCAGTATCTATTTCTAGTTAGGAATTGGAATGATATGCCTGGTGAATAGTTTTTTAAATGAATTATTCTACTTTCAGGTTAATTACAGTTAAGAAATAACTTGGAATAGGATCAAGCAAATAGCACTTGCTTGGTGACAAAGGGAAAAACTTAGAAAAAGCCTAATGGCATTAAATTGGTACACACTAAATTGAAGTTAATAGTGTTGCAGTCTATTGTTTTTTTATCCCCAGTCACTAAACATGTCTCTTGGGCCCTAATTGCCCTTTGGGCTTTGGTACCAACCATATTCTTTTGAAAGGAAGCTAAAGCTTATTTATTTCATATTTTCCTCATTTCATTTTTTAAAGTAATTAGAAAGGAGTTAGGTTTGTATGCCTTTCTGGTTGTTGAGCACACTCAAGTTCCTTTTAGAGGTACAAGTAGAATTCTATTGTGCAGGTCTATTTTCTTATTAGTTTAAAATGCACATGTGCATAACCTATAAATCCTTGTTGCCTCACTGAAATAATAGAACTCCTCAGTCATACACTCTCAGTGGGGATTTAGCCACATAGATCCCATTAAATTTAACATTAACTTTAATGGGAATTGTGTCACTAAACCCTACCACTATGCCTTGAAAAATGTAAAGTTCATAAATGTCCAACTCATTTCCTTTAAATGCTGTTATAAAATTATTTGCTTGGCAAATTTAACTTGGATAACATGAAGATCAAAATAATTCATAACAGAATTAGTAAAAATAGGTTTAACCAGATGATGAAGAGAATAAGTTCAGAAAAGCACTCATATATCTACCGTCTTTAGAATCCAAAAGAAAATATTTTCCTTAATCTGTTTTTCTTTCATTTTCTCTGGGGAAATGTATCTTCTTCTATGTGTTCTTAAACTGATTTTTTTTGTTTTATTATGTAAAAAATCCCATAATGTTTGCAAACAGAGAAAAATGTTTGCTTGAGGCAAAATCTCTGGGATACTTGCTAACCAGATCTGATGTGAAGAAAAAGGAAATATAGATAAACTATTTGGGTTATGAGTAGAAACCAATAGACATCTAATCTGCTTTGACTTAGGGAGAAGGACAAAGAGCAATACAGCTGGAATCATAAATTACATTTCAGAAGGATCAGCGCAATTATTAAAGGGGCCACAGTAAACTTAGAAAGGGATTCTGCTCCTTTTGTGATGCTCATAAGTGTACCTAGGATAATTGAACCATATGTTATTAACAGGTAAGTATTAGACAAGTTATCAAACTGAATAAACTCTATTACTAGAGAAACTGCTTACTTCAAAGCTTTAAGCTCACATTGCAACTTTCATTCAATTAGTTACTCAATTTGTTCAAAATAGTGAGGACCTTAAATGGAATAATATTATTCTACTGTAGCACAAAACATATACAGATTATATACAGTGCACCCATATTACATATGAAAAAAAATTTCTCATTAACATAAATTAATAACTCCATTACTCAAGAAAACATCAAGGTGGCACAGTAGAAAGAACACTAGACCTAAAGCTAGGCAAACTTGAGCCCAAATGTGGCCTCAGATGCTTACTAGTTATATAAACCTAAAACTAGTTATATAAAGCCTGTCTCTTGATCCTGTTTAGCTCAGTTCCACATCTACAAAATGACCTGGAGAAAGAAATTGCAAGCCACTCCTATACCTGCCAATAAAATCCCCAAAAGAGTCACAAAGAGTTGGACATGACTGAAAAATATCAAATGGTATGGAGGTGAAGTTGTCTATATATAATATGGAAGAATTATATACTCAGTATATATTCTTTGATACAATATAAACTATGGGCTATGTCATGCAGAATGATGCAAGATGGATAGGTAATAATGCAGAGTTCTTACAAAAGGCAATGCACTGGAGAAGGAAAGGGCAAACTGCTACAGTCTCTTTGCCAAAAAAACACCATGGACAGTATTAAAAAAGTTAAAAGATATGACACCAGAAAGTGCATCCCTCAAGACAGAAGGTGTCTAAAACTACTCAGGATTACTCAAGGAGAGCTTCAAATAGCTCCAGAATTAATGAGCTATCTATGCCAAATTTTAAAGGAAGTTCAGTTGTGGATATTTTTGGTGATGAAAGGCAAATCTGATGCTGCAAAGATGAACATTGCATAGAAAATGGAAATCTAAGATCTATGAAACAAAGCAAGTTGGATATGGGTCAAAGAGGAAATGACAAGATTATACATTGATATCTTAGAGATCAGTGAACTTAAATGCATGGAATTGGGTTAATTTAATTCAGGAGATCATTACACATTCTACTGTGATCAAGAATCCCTCAGAAGAAATGAAGTAGCCTTCAGAATCAATATAAAGGTGAGAAAGGCAGTACTGGGGTATAATTTCAAAAATGACAGAATATAGTTTTGAAATTAAGGCAAACCATTCAGCATTATAGTAATAGAAGTCTATTCTCCAGTCATTAATGCCAAAGAGGCCAAAGCTTATCAGTCCTATGAAGACCTACAACATCTTTTAGGAAAAAAAAAAAGGGGCCAGAGCCAAGATGGAAGCGTGAAAGCAGGAACTTATCTGAACCCCTCCATGAATTCCATCAGTAACCTCTCAAAAGGGAATCTGAATGGATTTTAGATGGACAGAATCCACTGAGAGACAGTGTGTGGCAGACTCCCAGCCCAGTAAAGTATGCACATAGGACTGGGCGGGGGGAGTACAGAGCATGCAAGGGCTGTATGTGTGGACCAGAGACAAGACAACAGCTGAGCAAGAGAGAGCCCCAGCCACTGGACTCACCCATCACAAGGGCTATTCACAGACATCTCACCACAGATGGAGTATCTGTCAGAGCTGGGTAAGAGAAAGTATAGGGCCCATGGCAGCAACAGCAGCCTGAAGCTATCAGCCCACACTGTGTATGTTCAAAAATCACCTACTTGAACTCCCAGGAAGCAAGATGGTGGAGTAAACCCTGGCTGTTCTAATACCCCTCCCTGATCCTGAAAACCCAAAGATTATTGCCCCAGTGTAAAATCCTGAAATAGTGGAAGCAGCAGCATGCTTGGGAGTCCTAGAGTGAGGGCTCAACTGAAGCTGTGCCTGAAGTGAAGGGCAGATGGAATCCCAACAAAATCCATCTCAGCCAACCAGTGGGAAATTACAACAACCCAAGAGAATGGAGCCAGCAAGTGCTAAGACGAGAATCCCAGGTGTGCCTTAACATAATCAAGGAAATCTGCAGTCACCAGCACAGCAGAATGCCATCTATTGAGCCTGCCCAAGCACTTGCCCAGGGGCATAGAACAGAAACTGGAAGTGACCAGACCACACCTCCCCCACACCTTAATCCATGAGCCTCAGGGTAACCCAGGGGAAACACTGAGAGTCCAGGTGTTGGCCTCAGTCTAGATATCCAGAGGCAATAGCACACAAAGTCAATAACCAGGCCCTTAGCGCCCAGTTTGAGAAGCATTGGTCAGAGCCCTCTACACCCCAGAAGCAGAAATGCACTTTAAAAGCCAGGAAATAGGCAATCACAATGGGCTGCAAACAACTTAGAAAAGGTGTGAACAAGAAGAATCACTTTCAGTAGACATCATTGACTTTATATCCACACCTGAGACCACAGGAAGAAATATGAACTGGTGTGAAAATGAAAAAGCATTCTTGGAAGAGCTCAAGAAGGACTTTAAAAGCCAACTTAGAGTGGTAGAAGATAAACTGACCAATTCTTTTAAAATTATATTGGCAAAAATGGAAAAAAAATATTTCCCTGAAGAAAATAAATACTAAAAAAGCAAAAACTTGGAACTGGGACGGGATGTTCAAGATATAACCTGAGAAAATACCTCCCTAAAAATGAAATCTGAAGATATGGAAAAGGAGATTCAAAAACTGAGGAAAATAATTCAGTAAAAATTAGAATCAGTCAAATTGAAGCTAATTGAAGACTGTGTGACACATCAAGAATCTATAAAACAAAATATAAAGATTGAAAAATTAGAAGAAAATGTACAATATATCATTGGAAAACCAACTGACCTGGAAAACAGATCCAGGAGAGATAATCTAAGAATTATTGATCTACCAGAAATACATGATGGAAAGAAAAATAAACAAACAAACAAACCCTGGACAACATCCTCCAAGAAATTATCAAAGAAAACTCTCCTGAGGTGCTAGAACTAGAGGGTAAAATAGTTATCAAAAGAATTCACCTGACACTTCCTGAAAAGGATACCAAATTGAAAACCCCAAGAAATATCACAGCCAAATTCCAGAATTGTCAGGTCAAAGAGAAAATACAGCAAGCAGCCAGAAAGAAATAATTCAAATATTATGGAATTAAAGTCAGGATCACACAGGACCTAGGAGCCTTTACATTAAAAGATTAGAGGGATTGGAATATGATATTTTGTAAGGCAAAAGAGCTTGGACTGCAACCACAGATCAACCATCCAGGAAAATTGAGCATAATCTTTCAGGCAATGAGATGGTTATTCAATGAAATAAGGGACTTCCAGACTTTCTTGATGAAAAAGCTAGAGCTCAATGGAAAATTTGATCTCCAAATACAAAACTCAAGAGATACATAAAAAAGGTAAACAAGGAAAAGACACACACACACACACACACACACACACACACACATACACATGCACAAACACTTGCACATAACTTGTGATTGAATAAGAGAAAACAGTTTATATACCTATATTGGAAGCTGATACCTGTCAATATTGAGAACTGTACAAATATCATGACAATTAAAAGGGATATACACAGATAGAGCATGTGGGTAAAAATGACAATAACTGATGATAAAAAAAAAAACCTTATTAAGGGGTGCAAAGGGATTATAATGGAAGAAAAGGAAAGGAAATTATGCCACACAAAGAGGCATAAAAACACAATGTGGTAGAGGGAAAGAAGGGAGGGAATGAATATTATATATACTTTACTCTCATTGGATTTGGTTCAAAGAGGGATTAATATATTCAGTTAAGTTTAGGATTCTAACATGAAAAGAAACAAAACTCATTATATTAGAGGGAAAGGAAGGAGAGAAAGGAGCACTGTATAAAATTTACCCTCATTTGTTTGGATTCAAGGAGGGAATAGTATACTTCATTAAGTATAAAAATCAATTGTTCCCTACAGGCATTAGGAAGGAAAAAGGGAAAAAGGGGGGAGGGGGTTAGAAGGGAGAGAATAAGAAGTAAGGGGATAGGGTAGGTGAAGGGAGGGACATAGAGAGGGAATACTGAGTGAGGTGGTGGTCAAATGAAAAGATCTTGAAGAGGGGAAAGGAAAAGGGAAAAATAAAAATAGAAACAAGGAAGGGAATAGGATGGAGGGAAAAACACAGAGAGTAATCATATCTGTGAATGTGAATGGGATGAACTCTCCCATAAAATGGAGGCAGATAGCACAAAGGATTACAAACCATAATCCTATAATATGCTATCTACAAGAAACACATTTGAAACAGGGAGATACACACAGGGTAAAGTAAAAAGCTGGAGTAGAATATATTATGTGTAAGCAAAAGTAAAAAAAAAAAACAACAGATATAGCAATCCTTATCTCAGGTAAAGCAAAAGAAAAAATGGATATAATTAAAATAGATAAGGAAGGAAACTATATCCTGCTAAAAGGAACAATTGAGAATGAAGTAATGTCATTACTTAAAACATATGCTCCAAGTGGTATAGCATCTAGATTCCTAGAGAAGTTAAGGGAATTAGAGGAAGAAATAGATAGCAAATGGGGGACCTCAATCTCCCCCTTTATGAACTTGAAAAATTTAACTTCAAAATAAATAATAAAGAAGTTAAAGAATGAATAGAATTTTAGAGAGGGTAGATATGACAGATTTATGGAGAAAACTGAATGGGGATAAAAAGGAATATACCTTTTTCTCAGTGGTACATGGTACATACACAAAAATTGTCCATGTATTGGGCATAAAAACCTTACAATTCAGTGCAGAAAAGCAGAAATATTAATGCATCATTCTCAGATCATGATGCAACAAAAATTATATGCAATAGAAGGCCATGAAAAGATAGACTGAAAACTAATTGGAAACTAAACAATGTGATCTGAAAGAATGAGTGGGTCAAACAAGAAATATAGAAACAATCAATAACTTCCTTCAGGAGAATGACAATAATGAGACAATATACCAAAATGTTTGGGATACATCAAAGGCAGTTCTTAGGGGAAGTTTCATACCCCTGAGTGCACACATGAATAAATTAGAGAAAGTGGAGGTCAATGAATCAGGCATGCAATTGAAAAAGCTAGAAAAAGGACAACTTGAAAATTCCCAAATAAATACTGTTAGAAATATTGAAAACCAAAGGAGAGATAAATAAAATTGAAATTAAGAAAACTATTGAACTAATAAATAAGAATGAGTTGGTTTTCTGAAATAAAAACTATAAAATTGATAGAACTTAAGTTAATATGATAAAAAAGAAAAATGAAAACCAAATTAAGAGTATCAAAAATGAAAAGGGTGAGTCTACTTTCAAAGAAGAGGAATTAAAATAATAATTAAGAATTATTTTGCCCAATTGTATGCACATAAATTTGACAATCATAGTGAAATGGATGAATATTTACAACAATAAAAGCTGCTGAGATTAACCAAAGAGGAAGTAAATTACTGAAATAACCCCATCTCAGAAAAAGAAATTGAACAAGCCATCAATGAACTCCTTAGGAAAAAATCTCTAGTGCCAGATGGATTTACAAGCAAATTATATCATATATTTAAAGAACAATTGATCCCAATACTTTACAATTTATTTGGGAAAATTGGAGAAGAATGAGTCCTACCAAATTCTTTTTATAACACAAATATCATACTGATAACTTAAATTGGGAAGAGACAAAATGGAGAAAGAAAAGTATAGACCAATTTTGTTCATGAATATAAAGGCAAAAATTTTAAATAAATTATTAGCAAAAAGTCTACAGGAACTTATCATGAGAATAATACACTTTGATCAGGTAGGATTTATTCCAGGAATGCAAGGATGGTTAAATATTAGGAAAATTATCAGTATAATTGATCTTATCAACAACAAATCTAGCAGAAACCACAGGATTATTTCAAAAGATGCAGAAAAGGCTTTGACAAAATTCTATGCCCATTCCTATTAAAACACTAGAAAGTATAGGAAAAAGTGGAGTCTTTCTTAAAATAGTAACTATCATGTATCTAAAACCATCAGCAAGTATTATATGTAATGGTTATAAGCCAGAAGCATTTCCAATTATATAAGCAGTAGCAATTAGAGAAGAAAAAATAAATCAAAAGAATCAAATTAGGCAAAGAGACTAAGCTATCACTCTTTGCAGATGATATGATGATATACTTAGAGAATCCTTGAGAATCAAGTAAAGAATTGCTTGAGAAAACAAATAAATTTGGCAAAATTGCAGGATATAAAATAAGCCCACATAAATCCTCAGCATTCCTATATATTTCTAACAAATTTAAGAGGAAGAGATAGAAAGAGAAATTCCATTCAAAGTTACTGTAGACATTATGAAATATTTTGGGAATCTACCTGCCAAAACTAACCCAGGACCTATATGGACACAATTGCAAAACACTTTTCACACAAAAAAAGTCAGATCTAATTGGGAAAACATCAGTTGCCTATGGCTAGTTCCAGCTAATATAACGAAAATGACAATTTTACCTTAATTAAATTACATATTTAGTGCCATCCCAATCAATCTCCCAAAAGTTATTTTATAGAGGTAGATAAAAAAGTAATTAAATTCATTTGGAAGAACAAAAGGTCCAGAATATCAAGGGAATTAATGAAAAGAAAGATGGTCTATAAAGTTGAGTGCCACAGAATTGATGTTTCCAAATTATGGTCCTGGAGAAGATTTTTTAAGAGTCCCTTGGACAACAATGTAATCAATTCAGTCAATACTTAAATTAATTCACAATATTCATTGGAAATTCAAACACTGAATTTTGTAAAGCTTATAAAAATTTGGCCACATAATGAAAAAGCAGGACTTATTTGAAAAGACCCTGATGTTGAGAAGGAATTTGACTTTTTATTCTTTTGTAGAGCTCACAAAATAATAACAAAATTCATTTGGAAAACAAAAGGTTCAGAATATCAGGAGATTTAATGAAAAGAATTGCAATTGAAAGTACCCTACCTGAAGCAAATCTTAAATTGTTATTATAAAGCAGTAATGGGGCTGGCTAGGTGGCACAGTGAATAGAGCACCATCTTCAGTTCAGGAGGACCTGAGTTCAAATTCGGCCTCAGATACATAACACAAAAACTAGCCATGTGACCTTGGGCAAGTCACTTATCCCCATTTGCCCTCCTAAAAGCAAAACAAACAAAAAAAAAAGCAGTAATCATTAAAACTACTTGGTACTGTCTAAGAAGTACAGTGAGGGATCAATGGAATAGTTAGGTATACAAGACCCAGTAGACAATGACTATAGTAATGACCAAATGGTAAAATATATGAACAGGCAGTTTTCAGAGGAAGAAATGAAATGAAAATATTCTCTAAAGCACTATTTATTAAAGTAATGCAAATCAAAATATCTCAGAGGTACCACATCATATCTATCAGATTGCCTAACATGGCAGACAGAAAAATGGTAAATATTGGAGATGTCTAAAAATTGGAACATTTTGGTGAACTCATTCAAGCATCCTGGAGGTCATTTTGAAACTATGTCCAAAGGGTTATGAAGCTATTATCTACCCTTTTTTCCGTCAATACCACTTCTAGGTCTGTATCCCAAAGAATTCATAAAAATTGGGAAAAAAAATGATATATATACAAAAAAAATTATACCTGCCCTTTTTTCATTTGGGCGAAATTAGAAATTGATGGGATTCCAGTCTGTTGGGGAATGACTGCACAGGTTGTCATATATGAAAAACTTGGAAAGGCTTATATAAACTAATGCTATGTGAAAGGAGCAGAACCAGAACCTTGTACACAGTCTCAGTTACACAGGTGGAGTGACTTTGATATACTTAGCTCTTAGTAGAGCAAGGATCTAAGACAGTTCCAAAAGACTCATGATGGAAAATGCTGT
>NW_027186349.1:3135474-3154317 GCF_028583685.1 Petaurus breviceps papuanus | reverse complement strand
TCTCTCTCTCTCTCTCTTTCTCTCTCTCTCTCTCTCTCTTGCTCTCCCTCCCTTGTTTGTTTCTTCTTTCTTGTGGTTTCTCCCATTGGCTCTAGTTCTTCTTTACAACATGACTAATGTGAAAATATGTTTCATAAGCATGTATATATAGATCTTTTATCAAATTATGCACTGTCTTGGATTGGGGGAGAGGAGACATGGGGAGAAAATTTGGAACTCAAAATCTTATGAAAGTGAATGTCAAAAGTTAAAAATAAATAAATTTTATAAAAAATTAAATCACATGAAGAGTTGGACATGATTGAATAATTGAACAATAACATTACTGAAGAAAAAATAGTTTGGAAATCATCTAACCATAAAATAAAAGTACATTTAAGTGCAGAAGCCTAAATACTTATGGGTAATTTTAATAGCAAAAAAAAAAAAGTATTTCTTCATTTATTCACTTCCTCCATTCATCTCTGGTGAATTCTCCAGAGATCAAATGAAAGTATCATTTCTGGATGGCATGATATGTTGCTGCAAAAGGAGTATTTTTGTATTTCATGAACATGCCATTTCCACAATGCTTACTTTGCTTTCTGGATCATCTATGATACATGGAACCCTAAATATCCTACATGAATTGGAATTTGCCATTTTTAACAAAGCTGTAAGCTGATCCCCATTGTAAGGGACAACTTATTTTGCATGCTACTGTGCACCTTCAACCTCTACTTTATTTTTCTTCAACCATGGTATAGAGTATAGGTAGAGTCCCTCTTTTTTGGTTCATCATTAGTATTTTTTTTTACTACACTCAACCTAAGGTGGAACTTTTTCATTGCTAATTGCTTAGTCTACAAAGTTTTGACCCTGGTGTATATACTCCTAAATTTTCTGTATTTCTTAAAGCATAAGCACTACATGTTTCATGAAGTCATTCCTGATTTGAAGAACAAAATATAATTCTACCTCCTACAAATTTCCATACCAAATCTCTTGACTCTTTTGTAGCATTTTAAAAAATGACTTATTTTTGCATTTCTGAAATTTTTGAGAGTTGAGACTGTTAATTTATTTTTCCATCTCCCATAATTCCAATAATTCTCACATACTTCAAGTACTTAAATGAGGATATTATTTAGATGATTTCTGACATAGAGTAGGAACTTGGATTATGTGGCCTCTGAGGTTCTTTCAAATTTTTAGATTTATCAATCTGAATTATAGTTTTAGAAGGGTTTCATAAAAAGAAGGAACTTTATAGAAAAGGTAGGCTAGATGCAAAGATTTTAATTTCTATTTCTATGCCATCTTAATGCTCTCTGTATGTGTTTCCTTAAAAGGTTACACTATATTTAGGAATCTTCCTTTCTTCAGAGAATAGTTCATAATAGAAATTTTAAAAATTACAATGTTTAAAATGCTGAAATCCAATGACCCAAGTGATGTTAATTATAAAAAGATTAAACTTTCCAATCACGAGATAGAGGAAGAAACTAAGTATTCTTAAATATCCATATAATAATAAATAATATAAATCTTGCTCTTTTAGAAGATAACATTTCAGGAACAGAACAGAGGAAATATATGAACACATCCAATTAAATACATTTACAAAATGTCAGCAATGTTAAATAATCTGAATTTTCATAAAATAAATTTTCATCCAATTCTGAGCCTGACAACTATAAGGCAGTAATTTAAGGAAAAGAAACTAATTAGCAAGGGTCTCTGGGTTGGGGTTGGGGGGGGGGAGACACTGAACATTTGCAGTTTCTGTACTTGATTTTTGTTGACAGCTGAGAATAGAAGTCTTTCATTTAATGGCATCACCTGAGTTTAGAAACGTTTTGAGTTTAAGTTTCCTTTCATTTGTACCAGCACTAATCTATTCTTTTGAATATTCTTGTATTGAAATTTATCTCAGGCTCACTGGTAGGGACTAGTTTTTCTAAGTTTATCCAGTCAGTGGATTGAATAATACCACCAATCACTGAATTTTCCCCCACTCTGGACCACATTGTTGTTTGGAGAGGATAGGAACTTGAGCTCCAATCTGGCCTGGGATATTTATTAGATGTGTGGCCCTGAGGAAATCACTTAACCCCTTTTTGCCTCAATTTCCTTATTGGTAAAATAAGAAAAAAAATTCCAACTATCTCCCAGAGTTATTGTGAAGATCAAATGTGATAATAATTTTAAAACAGTGCGGTTCTTGGCCCATAATATGCACAATATAAATGTTGACTGTCATGCATAATATTATTAATATTAAGGTGGTCCTAAGCCTTAATGTTTTAACTCTCTTTTTTTTTTTTTTGATAACACTCAGATTTATCAAGGCCAAGAATAAGAACTACATTTTAATTGAATCAGTATTCACTGTTTACAGAAAGATTATTTCAGTCTTATTTAAAAGGGGTTTAGGTGGGGTAGAGAAGCATGATCAACAGAAACTTTGATTGACTGGAAAGTCCATCTCTGAAAAGAAATTTGAACCTATGATCTTATAGAGGGATTGCAGTTCTAACTGGGACCACGAAAAAAAAAAGTGGGACAAGGAAGAGGAAAGAATGAAATACCTCTTGTGAGAGGCACTTAACAATATCTATGGGTTCCATGACTGTCAAAATGTCAAGTTGCATTTAAGAGCATTCACTTACACCCTTCACTACATACTCTATCATATGCTTACATCATAAAGTATCCAAGTTCTATATATTTGAGTTTCACAGGTTGGGCAGGCAACAGCAAAAGATAGCAACAATGAATTATAAAAGGTCAAAGTAATTATTTTAATGAGTGGGAGATTTTAACTGTGCAAAATCTTAAGCCACTCTTTGCTTGGTTTAAGTTTATTGATAAAGCCATAAATATAGGAAACAGAATGATATGTGTAAGGTCAAAGGCTGCTGTCCTGTTATGTGCTTTTCCATGTGGATTACTTCATCAGAACACTCCTTTTGCCTTACTTTTCCACATTCCTCCTTGCATGCCACCTTTTATTTTTGAGCTATTACTAGTCAATACAGCTAGTATATCATAGGAAGTATTCTTGTATCTTCAACTGGTGCTGTGATACACTGAGTGAAGTATACTTTCCTTACTTTGGTAAACAGATATCTTGGGAACTTGGAGATAATATCCACCACCTTAAGAAAATGCACTTCTTTATTGCCTAAATGTAACTTTCTAACTATACCTTGTAGGGTAGTAGAAAACAGAGAAAGCTTGTTGCAGGCTACACTTGCATAAAAGGTAGAAATTTAGAACGAATGGATTTAAGCACCACCAAATGTCTGTCTAGGTTTCTTTGTTCAAGTTTTCCCCATCTCTTCATTTGCATGAAATACTCAAGAGGATCTTAGAGGAGCTGTTAACAACCCTGGTGCTTAGACCTGTAAAATGTATTGTGTTTGTTGGAAGGAGATACTCAGGGGAATGAAGAAAGGCAATCAGATAACAAGAGTAATTAAATGAAACTTTCTAATTTAAAATCAGAAAGTAGAAGAAAGAAGGAAAGACTTTGGGTAAAACTATGGATCTTTCTAGCAAGAGAAAGTGAGTTCAAAATATATACATAAAATGCCCGAGGATTCTAAATAGATGCTTGACTATTCTGAGTTCCAAAATAACTTGTGCCCATATGCCAAAACTTTAACAGCTTAAAGTAGGGGTTCTGACTTGATCACTAGAAGTGTTCAAACATATCCTATGGGCCTATAAATGAAATTAAAGTGATTAGAAAGCCACCTTTCCTCTTATAAGGAATAAGTAGTACCTCATCTGGGCAATGAGGACAATAGCTGAAGAAGAGTATCAGCTATCCAACAAACAAAAACATTGCCAAAGAGAGAGATGGGAAGTGTACCAAACACAATAACTAATGAGGAATAGACACAAAATGGTACCCAGCATGGATCAGATGCAGTGAAAAAAATAATTTTTGATAGTGCATCATGTATTGAAAGTGTAACTTGACTCTTCAAATGCCTGCCTTGAATATTTATTACTCCCAAGTGCATGCCACTTCACTTATGTATCTAGGCCATATATGCTTCTTATCTATATGGCTCTTCTTTGTGGCTGTGGTCATATGTAATTTCTAGTTTTGCACGCAAGACTTATGTGTTCTCTATGTGTGTGTGCCCCTCAGTAAGTATTTATCTGGCCACCTATTTTGCCTGCAGTTGTGTTCACCATGACTCTCTATGTCTATTCTCAAATATTGCAGATTTTTATGACTCTTGTTCTTACTATATAATTTCTTTGAATGGCTTTCCTTAAAAGTTGTTCTGTCCTTTGACTGACTAGGTAAAAGTAAATTTATCCCTCCAGATGCCTACCTACGGTTTTGAGATTTTTATTGGATTTAGTAACAGAAAGGACATTTGAGATCAAATATCTTATTTCACAAATGAGGTTATCAAGGCCCAGAAGGTTAAAAGAAAGTTACTTAGGCAGTAAGTGAATGAACTGATATTCAAACCCAGGTACATAGACTCCTAATGCCTTACTCTTTGTGGGCCTACAACATATTTTTGGATCTATAGACCTTACTTATCTAGGGCCAATTTATGACAAGGAATACCTCAAGTGCTACATATATGGTTAAATGTATAGTATCATATCTTATATTAAGTGATTAGGTCATATCACATGAGATTTTATATGATTCCATTTGGAACAGTTTCTTAAATGAGCACAAAGACTAAATAGAAAGAACCTGCTTCAGTGTGTGCTGATTCTACTTTTTAAATAAACATTTTCTCTACTTTCTTCTATACTCAGCCTTTAGACAATCTAGCCTTGAATTTCTTCTTTTCAGAGACATTTGAAATTTTTGCTTCAGACTCCAAAGTTCAAACAATCCTTGTAGCTACTAAGAGCTTTGGTAATAGCTCATCTCAAGATGCTTTGGTTCTCAGAGGCTTTAAAGCCCAAGTACTTCAGTATTTGTGGACTTGATTTATTCCTGAAAGAAAGTAACTTGTTCCTCCCTGTTCCCTTTTGGCATAATTTTTAAATAGGTCTGCTAGTTATCTAAATGAGTCATTCTCATGAATTCCAGTGTTTTGATGTTATAGACTGAGTCTGTTTCTCTGCTGAATATCCTCTTCAAATTAACATTATCTCCCTAGGCCCAAGGATGGTAGTATCCTTTTCTGTGACTTTCTATGCTTATTCAAAATGCAACTGATTAGCTATTGATTATTGTGCCCTAAGATTTCACCTCATATCTCTTGAGTGTGTAAACTACTAAACACCTAGGTTGCTTAACCTAATCTAAAAATACATTGGAGGGTGTTAAGCATATATCTCATCATTCTAAAGATATTTTCAGGAGTTTTGTCATACATTGCTTAAAAAATATTAAAATATATATCCTATACTTTGAATATTATTTTATTTATTTTTAGTTCTATCTTCTTTTTCTACCCTTTTACATTCTCCAACTCATTGGGACACAGGAATATAGAATTTATTACAAATGAAAAACAAATTGCTACAGTACTGTATGCTTTCTTTTTTTTTTTTTTAAGCAATTGGTGTTAAGTAACTTGCTCAAGGTTACACGGCCAGTTATTTCTGTGTGTGGTGCTAAGTATCTGAGTCCAAATTCGATTCCCAGGTCATCCTGAGCCACCTGGCCGCTCCAGTACTACCTATATGCTTTCAACAAATAAAACAAAAAAAAAATCACAATCACAGAGTTTGATGTTGGACCTTGTAAATATCAGACAGAGGATGGTATTTATATGTAAAACTTACATGAAAAAAAGTTAGGGGGAGGAAGCATAGGCATTATTACTATAACAAAAAATAATCATTAAAATATTCATGACCACTGATTTATATTCCAACTTTTCTCCCTATAAAACATCTTTATGAACACTACTCCATGCCAGGAAATGCTAAACTCTAGGGATCCAAAAAAGAGGAAAAAGATCTATCTTGCCCAGAAAAAGCTTTCAATCGAATGGAGAATTACATAATTCATATCTATCACACTACCTGATTTCAATGCCCCCTAAACTCATCACTTCTAATCTCATACCTATCCTGCTAATTAAAGCCTCTATTGCTATCACCTCTAGGCCTAATGCCCCTCCCTTCTTCTGCCCCCACCTCACCTCACTGAAGGGGGAAGTACCAAATTCCTCCCAATATCTTCTTGTATAAAGGGCAGAAAATGGTCTCTTAGCTCATTACACTTTGTATTCCTTTTTTTTTCCTGTTTAAGTCCAGCAAACAATATAACTCTACAGCAGGTACCCCCTATTCATTGGATTGAATTGTGAGAGAGTATACAAAGTTAGTTTTATACAGAATTAAAAGGAAATAATTAACAGAGGGAAGACATTTGATTAAAAGGTGGTATGGAAAGGCTTCAAAATAAAACATGTAATTTTAATTGGAGCTTAAAAGAAGTCAGGGAAATAAGTAAACAGAATATGGAGACTATGCAAAGCATGGGAAGGGGCAGTCATAGACAATGCCTAGAGTTTAGAGATAAAGGGTCCTATTTGTAGAACATCCTGGAGACTCCTGTTACTGAATTTAAAAGTTTGTGATAGGGAATAACATGTAAGAAGACTGGAAAGATAGGAGAGGATTATAAAATGTGCATCAAAATATATGATAAGGACAATTCTATAGCATATATATATGTATACACACACATATATATTCATATGTTTTTTTCTGATTTTTTTGTTAAAATATATTTTCCCTTCCTCATACTCCTCATTCTATTGGTAGAGAAAAGAAATATACTAAATGTACACAGATGATCCAAAAGAAAAATTATTGATTGTATCCAAATAATATATGTATCATTCTTCATTTTAAATCCATCACCTCTCACGAATGTGGGTGCCATATTTCATTTTTGGAACTCTGAAATCATGATAGTAATTGCTTCAATGAATTTAAAGCTTTCAAAGTTATTTGTCTGATCCAGGATTCTTGTTACAACATAATTTTCCCCGTTTCCACATATTTTGTTTTTTATCATTTTAGTAATCTTTGAGATTGTTCACTTCTATAATAATTTTATAGCCTAAATTATTATTCTGGTTCTGCTTACATACTCTATTTTGCAACAATTCACACAAATTTTCCATGTCTTCTTTGATGAGGTATGGGCTCTGGGAGTCCCCTTGAGCTCTCCTTGAGTCCTTGAGGTACAGGCTCCGGGGAACTTCCCTTGGACTCTTGATTAAATTGTCTCATTTGATGAGGCATTTGCATGAAGCAATAAGCCTTACATTGTGGCTGGGCCTACACCCATAGCCCAGTTATTAACTGCTAACTACTAGCCTAGTCCTCCATTGTTCATCTACTTCCCACCCCTGAGACTATCAAAATATCAATACACCTTGGAACCAGCCTAGCCCACCATTGTCTGTAGCCTCCAGCTACTTCCCCCCCTTAATCACTCATTGACCTCATTAACTCCTCCTGAAGACCCTCCCCAAACTCCTCCTGGTCTAGACCATCCTTAAATTCCTCCCACAACCTTCTGTATACCATGTGGTGTGAGAGTACCATAGAATGCCATAGAATAGTGAGAGCACCATAGAATGGCCTAGCACAGACTTACTCTGTGTCTAAGGCAAGTGAACTTTTAACAAATTTTACTTTTCTTTGGCTGAGAAGACGAGTCAAATTCATTCAGCAGGACCTGGAGTATTTTGGGGTCTCTAGAGCAACCCAACCCTCTTAGTGGCTAACCTCTTCATCCTTGAAATAACCTATTTATCGGGTGGCCAGGTAGCACAGTGAGTAAGAGCACCGGCCCCAGAGTCTGGATGACCTGGAATGGAATCCAGGCTCAGACACTTAGCACCCACCCAAAAACACCTGGCCATGTAACCTTGAGCAAGTTACTTAATCCCAATTGCTTTAAAAAAAACAAAAGAAATAACCTATTTCTTCATTTCATAAAGTACAATAATATGCTATCACCTTTATATGCCACAAATTCAGTCATTCATCAAATGATTGGCATCTCTTTACAGAATTTTGCTATCACAGAAAGAATTGGTGTGTCATGATCTTTTCCTTCCTTTTCAGTCTTTTCATACCTTACTCTCCTCCATATACTTTATGATCCACTGACACCAGTTTCCTATCTATTCCTTACAAATAGTAGGCTCTGTCTTGGCCCTAAACATTTTCACTGTCTGTCCCTCATTCCTGCAATGTTTTCCATCATCATCTCTGCCTTCTAGCTATCCTACTTTTCATTAAGTCTTGATTAAATTCTGACACACTGCAAAAATCAGGGATTTGAAAATATACTCTGCCCCCTAATAGGCTGAATGTGGGTTGCATGGAGCGTGGGAGGCTTGTTAATCAGGAAGGCACAACTTTTGTTACTTTGTAGTCAAGAGGGTAATGAGGGTTATGTATACCTCTGGCTATATATTCCTTTGAGGCGAGCTTTTGCTTTGGGGCTCTCATGAGAAGAGTTGTGTTATTTGACCAGATGAGACTCCCAATAGCCACTGAGTGCCCACCACCAACCCCCACTTTGAAAACCCAGGTGTTGGTGCTTCTCTCTCTGGTAACTAATTAGGATGAGTGTAATAGCCAGACAACTAAAAGTCCTGTCTGCTGGTCTGCAGAATTGTCTTGTTTTCTCTCCTTGTATTTCTGGTCTACTTGTAAGTTCTGTTTGTATCCTCTGAAGTTCAGGGTGCTGATTTTTTCCCCTGAACTAGGTAAATGATATATGTTTGATTAAAGTAAGATTGCTAACCCCTTTTTGAGTTTCTTTCCTTTAGAAAAGCAGATCTAAGAACCTGTGCTCACAGCCATCCTCAATATGCTAGGGTGCTTGCTGCTACAAACACATTGCTTGACACTGTAGACTAATAAATATTAGCTGACTAATTGTAATATTTTTTAATTTTTTAAGGAAGATAGGACCCTGTCCTCTCTTTTTAATATCTTTTGGGTACAGGGCTAATGGAGGTAACTTTTTGTTGTGATTGCAAATTGCTTCCCAGATTGGCTTTACCCATTCTCAAGGCTGAGAGTACATTAATGTGCTTGTTTTCCACAGGTCCTTCAGCAATTATCCTTTTCCTTTTTAAATAATCTTTGCCACTTTATGAGATGAAATCTCAGAGTTGATTTAATTTGAATTTTCAATTGCTAATTATTTGAAATATATATATTTTTTTCACTTAGGTAAAATAGTTAACCTTCATTTAATCCCCTAAAAAATGCCTGCTTATACCATTAGACTATTTATCAGTTGGTGGATGGCTCTTATTCTTATAAATATGAATAAATACCTTATGAATCTGGGAAATGAGAACTTTATCAAAGAATCTTGCTGCAAATCTTCTCCCCACTTGTTTACTTTTTGTCCCTTCTTTTTAAAATATTGTATTTTTTCCAAGTTTATCTAAAAACAATTTTTACATTATTTTATTTTATTTTTTTTTTTCATAGGGAAGACAGGGAAATTGGGCTTAAGTGACTTGCCCAAGGTCAAACAGCTAGTAAGTCTTGTGTCTGAGTATGGATTTGAACTCAGGTCCTTCTGACTCCAGGTCCTGTACTCTATTCACTGTACCAGCTAGCCTCCCCTTTCACAATTTTTTTTTATAATTTTAATTTCTCTTCCTTCCTCTCTTCTCTCCCCCATCATTGAGAAGTCAAACAATTTGATGTAGATTATAAATAAGCAGTCATGTAAACCATGTTTTCATGTTAATAATGGTGAAAAAGAAAATAGACTAGAAATAACAAAGTAAAAACAACAACAGTATGCTTCAATATGCACTCAGATCCCATCAGTTCTTTCTCTGGAGATGGATAGTATTTTTCCTTACACATCCTTTGAAATTGTTTTTAATCATTGTATTGTACTCTATACAATGTTCTCCCAGTTTAGCTTACCTCATTTTGAATTAGCTTATGTACATCTTCCCAAGTTTTTTCTGAAACTCTCCAGTTTATCATTTTTTATAGCACAATAGCATTCCATCACAATAATCTGCCACAGCATTTTTTGTTCACCCATTTCCAAATTGAGGGTAATCTCATTTTTAATTCTTTGCCTCCAAAAAACAGCTTCTGTACATATTTTATGTATGCATATGGGTATGTATATATCTGTGTGTATGTGTGTGTATATAATATATATTTATGTGTGTACAGACATGTATACCTACATTTATATATGAATGTATATATTTTTATACATATAGGTCTTTCTTTTTTAATCATTTTTCTTTTCTTATCTCCTTGTGGCACAGACCAGGTGCTAGTATTTCTTGGTCAAAAAAGCATGCAGACTTTTATATATTTGGCATAGTTCCAAACTGTTTCTAGAATGGTTGGATCAGTTTACAACTTCACCAACATTGCATTAATGTGCCAATTTTGCCACAGACCTTCCAACATTTGTTATTTCCTTTTTATAACGTGTCAGCTAATGTTATAGGTATGAGGTAGTATCTCAGAATTATTTTATTTTGCATTTTTCTAATCAATAGTGATTTAGAGGACTTTTTCAGATGACTATAGATAACTTGGATTTCTTCTTCTGAGAATTGCCTTTGTTTATTTATCAATTTGAGGATGATTTATAAATTTGACTCAGTTCTCTATATATTTTTTGAGAATTGAGGCCTTTATCACACAAACTTTCTGTTAAAAAAATCAAAACAAAACTATTTTTCTGTCTCCCCCCCCCCAATCTTGACTGCATTGGTTTTGTTTGTGCAAATTCTTTTTAATTTCATGTAATCAAAAGTATCCATCTTGCCTTCCATAAAGTTCCCTATCTCTTATTTCATCAAAAATTCTTCCCTTATGCATAGAACTGACAGGTAAACAATCCCATGCTCCCCTAATCTGTTTCTGTTATCCCCCTTTATTTGTAAATAATGTAATCCACTCTACTATCCACTTTCATTTATGTAGGAATTTCATCTCATTCAGTTGTGGTTACTGTGTGTTTGCCTTCATCCTAATTTTCTCCCTTATGTATGCTCACCCCACTTCTCTCTCTCTTTATCTCTCTCCCCTCCCCTCTCTCCTTTTACTCTGTCCCTTCAAAAATTCTTTTCATTTGACCACAACTTTCTTCAATCTGTCTTTCTATCAGTTCCTTGCTTTCTGTAGTTTCTTTCCCTTCTTTACTCTAAAGTAGCATAGATTTCTATGCCCAACTGAATGTGCATGTTATTCCATCATTGAGCCTATTTAGTGAGAGTAAGTTTCAAGTGTTGACAACTACCATACTCATCTTCTCCTCCACTCTAAAAGCTTTTGAAACCCTTTTATGTGAGATAGTTTACCCCTTTCTCCATGTCCTTGTTTACCTTTTAATCTTAGCTTTGGATTTTTCTATGAAGAATTTTTTTTTAATACTGTAATCAATACTATACATGTCATCTTCAGAAATCATCTCTATCAGTTGTTTGGTCATGAACTTTTTCTTCTGCATTCTTTCAATCTGCCCTCCCTACTATCACTCTATTTATTTATGTTCTAGGTCACCAAACGTTTGTGGATTAATCTAGCATTTGAATTATGGCAACATGTATTCAATCATTTTCTCTGATTCTTGCTTTTTCCTTTTTCTTTTTTTTCCAATTTCATTAATTTTTAGTTTCCAATATTCATTTCCATGAGATTTTGAGTTGCAAATTTTCTTCCTATCTTTCCCCTTCCCCCCACCCCAAGATAGGGAGCCTACTGAATCCCCCTTCCCCCTATCTGTTCTCTCTTATATCCTCCCCAACCTCCACCCCAAATTTCTAGTAGGATGAGGTGGATTTCTATACCCCATTTCCTGTATATCTTATTTCCCAGTTGCATGTAAAAAACAATTTTTTAAACATTTATTTTTAAAACTTTGATTTCCAGATTCTTTCCCTTCTTTCCTCCTCACCCACCCCTACTGAGAAGTTAAGCAATTCAATAAAAGTTGTACATGTGTAGTTACACAAAATGTTTCCATAGTAATTATATTGCAAAAGACTAATTATATTTCCCTCCACCCTATCCTGCCCCCCACTCATTCTATTTTCTACTTTGGCCCTGTACCTTTTCAAAAATTTTTGCTTCTAACTACCCTCTACCCAAGTCTGTCCTGCTTTCTATCATCCCCCCTCTTATCCCCTTCCCCCCTACTTTCCTATAGGGTAAGATACCCAATTGAGTGTTAAGCCAAGTTCAATGAAAGTAAGGTTGACCCATTCCTTTTCACCCTCCTGCTCTTCCCCTCCATTGTAAGAGATTTCTCTTGCCTATTTTATGAGATAATTTATTGCATTCTATCTTTCCCTTTCTCCTCCCAATATATTCCTCTCTAATATCTTAATTTTGTTTTTTAGATATCATACCTTCATATTCAACTCATCCTGAGCCTGAAATCTATGTACACATGTACACACATATACACACACTGACATATGTATTTACACATATGTATAATCCTATACATACATATATGTGTATGCATACATATATGCATATATATTCCCTTCAACTATGATCATACTGAGAAATCTATCATGAGTTAAAATTATCTTTTTTTTCTGTGTAGGAATTTAAATAGTTCAACTTTAATAAATGCCTTATAATTTTTTGCTGTTTATCTTCTTATGCTTCTCTTGCTCCTCATATTTCAAGGTCAAATTTCCTGTTCAGCTCTGTTCTTTTTTTTTTTTATCAAGAATATGGAAAAGTCCTCAATTTCATTGAATGACCATATTTTCCCCTGAGGCATTATATTCAGTTTTTCTGGGTACAAGATTCTTGATTTTAATCCTAGCTTCTTTGACTTCCAGAATATCATATTACAAGCACTTTGATGCCTAAGTGTAGAAGCTGCTAGATCTTGTGTTATCCTGATTGTGTTTCCATGATACTCAAATTGTTTTTCCTGGCAGCTTGCAATATTTTCTCCTTGACTCGCGAACTCTGGAATTTGGCTGTGATATTCCTAGGAGTTTTCTTTTTGGGATCTTTTTCAAGAAGTGATGGATGAATTCTTTCAATTTTTATTTTGCCCTCTGCTTTTAGAATATAAGGGCAATTTTTCTTGAGAATTTCTTGAAGGATGATTTCTAGGCTCTTTTTTATTATCATGGCTTTCAGGTCATCCAATAATTTTTAAATTCTCTCTCCCGGATCTATTTTCTAGGTCAGTTGATTTTCCAATGATATATTTCATATTGCTTTGTATTTTCATTTTTTAATCTGTTTAATAGTATCTTGATTTCTAATAAAGTTATTACCTTCCATTTTCTCCAATCTAATTTTGAAAGAATTATTTCTTCATTGAGTTTTGAAATTCCTTTTCCATCTGGCCAATTATGCTTTTTAAGGTATTCTTCTTATTATTAGCTTTTTGGGCCTCTTTTGCAGTTTGAGTTAGTCTGTTTTTTAAGGTGTTATTTTCTTCAGTCCTCCTATTGACTCATTTTTCATAGTTTTCTTGTATAATACTCAATTATCTTCCCAATTTTCCTCCACTTCTCTTACTTGTTTGTCAAAATCCTTCTCGAGCTCCTCTATGGCATGTGACTACTCCATATTATTTCTTGGAAACTTTTGATGTGGGAATTTTGACTTCGTTGTCTCCTTCTGATTCTATGTTTTAGTCTTCTTTGTCCCCAAAAATGGTTTCTATAGTTTGATTATGCTTCCTCTGTTAGCTTATCTTGCCAGCCAATTACTTGACTTTTGAGCTCTTTGCTATAGTAGAACTCGGCTGCCAGAGTGGAGAGAATTGTTTCCCAAATTTCTGGGGTTTTTGCAGTTGTCAGAGTTGTTTTCAGAGCTTTAAGGAGGATGTCCTCTCTATAGCCACCACAAGCTCTGGCACAGTGGCATTTCTCCCCCCCCCCCAGGACCACCACCCAAGACTGCAACTCATATCCAAGCAGGTCAAAGCAAGAACAATTACCCTCTGACTGGTTGCTTGCTCCCCCTACTATCTGCAGGTCAGGAGCTCCAGAGGCAACCAGGTGGCAGCAGTTGCAGCCTCTACACCACTGCTACCTCTTGCCCTGGTGGCAGGGACCACATGGTGCTCTTCTCTCACCCTGCATCAACAGTGTTACCCTTGACCTTTTACTTTCTGTTTGGTGTTTTTGGTTTGAGAAGTCTGGAAACTGCCACAGATGCTGGTCATTCAATCCCCTGAATTCTGCTCTGGCCATTCTGGGCTGCTGGTCTGACCTCTGTGCATCTCATGTGAGACTGTATTAAACTCTGTGGGATAGATACTTTCTGTTGGCCTGCCAGGCTGCCTTCAGTGGGAGATTTGTTTCTCTCTCTCATTGGTGGGTTCTGTTGCTCTAAAATTTGTTTATCATCATTTTTTTCTTATAGTTATTGGAGGTGGTTTGAGCAGGGACTCAAGCAAGTTCCTGATTTTACTCTGCCATGTTGGCTCTGTCCCATGTCTTTTGCTTTTTCAATCCATTATCCATAAATCTGCCAAATGGATAGGTATACATGTGACTGTCCTCTTGCTCACAGAGCTTGACTATCTCTTTGTCCTTAGAATAAAATGCAATCCCATTGCTTTGACATTTGCCAATCTGCCTGCAGCCTCTTTCCAAGTTACCCGCATATTTCAAATCCTCATGCATTCAGTGTTCTAGCTAAATAGACCTACTTACTCAGTACTTTGCTCATGACATTCTACCCTATGCATGTATATTTTAACCCAAGTAAACTGTACTTTTGCTTTGAATGTTCTTGCCTTTTCCTCATGGAACAGCTTATTCCCTTCCTATCCCACAATTTAATTGTGAATTCCTAAATGAGAGTTGCTTGCTTCAAAAAGCCTTCCAGTTATCTCAGTGGTAGTTTCGTTCTCAATTAATGTGTACTCATTTTGAATATATAGTATATTTATTTCTTCCAGACTATTTTGTATTCAACCTCTTTTGCCTTTCTATTCCTAGAACTTAACACAGTGCCTAGCAGGCATTTAATAAATACTGGTTTGATTAATATATTGAACTTTCTTCTCTCTACCTTCTGTTCATCTTACTCTTCTTTCAAGTCTTTGAAAAGATGCCAAAAACTGTTAAACCTTCTCTCATACTCCACATGAATTGTATTAATGTCTCCCCTATTAAGTATGCTTCCCAATGTCATTTATGTTTGAATTTCCAAAATCATTCAGTCATATATCATATGTACTTAACAGATGATTAATGAATCAGATATGTATATTACTCTCTCAGTATTCTGAAAACCACAGTTTACCTTGTTCCAAATTGCCTGTTTCAAGAAGTCTTATATTGTTAGTTATCATAGTAGTCATGAGGATAGCATGTAGCTGGGCTCTCTGTTTCCTTTCTGTAGGATTGCTATTTTTCATGGCCTTCTATGTGATGTGACTCTAGGTAACAAAAGAATAAAATTGGTCCCTTTTGACTATGTTCACAATTAGAAACCACCTCTTATACATTTGAATATCCTTAGGCCTTTGCTTACATATCTATCATTCATTTAGCAAAATCCAGCTTTATATTATATTTATTTGTGTATCTGTCTTATCCCAAGAACAAGACTGCAAATATTTTGAAGATGGAGACTGTTACTTAAAATATCAATATAAATGTATTTCTGTGTGTTTGTATCTTATTCATGAGCTGACACAATATACTATATATGGAAGGTTTATAAAAATGGATTAATTTGAATTAAAATGAATTAACTAAATAGAACTCCACTCAAGGGAAAGGTACTTCTATTTGAACTTAAGTCATTTAGAAAATATTTTCAAATTCACAATTATGACAATATTTACTTATGATGTTTTGTGAATTCAGCATTTTTTGACCTATAAAATTTTTCCTAGTTTTTTTTTTGTCTTCTTGCATTGCTTTTAGAAGATATGTTCCTTATTTATTACAAATAAGCACAATATTCTATAGTCACATCTATTAGATTATGGTGGAATATGATATAACAATTAAAACCATAAATCGATGAGATTACTAGTTTACCTGCTAAATTTGTTATTCGGTATAAAGCCTAGATTTAAAATTTTAATAGACCAAATTATGTTAACATGCAATTCTGGGGGTCATTTAATGTGGGCATACTTCATAATTGAAACCACTATACGATATTTAACCTTCATAATGGTGAATGCCCTTGAATTACAAAAAAACTAAATAGAGGCAGCTAGTTAGTGCAGTGAACAGAGCACTGGCCCTCGAGTCAGGAGAACCTGAGTTCAAATCTGACCTCAGACACTTAACACTTACTATCTGTGTGACCTTGGGCAAGTCAATTAACCCCAATTTCTCTGCCTTTGGGCCCTTCAAAAAGACAAAAAAAAAACTAAATAAATTATATACAATACACATGATTTAACATTCAATGAACAAAACTTATTAGAAACCTACTGTGTGCCAGGTATTATGATGGTAATAGGGATAGAAAAACAATGAAAGATATACAATACATGAAGCTGAGAACACTTTGATGTGTCTTTATATTCCCAACAGTACCTGTAGAAGTTAAAATGATTGCCAGAAGAGAGGTATTGTGAATATGAGCAACCTGCAGTTTATATGAGAAGAGGAATTGGAAAAAGAAGAGGAGTTAAAGATATTGTTAAGCAAATATATACAGTAGGAACTGCAAATGGGTTGGTCACGTGGTGAGTGTAAGACATGGAAAGTTTTGGGGACTGAAAGCTCCATAATATCCTTACTATATCAGGATAAATTATGAAATGTTTCTAGGAAATTGATTGGACCTTGCACGATCCCCTTTATGACTTTTGGGAAAACATGGACAAACATGACACAGATTGGGCAATCATGCATGAATTGTGTTCTGCCTTGTGAAAAGGAGCAGCTCAATTGATAAGGTCACACAATCATTTGATTTTACACAATCTCTGTTACCTGACACTGGATTTTGCACTTAGCAGAGGTAAAATCTTATATATATGTATATAATGACTTGCTTTTTAAGTGCTGATGTTTAAAAGGATGAAATCCATAGATCTTTGGAATTTGACTCTATGAAAACCCACATTTCTTGATACTTCTAGAAAAATTAGGCATTGATTTCATTATGCATCTATTAACATTGACTCACTTATGCAAAGTTTCTTCTCTGCCTTTGAGTGATCCACATTAAAAAATCTCTAAGCTTAAACAAGTCACATACAGTCAGCCTACTAGATTATTTTGGCACATTAGAGACAGTCTCTAAGACTTTTGAGTATATCAGATTACCAGTCTCATCAATGATGTAGGCCAAAATTAGGATCTAAAATTTTCATCCAAACATTTTAAACCAGATACCCCATATAGTGTGTTGACTTGCATTCAATCAGGGGAAAGAGTACACAGGTCTTTTCTGGAAAATAAATTTGAAATTAATTTTTCACCTCAAAGGGGAAACTACAGAAAATTAAATTGAAACTATAAAAATGACTGATACAAAATGATGGTTTGCTACACATCTACCTGGCTGTGCAAAAATCAAGTCATCAAGAGTAAATTTAGCAAATAAAGAACTTTCAACAGCTTACTAAAACATTGTACATTCCAATCTAGAACTTTATCCTCCATGCATCTTAGTATCAATGTAGGAATATAGATTGGAAAGAGTGATTAAACTTAATATCTCATGAAATAAATTCATAATCCAATATGAAGAAAACTTATTAGTATTTGAAATTAAGTAGAATAAAAATATAATCAGCATTTTAGATCTAGAAGACTCAGTAGAAAATAAGTTCCTTTTAAAAAGTACTCTCATTTTTGTTCCCAAAGCATGGCACAATGCCTAGCAAATAGTAGTGTTTTATTAAATACTTGCTGAATTGAATAGAATTATAGATATCCGTTGGCTGAAACTACATTTTTTTAATGAGGAACCAAAGCCATATGTATTAACTTTCCCAAAGCGATACACGTAATTGTACCACAACCAGTACTACAACCTAGGTTTTTCAACTCCTTTTGGTATTTTTATAATATGCTGAGCAGGTACCTAAACCATGGAATTTCTTTTTTCCTAATTATGCTATTTGGAACTGTGAATAATAGTTTAATTTGTTTTACAGAAAATTGTAAGATGCTAGTGTAATAAGAATGTAAATTTTGAAGATCTTCCCTGCCCCTAGGCTAATGTGCACCTGAAGCCTGGGGGGGGAGGCTTGTTTTTCAGTAGATACTTTTTGATTGGCCAGTGAGTCAATAAGGTTGTTACATTCTCTGAGCCAGGAGAAGGCTATATAAGCCCTGTTGTGTAGCTTTGTTTTGGGACTCACTTTGAGAAGTGTTCTGTGATTTGATCTGAATTCTGGGAAGCCGTTGTTGAGAGTCCCCCGGCTTTGAAAAACCCAGAATGTGGAAACCCAGATGTTGACTGGGTATGGATGTAATGGTTGGACAGTTTGGAAATCTGTCTACTTGATGTTTCTGTCTTGATAATTATGCCTGTATACTTTGAGGTTCAGGGTGCTGACCTTTTCTCCTGAACAAGGTAAACGATAAATGTCTGACTGATTAAAGTAAGCTTGTTAACCCATTTTGAGTTGCTTTCCTTTAACAAAGCAGATCCAAGAACCTGTGGTGGTTGTTGAGAGTCCCCCGGCTTTGAAAAACCCAGAATGTGGAAACCCAGATGTTGACTGGGTATGGATGTAATGGTTGGACAGTTTGGAAATCTGTCTACTTGATATTTCTGTCTTGATAATTATGCCTGTATACTGTGAGGTTCAGGGTGCTGACCTTTTCTCCTGAACAAGGTAAACGATAAATGTCTGACTGATTAAAGTAAGCTTGTTAACCCATTTTGAGTTGCTTTCCTTTAACAAAGCAGATCCAA
>NW_027186349.1:3098580-3130474 GCF_028583685.1 Petaurus breviceps papuanus | reverse complement strand
ATGATGGAAGGGAGGGCAGGCTGGGGGGGGGAAGTTGGAAGCACCCACTTTTGAAAAGGGACAGGATTAAAGTAGAGAATAGAACAAGTGGAAGGTGGGATAGGAGGGAGGGAAATATAGTCAGTCTTTTACAATACATCTACTATGTTATTGTTTTGCATTAGCCACACATGTACAACCTATACTGAACTGTTTGTCCCCCCAGTGGGGGGTGGGTGGCAGGGGGGAAGGGAATGAATCTGGAATTTAAAGTTTTAAAATCAAATATTCAAATATATATATATATATATATATATATATATGTGTGTGTGTGTGTGTGTGTGTGTGTGTGTGTGTGTTTGTGTGTGTGTGTATGTGTATACTATTATTAATACCATCTTACATGTAATTAAGAAAAAAAGATATACAGGCACTGAGGCATAGAGATCCACTGGAAAAGTTGAAATGGGTATGGGAGAAAATATGGGAGAGAGCAGATTGGAGGTGGGGATATCCTGTGAGACTGCTGTATTGGGAGGATGGGTGGGGGAAAAACGGGGAGAAAATTTGTAACTCAAAATCTGGTGGAAAGGAATGATGTAAATCAGCAGTTAATAAAGCATTTAAATTAAAAAAAAAAGAAAAAAAAACAACAACTCTAAATTTCCCTTCTTTGTTAGGTTGGGTCCCACCCACCCCACCCCACTTTTTGCCAATGCCTTCTCCATGAGATTACCTTCCATTTACACTGTCAATATCTTATACATACATCTCTCTGCATGATGTCTCCCTCATCACACTGTGAATCTTGAGCACAGGACTGTAGTTTTGCCTTTCAATGTATCTCAAAATGGCAAGCACGGTTCCTCACACAGAGTAATGAGAAGTGAGTCTGATACCAATGAGATTTGGAGTTTGGCTTAGTCTTGAACAGCCATCTCAATGATATACTGAATTTCACTTCTAAGTTATTCACCACCATGACAAACTATTATTCCTAAGAATGCTTAAACATAAGAATCCTTCATTGTCTACCTGCTCTATTTATATTCCTGAGAACATAGGGAACACTGTCAGGATAATTAGGAAATAAGAATAACTAGACCCATTATATATTTATACCTTTTAAGTTTAACTTAGCCATCAATGTTCCACATTTTTTTTTCATTCATCTCCTATGGATCTGTCTATATTTTTCACAGTGTCTCTACTAAAATAATGTCCGATGAAACTGTTTCATCATCTCTGGCAGTGTTCTTGTGTTGTCAAAGATTATGCCAAAGGAATAAAAGCTCTTACAGGTTCTAGTGGAAAGAGAACTGGCACTGGATTTTAAATTCCCCTCAACATTTACTGCCAGCAGGACCTAATCACATTGGACATCACTTCTTCTACAGTTGATTCAGTTGATAATCAAGGAAGTGCATATAAGGAAGAAAGTTTGCCAACAGGTGATGATTTTTTTTTTAACCATAGAAACTCTTACATAAAGGATTTAAAATGAGAATGCAGATCTTTGTCAGAAGAAGGAATACGAATATGATGCAAACGATGGAAATGACATTTTGAAGTATAATTGGAAATCTGACAAGTTTTCCCCAACCATAAGTGATTTCATCAGCATGGGAAAATTCTAGTGTGTCATCTCTCTCCATTAATGTAGGTTGGAAACATTTCTGAAAGCTATATTTTCATTTTTTAACTTTTAGTATTTTATTTTTCTCCAATTATTACAATTTTATTACAATTTTAACATTTGTTTATGAAACTTTGAGCTCCAATGTTTCTCCCTCCCTCTCTCCACACCCCCTCATAGAGAAGACAAGCAATTTAATGTATGTTATACATGTGTAGTCATGCAAACATATTTCCATATTAATTATGTTGTAAAATAAAACAGAAAAAAAACTTGAGAAAAATAAAGAATGTTTAAAAAAAGCATACTTCAATTTGTATTCAGACACCCTCAGTTCTTTCTCTGGGGATGGATAACATATTTCATAAGTCCTTGAGAGTTGTCTTAGATTATTGTATTGCTGAGAACAGCTAAGTCATTCATAGTTGATCATCTTAACATATTGCTGTTATTTTGTACCCAGTACATTTTCACTTTGCATCAGTTCATTTAAATCTTTCCAGGTTTTTTTCTGAGAGCATCCTGCTGGTCATTTCATTTTTTTTCCCCAGAATTTATTTATTTTTAGTTTTCAACATGCATTTTCACAAGATTTTGAGTTCCAAATTTTCTCCCCATGTCTCCCCTACCCCCACCACAAGATGGCAATCACACCGATTACCCCTTGCACCTGTCTGTTCTAATTTCTATCTGCCTTATTCTCCTTCCCCCTTACTTTCTTTTAGGGCAAGATGGATTTCTATACTCCATTGCTTGTATATCTTTTTTTCCCAGTTGCATGTAAACACAATTTAATTTTTTTTTAACTTTGAGTTCCAGACTCTTTCTTCTTCCCTCCTCACACCTTCTGCCCCCATTGAGAAGACAAGCAATTCAATATAGGTTATACATGTGTGGTCCTGCAAAGCATTTCCATAGTAGTCATATTGTGAAAGGCTAGCTATATTTTCCTACATTCTATCCCCCCGATTTATTCTATTTTCTCCTTTGACCTTGTCCCTTTTCAAAAGTGTTTGCTTCTGAATACCTCCAATCTACCCTCCCTTTTATCATCTTTCCCTCTTCCCCTCTCTTTTTTATGTAGGGTAAGATACCCAACTGAGTGTGTATGTTATTCCCTCCTTAAGCCAACACCAATGAGAGTCAGGTTGATTCATTGCCTTTCACCCCCCCCCCCCCCCCCTCTTCCCCTCCCTTGTAACTGCTTTCTCTTGCCTCTTTTATGTGAGATAAATTACTCTATTCTTTCTTTTTTTTCCTTCTCCCAATATATTCCTCCCTCACCACTTCTCCTCATTTCTTATAGCAAAATAGCATTCCATCACAGTCACATACCATTATTCAGCCCTTCTCCAATTTCCAACTCCCTGCCAACAGAAAAGAGATGTTATAAATATTTCCATATATATCCTTCCTCCCTACCCCTTTTTAAATCTCTTACTGTATATAACACTAGTGGTGGCATTACTACATGAAAAGGCATGCACAGTTATATAGCCTTTTGGGCATAGCTCCAAATTGCTCTAAAGAATGGTTGAATCACTTTGCAACTCCACCAACAATGCATTAATGTTTCATTTTGTCCACATGCCCTCCAGTACTTGTCATTCTCCTTTTCTAAGCTATTATCTCATAAATTAACTATGAAAATTGTTTAAGTTTTCATTTATCCAATCAATAGTGGTTCAGAGAATTATTATTTTTTTTCACAAGGATATAGATAGCATTGTTTACTTCATCTGAAAAGTGTTCATTTCTCTTGATCATTCATCAAGTGGTGAATGATTTCAATTTTAATCCATTTGAGCCAGTTCTCTACATATTTGAGAAAATAGGTCTTTATGAGAGAAACTTTCATCAATTTTTTCACACTTATGACTGCTAAATCTTTCCCTCCATCATATCCTCTCATTTATTCTATTTTCTCTCTCCTTTCACCCTGTCCCTCCTCAAAAGTGTTTTGCTTCTGACCACCTCCTCCCCAAATCCTCCTTCCCTTCTATCACCCCCTTTCCTCTTGCTACTCCTTTAACCTCCTAGTTTCCTATAGGGTAAGATAGCAGACAAAATGTAGTTTTATGCTGATACTAACAATCTAAAGTGCTTTTATGGTGTCCTGAAGGCTATTTGTGGGCCAATGAATTATGGTTCATCTCAACTACTCAGTGCTGATGAGCTACATTGATCAATAATAAGGATATCATTCTAGAGGGTTGGGCTGAACATTTTCATAGTGTTCTCAATGCTGAGAACATTGACACTTTACCTCAGGTTGAAGGCAATCCCTCCCTAGTTGAAGCTCCAACTGAAGAAGATGTTTTGAATGCCATTAGGCTATTTTCATTTGGCAAAGCACCTGGTGTTGATTCTATTCCAGCTGAGATTTTCAAGATAGGGGATGCATTGCTCATACAAAAACTGACTGAAATTTTCCAGGTTATAATGCAAGAGGAGGTTATCCCCCAGGAGTTCAAGGATGCCTCCATTGTTCATCTCTGTAAAGGCAAAGGAAACTGATTGTCTTGTAATGATCATGAGAGGATCTCTCTTTAATAGGTTGATAATTTACCTGGAAGATGGTGATCCATCTGAGAGCCAGTGTGCCTTCAGAAAGGGCCAAGTAACTGTAGATATGGTTTGCTGCCCGATCACTCTAGGAGGAATGCCAGGGGCAGAACAGACATCTGTACATAATGTTTGCAGATTGAACCAAGGCCTTCAATACTGAGAGTCATGAGAGCTTATGGAAAATTATGTCAAAATTTAGTTGCCCAGAGAAGTTCATTAACATTGTATCTCAATTTCATGACAGCATGCTTTCTCTGTTTTTTATAGCAGTCAATGCTCTCATGCCTTCCCAGTCCCCAATGGAGAGAAACAAGGTTGTGTGCTTGCTCCCATGCTTTTTAGCAGGATCTTTTCAGCCAGGTTGTCAAATGCTTTCCATGAGGATGAACACACCATCAAAATCAGTTACCACACTGATTGTAAATATTTCAACTTGGAAAGGCTACATGCCAAGACCAAAGTGGAGGGAGAATTGGTACATTATTTTCTATTTCCAAATGATTATGGTCAATGTAGCCTTTGAAGCTGAAATGCAACAATGTATGGATCAACTCTCTGTTGCTTGTGTTAATTTTGACCTAACAATTAAAAACAAGTAAACACAGGTGCTCCATCAGCCGCCACCACACCATCCATTCATGGAACCATTGATTACAACAAATTGAGAAGTTTTTAACGCTGTGGATAAGTTCACTTACCAAACTTGGTAGTGTACTTTCCAGGGATGTACACACTGATAATGTGGTTGAAGCACATATTGCCAGAACTAGGTCAGTGTTTGGGAGGCTCCAAAAGAAGGTGCGGTAGAGAATAGGTAATAGAATGACTACCAAAGTGAAACTCTACAGAGCTGTTGTGCTGACCTCATTGTTGTATGCTTGTGAAATCTGAACAGTATATTAGTTTCATGCCAGGAAACTGAATCACTTCCATTCCTATTGTGTTAGGAAGATTCTGAAGATCTCTTGGCAGGATAAGGTACCAGACACTGAGGTCTTTACTTGAACTAAACTGCCAAGCATTCAAACTGTGGTTCAGAGAATGCAACTCTGACGGGCTGTTTGAATGCAAAATGTACATTTGCCAAAATGACTATTTTATGGAAAACTCATACAGGGCAAGTTTTCACATTGTGGTCAGAAGAAACTATATAAGGACATTCACAAGGTCTCTCTTAAGAACTTTGGTGGCTAGGTGGCACAGTGAATAGAGCACCGTCCCTGGAGTCAGGAGGACCTGAGTTCAAATCCAGTCTCAGACACATAACACAAAAACTAGCCATGTGAATTTGGGCAGGTCACTTAACCCCAACTTCCCTACAAAAAAGAAAAAAAAAAGAATTTTGGAAATGATTGTGTAGATACTCGCAAAGACTGCTCAGCATGGCATGCCCACATCAGAGAAGTTGCTGTTATATAAGCAAAGCAGAATTGAAACATCCCATAGGAAACACAGGATGCACAAATTTGGAGCCTCTACCCCAAATTTCCATACAGAATATTTGTGTCCAGCCTCTGGTAGAGCATTCCAAGATTGTATTCATCTGATCAGTCACAGCCAGCATACTGAAACTTGATTCTAGCATAGTGATGCCATTTTGTTCCTCTTTGAGAAGAGGAACAACAGTCAACCAGCCAATAACCTTTGATTCTAGAATCTCTGAGCAGTTTTCCTTGATGATTTCTTGAAAGATTATGGCTAGACTACTTTTTTTGATCATGGATTTTGGATAGTCCAATAATTTTAAAATTATCTCTCCAAGTTCGTTGTTTTTCCAATGAAATATTTCACATTGTCTTCATTTATTTTTTCTTTTGGTTTTGTGTTGTTTCTTCATTTTTCACAAAGTCATTAACTTCCATGTACTTTATTTAAATTTTTAAAAATTATTTTCTTCAGTGAGCTTTTGTAGTTAATTTTCCATTTTGCCAATTCTACTTTTTAAAGATTTTTTTCCTTCAGTTGATTATTGTGCCTTTTTTTTCTATTTGGCCAATTCTGCTTTTTAAAGCCTCCCCCCAACCCAGTTGATTTTTGTACCTCTTTTGACATTTGTCCTAGTTTATTTATTAAGGTGTTATTTTCTTCATCATTTTTTGTGACTCCTTTACCAAGTGGACTTTTTTTTCATCATTTTCATGCACCACTCTCATTCCTCTTCCCAATTTTTCTTCTACCTCTCTTGTTTCATTTTCAAAATATTTTTTGAGCTTTCCCATATCCTGAGACAAATTCATATATTTTTTTGAAGCCTTTGGATGTTGGAGTTTTGACTTCAATTTCTTCTTTTGAGTGTGTGTTTTGATTTTCCTTGTCACCATAGTAACTTTCTATGGTCAGATTTGTTTTGTCTGATATTTGCTTATTTCTCCACTCCATTTCTTGATTTTTATTATTTTTTCACACACACACACACACACACACACACACACACACACACACACACACACATATATATATATATGTTTGAATATTTGATTTTAAAACTTTCAGTTCCAGATTCATTCCCTTCCCCACCCTGCCACCCACCCCCACTGGGGGGACAAACAGTTCAGTATAGGTTGTACATGTGTGGTTAATGCAAAACAATAACATAGTAGATGTATTGTAAAAGACTGACTATTTTTCCCTCCCTCCTATCCCACCTCCCACTTGTTCTATTCTCTACTTTGATCCTGTCCCTTTTCAAAAGTGGGTGCTTCCAACTTCCCTCCCCCCAAGCCTGCCCTCCCTTCTCTCATCCCCCCTCACATCCCCTTCCCCCCCTATTCTCCTGGAGGGTGAGATCTCCTATTTAGTGTGTATTTCCCTCCCTTCTCAAGCCAGATTCAATAGGAATAAGGTTGACCTATTCCCTTTTGCCTTCCTATTCTTCCCCTCCATTGTAACCATTTTCCCTTGCCTCTTCTGTATGAAATAGTTTGCCCACTCTGTCTCTCCCCATCTCCTCCCATTATATTCCTCTCACCTCTTAATTTCACCTTTTAAGTATCATCCCTTCCTGTTAAATTGGTCCCGTGCCCTCTATCTATGTATACCTTTAAACGTATATATATACATTCACATATGTATTCATATGTCCACATACCCTCATATAAAGACATATATATATTTCTAATCCCTTCAACTACTGAGAAAAGTTTCATAGGTTACAATTATTGTTTTTCCACGTAGGAATGTTAATAGTTCAACTTTGGCCAGGTGGCTCAGTGAGCAAGAGCACTGGCTCCGGTGCCGGGACGACCCGGATCAAATCTGGGCCCAGAGATTCAGCACCACACCCAGAAACAACAACTGGCCATGCAAACCCAAACAAGCCACTCAACCCCGATTGTTTCAAGCAAAAAAATAGTTCAACTTTGATAAGTTCCTTATGATTTCTTTTCCCTGTTTACCTTCTCATGCTTCTCTTGCTTCTTGTATCTGAATGTCAAATTTTCTATTCAACTCTGGTTTTTTCAGCAAGAATGCTTGAAAGTCCTCTATTCCAATGAATGACCATATTTTCCCCTGAAACATGATACTCAGTTTTGCTGGGTAGGTGACTCTTGGTTTTAATCCCAGCTCCCTTGACCTCCGGAATATCACATTCCAGGCCCTTCGATCCCTCAGTGTAGAGGCTGCTAGATCCTGGGTTATCCTGATTGTGTTTCCACAATATTCAAATTGTTTCTTCCTGGCTGCTTGTAATATTCTCTCCTTAATCTGGGAATTCTGGAACCTGGCTATAATATTCCTAGGAGTTTTCTTTTTGGGATCTTTTTCAGGAGGTGATCGGTTGATTCTTTCAACCTCTATTTTGCCCTCTCATTCTAAAACATCAGGGCAGTTTTCTTTGAGGACTTCCTGGAGGATGCTTTCCAGGCTCTTACTTTGGTCATGGCTCTCAGGCAGTCCAATAATTTTTAAATTATCTCTCCTGGATCTGTTTTCCAGGTCAGTGGTTTTTCCCATGAAATATTTCACATTGCCTTCTATTCTTTTATTTGTTTGGATCTGTTTGACGGCATCTTGATTTCTCATAAAGTCATTAGCTTCCATTTGCTCCAATCTAATTCTGAAGCAATGATTCTCCTCAGTGAGCTTTTGAGATTCTTTTTCCATCTGGCAAATTCGACTTTTTAAGGCATTCTTCTCCTCATTGCCTTTTTGAGCCTCCTTTGGCATTTGAGTCAGTCTGTTTTTTAAGGTATTATTTTCTTCAGTCAGGCTGTTGACTCCCATTTCAGAATTTTCTTGCATTGTTCTCATTTCTCTTCCCAATTTTTCCTCCACTTCTCTTATCTGCTTCTTAAGGTCCTCTATGGCCTGTAACCAGTTTGTATTTTCCTTTGGTGCAGGAGTTCTGACTTCACTGTTTTCCTCCTGTTCCATGCCTTGCTCCTTCTTATCCCCAAGATAGGAGTGTAATGTTGGAATCTTCTGTCTGCTTTGTTTCCTTTGCCTGCTCATTTTGCCACTCAATGATTTGACTTTTGGGCTTTTTGCCACAGTAGGACTCTGCCACCAGACAGGGGAGTTTTTCCCTCAAATGCTGGGGTTTTCTCAGCTGCCGGAGGTATTAGATGGGTGCCCTCTCTGAGGTCTCCACACACTCTGGAAAGCTGGACACACACCCCAGGACCTCCACCCTAGACTGCAATCCAGATCCAAGCAGGTTAAAGCAAGAGCGATGACGCCTCAGACTGGTGCTTGGTCCCCCTATACTCTGCAGGACAGGAGCTGAAGCCACCACTTGGCGCTGGCAGGCTGTGCTGGCATCTCAGTGGTTTCTCGCTCCGGGAGTAAAAGCCATGCACTCCCACTTACTGGGTCCCAAAGTCCAGACTGCACTGGCCTCTCACCTTGTCCTTCGCATCTATGTATTGATAAATCTGGAAATGGCCACAGCTGCTGCTGATCTGGATTCCCTCTGGCTGGTGGCTGGTCAGACCCGCCCTGGGGCTAAAGCCTCGGAGTGGTGCTGGACTAGGCTCCCAGAGCGTTGCGCTGCCTGATTCCTGCTGGCCTGCTGGGCTGTCCTCAGCAGGAGGTTAACTTCTCTGTGTCATTTTGTGGGTTCTGCAGCTCCAAAGTTTGTTTAGAATCCCCTTTTTACATGGATTGGGGAGGATGAAAGCCTGAGCCGCGGGAAGGTCGTGCTTCTATGCCGCCATCTTGGCTCCGCCCCCCCATTTCTTGATTTTTAACTCTTTGATAAAGTTGAGCTTTGCTTCTAGGGTGGAAAGCACACTATCCCAAGCTACAGGGTTTTTTTACAGAAAATTTCAAGGATATTTCTAAGGACCTATAAGTTTTCAGTTCTTCCAAGGTGCTGTTATCTAAGGGGAAGTGTGTTTATTACTCTTGTGCTCAGTTACCTGGTCTGTGACTGACCACAAGCACTCTTTTCTCCCCAGAACCTATGAGTAGGTCCCTGCTCCCCTGCAGCCTCAAGATCTAGTATGTTACTTTTCCCCCTAGTACTGGGATTGTTGCCTTAGACTACAACCAAGATCTGTGTATGGGTAAAGTAATGGAGTCCTGCCCCCAGGGTTATGGAAGATACCCTTGTAATTTACTTATGATCAGTTGTTCAATCATATTACTGTCTGTGGGCTGAGAGCTTCAGAAATAACTGCTGCTGCTGCAGAGTTAGTGGCTCCCAAAACAAACTCCTGGTCTGCAGTGGTGAGGCTTCTGCTAGACTGTGCTCTACTCTCACCAAGGTACAACAAATCTTTCTTGCTGACCTTCTAAGTTGTGTTTGGCTGGAAATTTATTTTACCACATCCTTTTATGGGTTCTGCTACTCCAGGAATTGTTTTATGTCATTATTTAAAAGTGTTTTCAGTTGTTTGGGGGAGAACTCAGGCAAGTTGCTGCTTTTGCTAAGCCATCTCAGCTCTGCCTTGAAAGTTAGATTTTTTAAAAGAGGTATTAAAGGCACTGGATGCTAATGGTTTTTTGCTGACTGCAAGGTAGGCCCTCTCAGCACTACTCTATAGCATAGAGTACTAAATTCAGATCTAAGTAAAAATTATGATTTTTAATAATTTATAATTTTCTCACTTAATTTTTACATTGAAAATAAAGGGAATAAGTATTCAATAGCATTCACTTATTCATTTTCTCATCTGAAAGTACTATTGACCCAAATCTCTATACTCCATAGACAGAAATTCTTCACATAAACTCAGTCAAATGACTGTTCTAGAAGATTAACAAGTCTTGAAACTTATGTTCCTATGTAGGTCAGCTTAATGACAATGCTCCAGTTAAAATTTTATCATTTATAAGCTAATTCACTAATTAGAAAATTCATCAGTCCATAAATTTTCACTTGATCTATTTGGTGATTCTTCTGTCTCAGATTCATGGAATTTCCTCTAATCTTCTCAGTCATCTTCTTATGAAAAGTATCAGCATTATGATACAACATAGGTATTTTCATTTTAAAGAAAATAATAATCATTTCACCCAAATAATTTAAACTCATTATATACAAACATAGACCTATTTCTACAAGAAATTCATATATATATATATATATATATATATATATATATATCCAGACACACATACTTATTTTCCCCTTGCTTTTAAAGTAATTATTTTTTGAAGGCTAGTTAGTTATCAAGTCTGTGAGATAGATTTGTATATAATTGGTATGACCAAGATCATTAGTTTTGGTAGCTTTCCAATTTTAAACCAGTATTTCAAACCCACTGAATTAGGATAGATGAGTATAAGTTTTTCCTTTCCAGGATATATAGTTCACCAAAGTCATAATTCACTTTGGACATTCATAATTCTTCCTAGGTCCTTACTAAAGTCTCAATTATCTGACCAAGTATTGTACAGGTAAACTTATTTTGTATTGGTGTGTGATTCTAACTAGCTCTCACAATGCTCATGACTTTCTGATTGTTTTGTCAAATAAAACATTTATGAAAGAGGTGTGAAATTTCTGTGCAGACTACAAGATTTTGACTTTGTTCATTACTCCTATGTCATGGATATGTATATATTTATTTACACTTGTAGAGAGATTGATATTGTTACACAAATGTGTATGCATATCATATACATACAACTGCATAGTAATAAATGTGCATATGTATACATATGGATAATCTCATGTAATGTAATGCCAAGAGAAGGCAACTTCCCAGGTTCAAAATACCAGCATAGGTGCTCTCTATTTTGTTCAGTGACAAACCAAGAACAGAGAAGATCAAAACATGACATCATTCAAAATACAGCATTTACTAAGTGTGATTAAATAATCTCCAAGCACTACCCCACCCCAGGACCTTCCAATCATTCAATCAATTACAAAGTCTCTGTTCTAAATACTTCTCCACCCCTAGGCTATACCTTAATTAAGTCCACCACAAAGCCCCTCTTCTCAAATGGAGATTAGTTTCCAAACATAAGGTCAAAAGTTTCCCACCCCTGGATCACAATTGAATCTACCCCAGAGTTACATCAAGTTTAAACACAGCACTTAATACCCAAATGGAGGTCTTTTCTTCATCTTGACACGAGGCAAGTTCTCAGCAATCTTAGTTCCTGGGGAGACAAGGCTTAGCAAAGCCACAAGATACATTGCCAGTCCCTTCATGAATTTATCCTCTGTCTGTAGAACAGTCCTAGAACCCCTGAACACATTAGCAAAGCCCTCTCCCAGGATTTCTGTAAACATACAACAAGAAAATCCTTCTTGAGGCCTTCTGAACCAACAGAAAGGCTCCCAGACCCCTGCAACAACAGCACTGTCCTTCACCAGTGGACAGTATTCACTCTGTCTGCAGGACAGTCTCCAGACCCCTGCAACAACAGCACTGTCCCTCACCAGTGGACAGTATTCACTCTCTGTCTGCAGGACAGTCTCAGGGCTTCTTAACCAAATGCCAGGTTCCAGGACTTCTTCAACAGGACAGTCTTTCACCAGTGGACAAATCTGGCAAAATAACATCAAAACAGACAGACAAAGTACCAGCAAAACAGCCATGTCTCCTCAGTCCTTGGCAGCTCAGGGGGCAGGTCTCAAAAGTCCAGGGCAATTCAAAGTGGCCACCAGCAATTCTCTTAGTCTCTCTCTCTCTCCACGAGGTGCTGCTTCCAAAAAGATCTTCTGCCTCTCTCTTATCTCTCCAAATCTACGTCACCAGCTCCTCCCAGTTCAGGACTTTCTTTTCACATCAACAAGCCCATCCCACAGGTGGGATTAACAAACTCTGGGCTTTAACACAATCAATTTGAAAACCAAGCCAATACAGGGGAATCTTTAATTGCCATTACTATCACATCTCATCACATACAAATTTGCAAAAATGTGTGCTTATTATACTTTATATACATTATGTGTATATACATGTTATGCAGATGCAACATATAATATGTTTGTAGAGAAAGACATATGTTCATACACACACTTTTATACATATATATACATGCATACATACATATAAATATCCAACAGTATCAAGCACAATTATACAATGAAGAAGACTAATGTCAAAATCTATACTCATTTAAATTGTATAGGGATCTTTTTGAGCTCTTTGTAAAACTGTCTTCCTTAATTCCTCAGAATGCAAATTGGTGATTACCATTTGTTTTTGTGGTAATTTTATTAATATTTTCAAGTACCACAATAAAAATTCACCAAAATGCTCCCTCAGTGGTTTCTGGTTCTCTTTTGACATAAAATAAAACCCAAACTCCTTATTTAGCTCTCCAAGGAAAACCTGTGAATGATGGCTTCCATTAGCTAAAAATTCTTTTTTTGTTTTTATTTATAACTAGAAAATCATGATAAACAGAAATCTTTTCTTCTTTCAGTAAATCCACTTGACATTGTATATTGTAGAACTCATTGTATGCCTAAGAAATAATTTAATGCTTATAGTTAAAAACTGTGTGCATTTTAATAACATTTGGTGCTTCTCTTCTGTGCTTTTTCTTCTGCTTTGCCACCCCCACTATAGAAATAGGAGAAGACTGAATAGATTTGAGAGCCATTTTGTGTTTTTCCTTTTTCCATGGGTTGCTAGGTCCAGAGAATCCTTTACCAATAGTCATTTTATTGGTTGAGGAGGCTCTCTAAATTTAGTTATTCTTGGTCTCTGAAAGCATGCACTGTCTTTTTCTAGGCCTGTAATAAAACAAATTTATTGTTAGAGAACCTGGCAGAGTTTATAGCTCTAGCATAACTTTGAGAAACCAGTAACTTTTAAACCATGAGATACCACACATCTAAATTCATATATGTGCATAACTGCATACATGTATGAATTCATGCAAAATGAAAGATATGTGAAGAGAAGTACACAGAGCTAGTTTGTACATGATCTTATCAGCTGTTGTCCAGAAAAGAGTGTACTACAACTTTAGTTCTATTTAGGTAATTGTTTCCCTTCTTTAGGAGCATATATTATGTAGTGTCAGGGAGAAAACAGTCCCAAGACAAATCTCTGAGTTTCTGACTGCCTTACACTTGGCCACCCTACTTCTCATAAAAGAGGTCTTAGGAACTTTATTTATAGATTTATTTATATTTCCTAGTAGCACATATTCACATGTATGGGACTGGTTATTTATCATTTCGTAAGGCATATTAGCATAATCTCATTATCCAATTAGTTAATTATCATGGTTGGACAAGAGAATCTGGCTGCAAAATGAGGACAAATAGACCAAGTAATAAAATAGATAATAAAATAGTAATAAAGAGAAGGTTGAATCTTGGAAGATAACATCCCTTCAGTGTGCAAAACAACTTGTGGGACTTTAACAGGAAAATAACTTAAAATGAACTATCTTAGAACTGGTCATTGTCTTGAGTGTTCCAGGAGGAAAGGAGTTGATGTGAGTCAAAAAGGGAATAGCTTGGATGATAAGATATTAGACAAAATTGGAAAGATACTGAAATTTTTCTCAAATCACTATTTCAAATGTAGTTGTCTTTAGGTTTGATAAGGGCCTCCAGAATGGAATAATAGCATTTCATTATCAAAGTGTTACTGAAATAGAAATAATATAAATAACTCTTTTAACTTTTGAATTGATACATTCATTGAATGGTCTTTCCATTTTATTTTATTATATTTATTTTTTGTCTTTATGAATTTGTTTATTTTTTAGTTTAGAAGATTCAATTCTGAAATGCCTTGAATTTAAAATTTTTCTCCCTTCCTTCTCCTCCCCCTCCATGGTGGCATGCAATCAAGTATAGGATCTGAAAATACTTTCATGTTAGATATTAGTCAGCTTATAAAGAAGAATTATAATGTATGGAATGTACAATGGGACAGAGGAAACAAAACCAAACAAGAAAGAGAAAGAGAGCAAGTAGTTTGCTTCAATCTGCATTCAAACTCTGTTCTTTCTAGGTTTCCCTCTGAATGTAGATATCTCTCTCCATCGTGAGTCTTTTGGAGTTGTCACATAAACTTGCATTGCTGAGAAGAGTCCAGTCTATCAAAGTTGTTTGTCACACATGCATTGTATCTGTAACTGTGTACAGATTTCTCCTGGTTCTGCTCTTCTCACTCAGCATCACTTTGTATAAGCCTCTCCAGGTAACTATGAAGTCCATCTGTTCCTCATTTCTTATAGCATTATAGTATTCCATTACATTCAATAGCACAACTTCTTTAGCAATTCCCCAGTTGATGAGCATCCCCTTAATTTCCAATTCTTTGACACCAAAAAAATGGGTGCTATAAAAAATATTGTAGATATGGGACCTCCTTCCACTTCTATGATCTATTTGGGATACAACCCTAGAAGTGGTATTGTTGGGTCAAAGGGTAAGAAATATTTAGAGACCTTAGAGCATAAATCCAGATTGCTCTCTAGAATGGTTTAATCAGTTCAAAACTCCACCAACAATGCATTAGTTTTCCAATTTTTTCACATCCTCTTCAGCATTTGTCATTTTCCTGTTTTGTCATCATAGGCAATATGACTGGTGTGCAGTGGTACCTCAGAGTTGTTTTGATTTGCATTTCTCTAATGAAGAGTTATTTAGAGCATTTTTCATATACTTTCAGTTATCTTTAATTTCTTCCTCTGAAAACTGCTTGTTCATATCCTTTATCCATTTATCATTTGGAGAATGACTTGTATTCTTATAACTTCGACCCAATTCTCTGTATATTTTAGAAATGAGGCCTTAATCAGAGATGTGGATTGTAAAAATTCTTTCAAAATTTTCCACTTCGCTCTTAAACTTGTTTACATTGGCTTTATTTGTACAGAAGCTTTTCAATATCATATAATCAAAATTATCCATTTTGTATTTTATAATTCTCTCTAATTCTTGTTTGGTCATAAATACTTCCCCTCTCCATAAATCTGACAGGTAAACTATTGCTTTCTTTCCCACATTGCTTACAGTATCAGTCTTTATACCTAGATCATGCACCCATTTCAACTTGATTTTTGTATGTGGTATAAGATGCCAACTTTCTGCCATACTGTATTTCAGTTTTCCCAGAAGTTTTGTCAAATACTGAGTTCTTATCCCCAAAACTGGGGTCTTTGGGTTTATCAAACAGTAGATTACGATAGTCATTTATTGCTGAGACTTGTATACCCAATCTATTCCATTGATCCAGTACTCTATTCCTCACATAGTACCAAGTAGTTTTAGTGACTAGTGATTCATAATACAGATTAAAATCTAGTTATGTCTAGGCCACTTTCCCTAGCATTTCTTTTCATTAATTACCTCAATATTCTGGACCTTTTGTTATTCTAAATAAATTTTGTATCTATTTTTTCTATCTCTATGAAGTAATTTTTTTGGTAGATTGATTGGTATGGCACTAAATATGTAATTTAATTTAGGTAAAATTGCCATTTATATTATATTAGCTTGACCCATTCCAGAGCAATTGATGTTTTTCCAATGAGTTATATCTTACTTTATTTGGGTGCAAAGTGCTTTGTAAATGTGTTCATATAGGTCCTGGGTTTGTTTTGGCAGGTAGACACCCAAATATTTTATAATGTCTACAGTAACTTTGAATGGAATTTCTCTTTCTATCTCTTCCTGTTTGGTTTCATTAGAAATACATACAAATGCTGAGGATATATGTGGGTTTATTTCATATCCTTCAAATTTGCCAAATTTATATGTTTTCTTAAGTAATTCTTTACTTGATTCTCAAGGATTCTCTAATTATATGATGATATCATCTAAAAAGAGTGATACCTTAGGCTCTTCTTTAACTAATTTGGTTCCTTTCATTTATTTTTCTTCTCTAATTGCTACAACTGACATTTCTAGTAGCAGAGTGAATAAGAGGAGTGATAGTGGACATCCTTGTTTCACCCCTGATCTTATTGGAAATGCTTCTAGTTTATCCCCATTACATATAATACTTCATGATGTCTTTAAATATATGCTACCCATTATTTTAAGGAACGTTCCATTTATTTCTATACTTTCTGGTGTTTTTAATAGGAATGGATGTTGTATTTTGTCAAAAAGCCTTTTCTGCATCTATTTGAGATAATAATTTGGTTTCTGCTAATTTTATTATTGATATAATATACTGATGGTTTTCCTGATATTAAACCATCCTTGTATTCCGAGAATAAATCCTACCTGATCAAAGTGTATTATTCTTGTGATAAGTTGCTTTAGTCTTTTTGCTAATATTTTATTTAAAATTTTTGCATCTATATGCATGAGGGAAATTAGTCTATAATTTTCTTTTTCCAATTTATCTCTTTCTGATTTAGGTAGCAGTACCATATTTTGTCAAAAATAAAATTTGGTAGGACTCTTTCTTCACTAATTTTCCCAAATAGTTTGTCAAGTATTGGAATCAATTGTTCTTTAAATTTTTGGTAGAATTTACTAGCAAAAATATTTGACCATGAAGATTTTTTCTAGGGAGTTCATTTGATTTATTTTTCTCAGATGGGGTTATTTAAGTAATTTACTTCCTCTTCAGTTAATCTCAGCAACTTTTTTTTTTGTAAATATCCATCCATTTCACTGAGATTCTCAAATTTATGTGCATACAATTTGGCACAATAAGTCCTAATTTTTGTTTTAATTTCCTCTTCTTTGGAGGTAGAGTCACCCTTTTCATTTTTGATACTAGTAATTTGGTTTCCATCTTTCTTTTTGTTTTATCTTATTGACAAAAGGTCTATCAGTTTTATTAGTTACTTTCATAAAACCGGCTCTTAGTTTTATTTATTAATTCAATAGTTTTCTTAATTTCAATTTTATTAATTTTCCTTTGGTTTTCATTATATCTAATTCAGCATTTACTTGGGGATTTTCAATTTGTTTTTTTTTTCTAGTTTTTCAGTTTCATGCCCAAGTCATTGACTTCCCTTTTCTCTAATTTATTCATTTATGCACTCAAGGATGTAAAATTTCCCCAAAGAACTGACTTTGCTGCATCCCACAAATTTTGGTATTTTGTCTCATTATTGGCATTCTCCTGAATGAAGTTACTGATTGTTTCTATAATTTCTTATTTGACCCACTCATTCTTTAGGATTGAATCTTTTAGTTCTCAATTAGTTTTCAGTCTATCTTTCCATGGCCTATTATTTATTATTTATTGCCTATGGTTTTCATTGTATCATGACCTGTGAATGATACATTTAATATTTATGCCATTCTGCACTGAACTGTTAGGGTTTTATGCACTAATACATGGTCAATTTTTGTGTATGTGCTATTTACCATTGAGAAGAAGGTAGATTCCTTTTTGTTCCCATTCAGTTTTACCCAGGGATCTATCATATCTAGCCTTTCAAAAATTCTATTCACCTCCTTAACTTCTTTTTTTGTTTATTTTGAGGTTAGATTTATCAAGTTCAGAGAGGGGGATATTGAGGTCGCCCACTAGCATAGTTTTGCTATCTATTTCTTCCTCCAGTTCCCTTAACTTCTCCTTTAGGAATTTGGATGCTATACCACTTGGTGCATATATGTTAAGTAATGATATTGCTTCATTCTTGATGGTGTCTTTTAGTAGGATACAGTTTCCTTCCTTATCTTTTTAATTAGATCTATTTTTGCTTTTGCTTGATCTGAGATAAGGGTTGCTACCCCTGCTTGTTTTACTTACTTTAGTTGACCCATAATATATTCTATTCCAGCCTTTTACCTTTATCCTGTGTGTATCTCCTTGTTTCAAATGTGTTTCTTGTAGATAGCATATGGTAGGATTATGTTTTTTAATCCATTCTGTTATCTCCCTCCTTTTTATGGGAGAGTTCCTCCTATTCACATTCAGTTATGATTATTATCTGTCTTTCCCTCCATCCTATTCCTTCCCCTTTTTATGCTTTTTTGGTTTCTTCCTTCGCCCTTCCCCTCCTTAAGAGTTTTTATTTTGTCCACCACCTCCCTCTGTATTCCCTCCCTGTAACCCCCACCTTACCTACCCTTTTCCCCTACTATTATTTCCCTCCTTTCTAACCACCCCACCTTCTTATCCTCCTGCCATGGGCTGCTCAGTGTCCAGCACTAAGCATGATTTGGAGATGTGAATAAAAAATGACCAGTCCATATGGGTAGTTCAAGGAAGAATGATGAACTCCATTTATTGATTCTCAGGACAAGGATTTTATAGAGCAAAAGAGACAAAGGAAGAGGACTCAAGTTTTCTAATCATTACCTATTCTGCTATATCCTGGAAGTAGCACAGATTAGATGTTATCTGGGTGACTAAAGTCTTAGGGTAAGACCTTTGATCTAGGTCTCAGATACCTACTGATGCAGCCACAGTCATAAACGGATACAATTGAGAGCACACTTCAAAGCCAAAGCTGCAGTCCTCAAAAGACTTCATGTTTAGAGCTGACCACCGAAAGATATCTGACTGCTGAATGAAATATTTTGGCTCTTAATAACTAAAGTCTTGGGGCAGAACCTGTTGGTCTCAGAACTCAAACAACATCCTTGTAAGTGTAACCCATATTAAAAGAACTCAGGAGCTAACTTGAGAAAAAGTCATATCTCAAAGAGGTCATTGATATTCGGCTCCACTGATATCAAGGTAAGTATCTGGAGTCCTGGCTCAGGCCTCTTTGGCTCCCAACATCCTACCCTTACAACTCCTGCTGCCTTTGAGGCACAATGAATTTTTAAACTTTGTATGTTATTTCCTCTTTGACCCCAAAGCAATGAGAGTAAATTTCATACAGTGCTCCTCTCCCTCCCTCTCCTTTCCCTTTAGTATAATGAGTTTTTGTCTTTTTTTTCCCATTAGAATCTTAAACTTAACTCATTATGTTGATCCCTCTTTGAACCAAAACCAATAAGAATAAAGTTCATATGATATTCATCCCCCTCCCTTCTTCCCCTCTATTATACTATGTTTTTATGCCTCTTTGTGTGGCATAATTTACCTTTTTCTGCCTCATCCTTTCCTTTTCTCCCATTACAATCCCTTTGAATACCTTAATAAGGCGTTTTGTTTAATCATCAGATGAGTTCATTTATATCCTCACCCTCTATCTATGTATATATACATCTCTTTTAAAGGTTGTGATAATCACATAAATTTTGGTATTGACAGGTATCAGCTTCTTATATAGAGATGTAAAGAGTTTGCTCATATTGAATCCCAAGTTATGTGCATGTGTTCATGTGTGTGAGTGTATGAAAGTGAGTGTATGTTTTACTTGTTTACCTTATATCTTCTTGAGTCTTATAAGTGGAGATCACATTTTCCACTGAGCTCTGACTTTTTCTTCAGGAAAGTCTAAAAATTCCTTTTTTCATTAAATGACCATCTCCTCACCTGAAAGATTATGCTCAGTTTTGCCAGGTTGTGGATCCTTGGTTGCAGTCCTTGCTCTTTTGCCTTACAAAATACAACATTCCTATCCCTCCAGTCTTTTAATGTAGAAGCTGCTAGGTTCTGTGTAATCCTGACTGTAGCTCCACAGTATTTGAATTGTTTCTTTTTGGCTGCTTGCAGTATTTTCTCCTTGACCTTGTTATTCTGTAATTCTGCTATTATGTTTTTTTGGAATTTTCAATTTGGGATCTCTTTCAGGAAGAGCCTGGTGAATTCTTTCAATAACTATTTCACTTTCTGATTCTAGGATTTCAGGACAGTTTTCTTTGACTATCTCTTGGAGGAATTTTTCCAGGCTGCTTATTTCATCATGGCTTTCCAGTAGACCAACAATTCTTAGGTTATCTCCCCTGGATCTGTTCTCCAGGTCAGTTGATTTTCCAGTGAGATATTTTACACTTTCTTCTAATTTTCCAATCTTCATGTTTTCCTTGACTAACAATTGACATATCATAGAGTCCTTAGTTTCAATTTGACTGATTCTAAAATTTTAGCGAAATATTTTCCTTGGTTTGTTTTTAAAGCTCCTTTTTTGGGGAAGTATTTTCTCCAGTTAGATTTTTGAACCTTCTGTACCAGTTCTCAAATTTTACTTTTTAAGGATTTGCTTTCTTCAGTGAGATCTTTTTTTCCAGTTCTGTCACTCTGTTGAAATTTATCTTCGACCTCTCTAATTTGTCTTTTAAAGTCTTTCTTGAGCTCCTCCAAGGATGCTTTTAGGGCTTGAGAACAGTTTATATTTCCTTCTGTGGTCTCAGGTGTGAGCATAGAGTCCATGTTGTCCTTTGTATTTGGTTGTTCTTGCTTGCTATAATAAGCTTGAATTGATTTTCCTGCTTTTACCTTCTCAGCTTCCTTCTTTCCCATTGTGATTTCCTATTTCCTGATTTTTCAGGCTGAGAGATAAGGGCCTGGTTTTTGACTTTGTATGCTGTAGCCTCTGCATGTCTAGACTGAGGCCAAGGTCAAGATTCTCAGGGTTTCCCCTGAGTTACCCTGGGGCTCATAGAGTAATCTGTGGAAGAGGGATGGTCTGTCTTCTTCAGTTTTCTGCCTCTATGCCCCTAGGCTACAGCTCAGTCAGTTTCAGAAAGTGGTGGTCAGCAGTGCTGGTGTCTGCAGATTTCCCTGGTGGTGCACACCTGGGCTTGTGTTGTTAGTGCTTGCTGGCTCCATCACCCTGGGCTTTAGGAGCTCCTTCTGGTCAGCTGAGGTGGGGCTTTTTGGGACCTCTTCTGCCCTTCTCTTCAAACTCCTTACTGCCTCAGTTATACCCTTTCTGAGTGACTCCTAAAGCTGAGGGTATTTCCAATTTTTCAGGATTTTACTCTGTGTAGAATATTTGTCTCTGGGTTTTCTGGGTCAGGGAGGGTGAATCAGAGCATCTAGAGTTTACTTTGCTATCTTCTCTTCTGGAAATTCAGGTAGGTGATTTTTAAACTCCCAGGCTATGAATTTATAGCCCCAGGAGAAGCGGCAGTCACTCCTGCAGGCTCTGCACTTTCTCTTACCCAGCTCCAACTGATCCCCCTGTCATGTGGTGAGAAAGCTGTGAATCACCCTTGAAGTAGGTGAGTCTGCTGACTGGGGTTCCTTCTCACTTTGTTGTAGTCTGCTTTCTTCTCTGGACTGGTGCATCTCCTTCATCCTCTGTGCTCCTTGTGCCCAGACCTATGTGGGCATTCTCCTGGGCAGGCTATGTGCTATGCTCTGTTTCCCAGTGGATTTTGTTATTTTAAAATTCATTCAGATTCACTTTTTAAAGTTTAGTTACATGATTCATGGAAGAGTTTAGAAAAGCTGCTGCTTCTGTTCTGCCATCTTGGCTCTGCCATGACCTGAATTGCCTTTCTCTGTGGAGTATATACTGAGTAATATGAATTGAATTAATAGTTTTCTGTGTCTAATGCATGGCACTTTCAATATCATCACAGTGTATAAATTCTCACATCATATTTACATTGTGTACAAGTCTTCTTTTGCTTTAGTTACATGATTAAATCATCTCATATGTATTTGCATGCATGTACAAGTTTATTCCTTATATAAAATCACCAGAATATAAAATGTAATGTGATAAGAATATTTTCAAGTATGCATGTATAATATACCTGCATTATATATCTGTTCTATGTACTTTTCCTTTAATTCTTAATATCCCCTATTTTGTTCCTTTTATGTTGGATTATTTGTGAACTTCCTAATTTTAAAACATATTCAGTTCATTAACTCTTTTTATAATAATTTGTTAATTTTTTTTAAAGCAATTGGGGTTAAGTAACTTACTCAAGCTTACACAGCCAGTTATTTCTGGGTGTGGTGCTGAGTGTCTGAGCCTGGGATTAGATCTCCAGGTCATCCTGACATTGGAGCCAGTGCTCTTACTCACTGTGCTACCTGGCAACCCCATAATTTGTTAATTTTTATTTGCAGAGGATTTTTTTTCTTTTTTTTTAACATTTTATTATATATTTATTTTAACATTTTTTCTTTTTAAAATTTTGAGTTCCAAATCCCTGTCTGCTCTTTCTATTCTTCAGTTCTCTGACCTAGTACCAGGAGAAATCCAGAGTGCTGCCAAACTTGTGCTATGTGGTTGATTTCTATAGTTTGAATGTTTGTGACTCTGGATAGAAAGTGGAGAACATGAGATGTTGAGTTCTATTTCAAATGCAGATACAGGTCTTGCTCCTTTCACTATTATTCAGATGCTCTTGCAAAAAATATTTTGCCACACAGGCCAGTCACTCTCATGTCCAATAAGCTTTTATACTTGAAGTACTTATACAGCTTGGACTGTTTATTTTGCACTTTGGAAATTTTTATAGCCTGGAGCCTGGATCTCCATAGAATTGGATAGAGGGAACTACAACCACAGTGTGAGCCCGGGTTTTGCTGTTAGTCCCTATGTTATATCTTTAGATTGGCTAAGTGAAGCTTTACCACAGTGGGAGTTGGGGAAGAAGAATGGGACATGGGGAAGGGGTGCTTAGTGTGCTTAGTGTAGAAGTCACCTCATCACTTTTCTTTGTTTTAACCTTCTTTTGGATTCCAGACATCTTGAGTCATGGAGAGAGCTGAAGGTGCTTTATCTTTAATACCTTATCTCTCTTTAGAAAACATCCAAGAAGCCAAATGGAGCAGAGAAAATATCTAGTCCTTCATCTTGTTGATCACATGACCTGGAAGCCTCTCCATATATATTCTGATTTCATCTTTAATACTACTGTTGATTTTTGAGTGATGATGGGGTGATTCTGCAAGGACTGTGATATTATCTGACATACAACATACAGGATCAATGCAAAAATATTCATGTTAAAAACATGACTTTGGTTTCAGAAAGTCATTTTAAGTCATTAAAAGATATTTGTTCGTTGCCCACATTATAAGATACAGGTGGGCAACCTGTTTTTTGTTCTTAAGTACATAGATCATAGATAAGCAATATATGTTGTGTTTCATTTCAATCTCTGAGGAATAAATATGTCATGAATCACAAAGGATAAATACCAAGTTGTTTCATGTGCATGAACAGGTTAGAGAAACTTATATTTATGTCTAAATAACTCAGAATGATGCCATAGAAAGAATGATGAGTTCAAATGTTCTTCTCTATGTAATTTTTAGAATTTATGTGATCTTTCTTGGTCTCATTTTATTTACTTATAAAAGAGGGAGTTTGACTAAATAATCTCTAATGCCACCTTGCATGCTAAATTCCTAATGCTATTAGTGTCATAAAAGAAAATCAGGCAACAAGATAGGGATTGAAGAACAGGTGGTCATACTAAATATATTTTGAGGCAGTTGTCACATGTGTCAAAGGCCAAGAGAGACAAGATAGATGAAGTTAGAAAAAGCTTCCTGTGATCTTATGATTTATCAATAAAGATGCCGCTGTTGACCTTGTAGAGAAGAGTTTCAGTAAGTTACTTAGAGTAGTAGTGACTGAAGTCAGATTGCAATGTGTTCAGAAATGAGTGGGAGGTGAGAAAGTGAGGACAAGATTCAGCAGTTTTTCCTAGGAGTTTGGCTGTGAAAGGTAGGAGATATCTAGGGCAGGCAGGGTCATATGAGGGAATTTTTTTAAGGATGACAAAGATTGGATATGTTTGTAGGCAGCAGGGAAAAAGAAGTGGTAAAGATAAATTGACAGTTAAAGATAGGAAAAATGACCAGAGGGAAAAGTGCCCAAATGAAATAGAAGTTGAGAAGATCAAGAACAAAGGTGAAACAGTTGGTGTACTCAGGAAGATAGGTCACACTATAGACTGGAACAAAGGAAGAAATGATGTTGAGGTGGTTTGAGTTATGGAAAGATGAGGGAGAGCTGCTGAAATATAGATTCACTTGTTTCCACAAAGTGATTTTCCACAAAGCCTTCTGTTGTAGGGAGTCACAGTAAAGGAGCTGCTTTGAGAGGCTAAGAATTTGGAAACAGTGCCCATGGGGATTATAGAAGGTAATTAATCAGAGAAATCAAAGGACTAGCATGCTAGTCTAAGGGACTAGGATTCAATCAGGATTAGATGACACAAATTTGTGGTGGACTCAGTCAGCAAAGTTGTGTGACATCTTCAAGTGTTATTCCACAACATATTCATTGAAATGAGGAAGAGAAGTTGTGGAAGGAATGCAGTCCTGATGTTGGGAAAGGGATGAAGTACAACTGAATAACAGAGCAAAAGATTCAAAGGAAGAAGAACACACACACACACACACATACACACACAATACTGGGTAGCTAAAAGGTCAAAATGTTGAAGGAAGGAAAGAGTAAAGGAAGAGGAGAGATGGTGGCTTTTGAGAACAGGGCAGGGGAAAATGCCTGGAGAATAATCATCATAGATAATAGTTTTGGGAGGCACGAGACACAGGAAAAGATGAAAGGACAGTAGGTTATTGTCAGATAAAGGAATTGCAGAGTAATGGATTGTAGAACACTTGTGAATGCCAGATAACATATTCAAGATTATGCCTCTCCTTATGGCTGAAATAAGAGTGAAGGTGCAGATCATGATGATCTGGAGGTTCAGGAGAAGCATTTCAGTATTTGGTACTAAAAATAAAGATTCTTCAATATCAGCTGAGTGATATTACCTCCTCAGAAGCAGCTATCTCTTGGGATCTCTGTCCCTTTACCACTAGAAGGATATCCACCTCCCTTACCATCATTAGAGAATTATTTTAATTCAATTTGTCCAAGACGTGATTAGTTGTGTTTGCAATAGATGCAAAAGTTCCTAACTATAGTTCTGATTTAGGATATCTGAATTAGTTCATACACAATAGTGATATGCTGTCAATTAAAATAAATGTTTTTGATAAATACTCCTATTTCCTGGTGACACTGAGTCTTGAAGTCATTCTCAGTAAAAACATCATTTTTTTCTGGGACCAAAAGACATGGCTTCAGCAATCCACAGAGAAAAAAACCCAATAGATGATAAAAAAATTGCTTAAATCATGATTTCTGCCTAGATGGGTTGCCCATATTGATTTATTTCATTGAGACATATGACAAATACACAATAGTAACATATGGCAAATACATAATAGTAACAACTAAAATTTCTGTATCACCATTATGTGTACAAAATATTTTACTTTGCAAAGTATATTGACTTATTTGATCTTCATACAGACACACAGAACTGTGGACTAAATACTTATGTTTACCTAATTTTATAGTTGAAGAAACTAAAACTGAGTCATTAAATGATGGATGCAACATTCCACAGGTGTTAAAAATCTAAGGTGTGATTAGTCAGGTATTCTTGACTCCAAATTCACTGCACAAATCCAATATTTATCTATGCTATCTAGATTGGCAATAAACCTTTCCTAGAACTGAAAACAAGTAGGAGAATAGAATGGAACTTTTTTTTTAGGAAATTGTGCATAAATTTCTATCATGCTGAGAGATTTTTAACTCAAAATGGTATCTTCAAATACAAATATTATCTCTTTTTATGAAAGATGACACTACACATGTCACAGAAAACTGCACTCTTACAAAAGCTTGAGTTCAGATCCCACCTTGGACATATAGTATATGTTTGAAATTGTAAGAGTCTTAATATCTCAATTCTTTCAGCACCTAAGATTACAAATTGAAGAGCTAATGTTGACTTCCATTGTTGGAGTTACTTCCTTTGTGGGAAATTCCCCATACCAATAACATCACATTCCACAAATAAATACTCTTCAAAATATATAGGTTATGTAGCATTAAAATTTCAAAAAAAATGATAATAATACCTTCAGGAAATCCAAAGAAAACTAAGTATTTGGAGAATTTCCTATTTGTGCAGAATTGTTACAAAAATAGAAATCTATTAAGCCAAATTTTGATTTGAACCACCATCTTACAACATACACCACAGTAAATATAATTCAGATACATAATCTAAATATTAAAGTTCAAACAATGAGATGTAAGCATACATATGGGTTAATTCATAAATACATGTTCTCTCTATATATGTAATTAAGATATATCGAGTATACTATATATAAGGTTTATGTATATATTATGCATGTTGGCATGTATATGTATATATCAGGTACCTTTCACAACTATTGCTAGGGGAAAGAATTCTTATTTTTTAATAATTTATTTTTTTCTGAATTACATGTGAAAATATTTTCAAAAATTTATTTACTCTTAATTTAGAACATTCAGTTCCACATGTTTTTGAGTTCCAAATTTTCTTCCTCCCTCCCCATGGTGGCATTTAATATAATATAGATTCATTCTATACATTCACATTAAACATTAGTCAAGTTGCAAAGAAGAATTATAACCAATAAAATGAATAATGAGGAAGAAGAAACAAAAAAAAAAACAAAAAAGAGAGAGAACAAGTAGTTTGGATCAATTTGCATTCAGACTCCATAATTCACTGAATGTCAATAGCCTTTTCCATCACGAGTCACTGGGAATTGTCTTATAACCTTGGATTACTTAGATGAACCAAGTATATAGTCAGTCATCACAGATAACATATGTCTGTAATTGTGTACAATATTCTTCTGTTCTGCTCCCCTCACTCAGCATCAGTTTGTATAAGTCTCTCCAGGTTATTATGAAATTCATCTGCTCCTCATTTCTTATAGCACAATAGTATCTCATAGCATACATATACAACAAATTATTTAGCCATTCCCAACTTGATGAGCATCCCCTTGATTTCCAATACTTTGGCAACACAAAAAAGGGATTCTATAAAGACTTTTGTACATATAGATCCTTTTCCCACTTGTATGATCTCTTTGAGATACATCCCTGGAAGTGGTATTGCTGGGACAAAGGGTATGCACAGTTTTATACCCATTTGTGTATACTTCCAAACTGCTCTCCAGGATGGTTGGATCAGTTCACAACTCCACCAACAATGCATTAGTCTTCCAATTTTCCCACATCTTATCCAGTTTTGATCAGTTTCATGTTTTTCCATGTTAAGCAATCTGACCAAAGAGATGTGATACCTAAGAGATATCTTGATTTTCATTTCTCTGACCAATAGTGATTTAAAGAATTTTTTCATATGATTATAGATATCTCTAATTTCTTCCTCTGAAAACTGCCTGTTCATATCCTTTGACCATTTATTTGTCAGTTGGGGAATGACTTGTATTCTTATGAATTTAGTTCAGTTCTCTGTATGTTTTAGAAATGAAACCTTTGTCAGAGACACTTGTAAAAATTCTTTCCCAATTTTCTGTTTCCCTCCTAATTTTGATTACATTGGCTTTATATGTACAAAACCTTTCCAATTTATTGTAATTAAAATTATCCATTTTGTATTTCATAATGCTTTCTATCTCTTGTTTTCTCATTCATTCTTCCCTTATCCATAGATCTGACAGGTAAACTATTCCTTGCTGTCCCAGACTGCTTACAGTACAGCCTTTTATCTAAATCATGAACCCATTTAGACTGCCCAGTTTCTGTCATATTATTTTCCAGCATTCCCAGAAGTTTTTCATCAAATAGTGAGTTCTAATCCCAGAAGCTGGAGTCTTTGGATTTATCAAACTATAGATTGCTATAGTCATTGAGTACTGTATCTTGAATACCTATTCTGTTCCACTGATCTATGACTCTATTCCTCAACCAGTAATAATAGTTTTGATGACTGCTGCTTTACAATATAGTTTAAAATCTGCTATGGCTGGGTTACTTTCACTAACATTTCTTTTCATTAATTCCCTTGAAATTCTGGAACTTTCATTCTTCCACATGAATTTTGTTACTTTTTTCCCCTAACTCTATAAAACAATTTTTGGTAGTTTGATTAGTATAGAAGTAGATAGGCAATTAAATTAGATAAAATTAGCTCAGCCTAACCACAATAAACTGCTATTTTCCCAATTACTTAGATATGATTTTATTTTCTTGAAAAATGTTTTGTAACTCTGTTCATATACTTCCTGGGTTTGTTTTGGCAGGTAGACTCTCAAATATTTTATAAGATCTACAGTAACTTTAAATGGAATTTCTATTTCTTGCTGTTGGGCTATGTTAGAAATATGCAGGTGAAGCTTTATGTGGGTTTATTTCATATCCTGACACTTTGCTAAAGTTATTATTTCAACTATCTTTTTTACTTGATTCTCTTGGATTCTCTAAGTATATCATCATATCATTTGCAAAGAGTGATTGATGGGCGGCCAGGTAGCACAGCAAGTAAGAGCACCGGCTCCAGTGTTGAGAAGACCTGGAGATAGAATCCTGGGCTCAGATGCTTAGCACCCACCCAGAAACACCTGGCCGTGTAACCTTGAGCAAATTACTTAACCCCAATTGCTTAAAAAAAAAAAGAGTGATTGATACCTTAGTCTCTTCTTTTTTTTGTTTTCAAAGAATATCCAAGGAGGTTTTTATTTTGTTTTTTAATGGTCTAAAGATTCAGCAACTCATTTCTAACTCAGGAAAAAAAATTGCATAAACAAGAACATGTTTTGGGATGGGGGGGGCAGTGTAGAAGGTACTGCCACATGTCATTGTGCTCATTGAGAACAAATACCAGCACAAACCAGACCTCTCCCCTTTCTTCCCACTCCAGAACAGCAGCAGGAGAGGTAGCTTGGCCTGACCTTTTTTCCTAGTCCCTGCCACAGAGGGACAGCCAAGGCTGGGGTCACCAGGAATTTGTATAACTAGAGAGTCACCTAAAACTGTCAGGCCTGGGAGTAGCCAGGGAATTCAGCAGCCCAGTGTTCCACAGCAGGCATGCTGGGAGGACTAGTGGAACCATGCCTTCTAGTTCCCAGCTGTGCAGAGGGAGAGAAAAGAAAAACATTGTGTGGGGCGGGCAAACCCCACTTGACTTCTGACAACCGCTGCCCCTGCCACTATGTCTGTGGGAAACAAGTCTACTGGCAAGGTGGGCACTGAGGCAGCAGTCTGGTAGTCCCAGGGCCCAGTGGGAAGAAGGAGGCATCCCCCGAACTGAAAGATTAAGCTTCCCAGGCTCATGGAGAAAGAAGCAGGCTGGGCCTCTCGAACCAGAGAGACCTGGGGAATATGGGGTTGGGGATGGACACTCAAACACAGTCCTGGGGTCCAGGTGGGGGGAAGAATCACACCCCTATCACATGTTTGTGCTCATCCGTGACTGGCTCTTGGCTGGTGTTAGTTCACCCTGGCTCCCTTCTTGAGGAGGAGACTTGACATGGATCTGGTTGTGCAGCACAGCTGCCCGCAGACTCATTGCTTTGGCACGGCACTGGAATTCTTTGCTCATGAGCAGTGACTTCTCAAAGGTGGTGCTGTGCTGGTCCACATCCCAAGCATATGGAATCTTGCTATGAGAATCAATTTGAGCATTGATGAGCACCTCAAGGATCAGCTGTGTTAGTTCATCTTCTAGTGCAGTCACAGTTGTATTAAAGGCAATAGCCATCTTACGCATGTCAGCAGAGACATAGGGACTAAAATACTGAATGGGGGCATGGTTTTGGATCTGAGTATAGAGGGTCCTGACATGGGGGGCCAAATACATGTCCAGCAGCAAATTGTCCTTCATCTCATCCAGCATCTTTAGGCATGAAGCATATTTGGATTCATAGAATTTGAAGATGATGTCCCAAACCTGTGGTTCCAGCTCCAAGAACAATTTGAAGGAGCTGCTAAAGATGACATTGTGCTGTAACTCTTGTCAATCAAAGGTGGCCAGGGCACGGAGACCACCATGTACAGCCACATTACTGGGGGACAGTAGCTCAGGTAAGTCACAGTGATCAAATGAAGCTAAGAGAAAGCACTTGGTTGCCTGCTTATACTTTCAAGCAGCCAACTCAGCCAGGCCTGCTGCACACTTGAGCTTGGTAAGAATGGCCTGGGTCTGACTGTCCCTTTCTCCTCGCTCAGCAATCTCAGGAGTAGACTCAGCTTTGCTGACATAGCTCAAGACATGAGACCAATTATGCAAGTAGACACTGACCTTGATTACGTTGAGGCACATATTGATGACATGTTTGGCACTGGTGCAATAGTCCCGAGCCCGGGAGTAACACTTGAGGGCATTTCTGAGATCCCCACTGTCAAGATAATGGTCACCCAGGTCATCATGCCCCCGTCTGATGCTCTCCTTGATGGAGGTCCCTTTGTAGTTCTTCAGGTCTGTTTCCAGCTTCTCCAGTTTTAACAGCACCTTCTTTCTTGTGGCTTCCACCCAGGCTGGGTCCAGGGGTGGGGGCTCTACCCCTCCCTCAGGGACAGCATCAGGAGCATTCTGTAGCTCTCTGGTAGCTTCAGAGAGCTTCTGGTGGATCTCCTCATAAGCATCCACATTGAAGGTCCTCTGCACAAAGGACAGTGCCACCTTCAGGGGCTCTAGGCGAAGCTGTGGGCAGTAATCTGCAATAATCTGCAGCTGCTCAATGCGCATCAGTCCACTGTAACTGGATGCATATTGTTCCAGGTCCAGGGTGGGGGTTCCCCCCACATTGTTAATGTCTGGTGCATTCTGCTGATCCTCTTGAGGGTCGACATCAATCTGCATGGGTTCCACTGCCCCCTGCAAATTAAACACCTGAACCAGCAGCAGCATCTTCCTCCTACCCCTCCCACCTTAGTCTCTTATTTACCTATTCTAATTCCTTCAATTACTTTTTCTTCTCTTATTGCTATAGCTAACATTTCTAGTACCAAATTGAATAACAGTGGTGATAATGGACATTCTTGTTTCAATCTTGATCTTATTAGAAATGTATCTAGCTCATCCCCATTACATATAATACTTGCTGATGTTTTTAGATGGATGCTACTTACTATTTTATGGAAGACTCCATATATTCCTATGCCCTCTAGTCTTTTTATTAGGAATGGGTGTTAATTTTTATCAAAATCTTTGCTGCATCTATTGAGATAATTATATGGTTTCTACAACTTTTATTGTTGATATTATGAATTATACTGATAGTTTTTCTAATCTTAAATCAGCCTTAAATTCCTGGAAGGAATCCTACCTGATCAAAATATATTATTCTTCTGATAAGTTGCTGTAATCTTTCTGCTAATTTTTATTTAAATTTTTGCATTTATATTCTTTAGGGAAATTGGTCTATAATTTTCTTTCTCTGTTTGAGCTTTGAAAATTTACATATTCATGCCATATTTGTATCATAAAAAGAATTTGGTAGGACTCTTTCTTCTCTTTCTTTGACTTTTCTCAAATAGACTACAAATTATTGGAAAAGTTGTTCTTTAAGTGTTTGATAGAACTTTCTTGTAAATCCATCTGACGCTGGAGATTTTTTCCTAAGGAATCCATTGATGCTTTGCTCACTTTATTTTTTCTCATATGGGGTTCTTCTTCTTCTTCTTCTTCTTCTTCTTCTTCTTCTTCTTCTTCTTCTTCTTCTT
>NW_027186349.1:3084853-3098570 GCF_028583685.1 Petaurus breviceps papuanus | reverse complement strand
TTCTTCTTCTTCTTCTTCTTCTTCTTCTTCTTCTTCTTCTTCTTCTTTTTCTTCTATTCATCTGGGCAATTTTTATGTTTGTAAATATTCATCCATTTCACAAAAAAGTAATATATACGGGCATATAATTGGGTAAAATTATTCCTAATTAATGTTTCATTTCCTCTTCAGGTGATGTAAATTCACCCTTTTATTTTTAATACAGGTAATTTAGTTTTCTTCTTTCTTTCTTTTAATCAAATTGACTAAAGTTTTATCAATTTTATGGTTTTTTTCATAAAACCAGTTCTTAGTTTTATTTATTAACTCAATAATTTTCTCACTTTCAATTTTATTAATCTCTCCTTTGGTTTTTAGGAATTCTAATTTATTATTTAATTGGGTATTTTCAATTTTTTTCTTTTTCTAACTTTTTCAGCTGCATGCCCAATTCATTGATCTCCCTTTTCTCTATTTTATTCATGTAAGCATTCAGACATATAAAACTTCCCCTAATAATCACTTTTGCTGCATTCCATAAATTTTGGTATGTTATCTCATTATTATCAATCTCTTGAATGAAGTTACTGATAGTTTCTATGATTTGTTGTTTGATCCAGTCATTCTTTAGGATAAAATTATTCAGTTTGCAATTAATTTTTAGTCTCTCTTTCCATGGCATTTTATTAAATATCATTTTTAATGCATCAGTATCTTAAAAAGATGCATTTAATATGTCTCCCTTTCTGCCTTGACTTGTGATGTTTTTATGGCTTATTACATGGTCAATTTTTGTGTATGTGTCATGTAGTGTTGAGATGAAGGTGTATTACCTTTTATTCCCATTCAGTTTTTTTCCAAATGTCTGTCATATCTACCTTCTCTAAAATTCTATTCACCTCCTTAAACTTCTTATTTATTTTGAGGTTGGATTTATGACGTTCAGAGTGGGGGAGGCTGTGGTTCCCCATGAGTATAATTTTGCTATCTGTTTCATCCTCTAACTTCCTTATCTTCTCCTCTAAGAATTTGGATACATATATGTTTAGTGATGATATTATTTCACTGCCAATGGTATCTATTAGCAGAATATATTTTCCTTCTTTATCTCTTTTAATTAGATCTATTTTTTCTTTTCCGCTGTCTGAGATTAGGATTGCTACCCCTGTTTTTTTTTTCTTCAGCTGAAGCATAATGTATTTCACTCCAACCTTTCACTGTTACCCTATGTGTAGTCCCCTCTTTCAAATTTGTTTCCTATAAACAGCATACTGTAGAATCGATTATATATTTTTTTAATTCATTCTGTTATCTGCCTTTATTTTATGGGAGAGTTCATGCCATTCAGATTCACAGTTATGATTACTATATGTCTTTTTCTCTCCATCCTATCCCCACACCACCCTTTATATTTTTAATTCTTTCTTCTCACATACTGTCCTCAAAAGAGTTTTGCTTTTGACCACCACCTCCCTCAATTTTCCCTCCATCTTAGTCTCCCTCCCTTTACCTACACTTTTCCCTTATTACTTCTTTCCTTCCCTTCCTTCTAACCACTCTTCCACCTTTTCTTTTCCCTTTCCCCTCCTACTTCCTGTAGGGAACATTAGGTTTCTATACCTGACATAAAGAGTATGTTATTCTCTCCTTGAACCAAATCTCATAAGAGTAAATCTCAAACAATGCTTTTCTACCTCCCCTTCTTTTCCTCTACTATAATATGCTTTGTGCCTTAATTAGGTTTTTTTATCATCACATCAGTTAATTTATACCCACACCAACTATGTATATCCCTTTTAACTGTCATAATAATTATATAGTTCTCAAGCTTAACAGGTATCATATTCCCATATAAGGATGTAAATCGTTTGTGCTTATTGAATAAAAAGGTTTATTTATTTTATTTTTTTTTTTTGGTGTGTGTGAGTGTCTGTGTTTATTTTTTCCTATTCATCTTTTTATGTCTCTCTTAACTCTTGTATTTGAAGACAAAATTTCCTATTGAGCTCTGACCTTTTAATCAGGAAGGTTTGGAATTCCCTTATTTCATTGAATGTCCATCTCCTTGCCTGAAAGATTATGCTCAGTTTAGCTGGGTAGTTGATGCTTGTTTGTGGTCTGAGTTCCTTTGCCTTTTAGAATATCATATTCCATATTCCCCAGACTTTTAATGTAGAATCTGCTAGGTTCTGTGTGATTCTGACTGTAATTCTGTGAAATTGAATTGTTTCTTTCTGGCTATTTGCAGTATTTTCTCCTTGACCTGATGATTGTGGAATTTCACTACAATATTCCTTGGAGCTTTTAATTTGTGATCTTTTTCAGGTGGTAAATGGTGGATTATTTTTATGACTCTTTTACCCTCTGGTTCTGGGACCTAAGGGAGGTTTTCCTTGATGATTTCTTGGAAGATAGTGACCAGGCTCTTTTTTTTCACCATAACTTTCCAGTAGACCAATAACTCCTAGATTCACTTTCCTGGATCTATTTTCCAGGGCAGTTGATTTTCCAATGACACATTGTACATTTCCTTCTATTTTCTTTTTGTTTTTTTTAGATTTTGTTTTGCTGATTCTTGACACCTCATGGAGTCATTCACTTCAATTGTTTAATTCTTATTTTTAAAAAAATTGTTTCCTCAGTTACTTTTTGAACCTCCTTTTCCATTTGACTAGATTTTACTTTAAAGGATTTATTTTTTCCAGAAAGGTGTTAAACCACCTGCTCCATTTGTTAATTGTACTTTTTAAGAAGTTGGTTTCTTAAGCTATTTTTTTTAGCATTTTTACAATTGTATTTTTAAAATAAGTGGTCAGTTTTTCTTCTACCTCTTCATTTTGGCTTTCAAAATCCTTCAGGGGGAAGACCCAAGATGGTAGAGTAGAAACAGCACTTCCATACAGCTCTGGCTTCCACCTCCTCCAATACATTTAACAAATGACTCTAAACAAATTTTAGAGCTGCAGAACACACAAAGTGACAGACAGAAATAAATCTCCTGCTGAAGGAAGCCCAGCAGGCCAGCAGAAAGGGTCCATCACAGTGCAAGTCACTTAATCCCAATAGCCCTCCAAAAAGAAAAAAAAAATATTGTACTACCTGAAAGCCATGATCAAATAAAAAGCCAGGACACCATCCTTCAAGAAATTTTCCAGGAAAATTGCACTGATATTCTAGAACCATAGGGCAAAATAGCAATTGAAAGAATTCACCAATTGCCTCTTGAATTTTATACTCAAACTCCAGAGTTCCCAGGTCAAGGAGAAAATACTGCAAGCAGTCAAGAAGAAACAATTTGGGTATTGTGGAAACACAATAAGTATAATAGAAAACCTAGTAGCTTCTACATTAAGGGATTGAAAGCCTTGGAATATGATATTCTGGAGGTCAAAAGAGGTACTAAAACCATGAATCACCTACGCAGCAAAACTGAGTGTAATGCTTCAGGGGAAAATATGGTCATTCAATGAAATAGAGGATTTTCAAGGATTCTTGATGAAAAAGAAAAAACAGAGCTGAACTTAAAATTTGACTCTCAAATAAAAGAAGCAAGAGAACCATGAGAAAGGAAAAAGAAAAAAAAGAGCTCATAAGGAACTTATTGTAAGGGTTATGGGATTTAAAGATCTTCCATGCCCCCTTGGACTTGCTGATGTAACAGGAAGGTGTGGAGAAAGAGGAAGCAGAAGCCAAGCTAGAGTTCTTGCGGTGATTGGCAGGGGCGGCAGCAGCAACATTAGTAGTGGCAGCAGTGGTAGTGGTAGTGGCCAAAGCTGATGAGGAGGCAAGAACTCTTTTTTTGAGCCAGCAAGAATTTTTGTTAAGGACTCCTGCTGAGGACTGCCAGGGACAGAAACTGCAGGTGGACAAAGCTGCTGGGAGCATGCTTCCGGGACACTGAACAGTTGCCATGAGTGGGGAGAGGAGGACCTTTGCCTGAGGTAGCCTGTTCTGTTTTGAAGGCTTGAGAATGTTGGGTAATTACTACATTAACTAAATGTGCCAACTTCATAACTACTGTCATGGCTTTGACTTTCTGGTTTTGGGAGTCAGTTTTCTGGTATTTGAATAAGTGTTCTAGCATTATCCCCCATATTGAGAGCCTGGTATATTTTATGACTAATAACCATATTAACATATTTATAGTTACCATAGGCATTGTGAATGTTGCATTGTTGAAACATTTGGTGACAAGGATGGGAGCAGAAATTTTCAGGCCCCTATTTGGAAGCAAAGGGGCTTTAGAGGGAGAAATGGCTATCCCATGATGGGAGGATTTGCTTTATTCTCTAGCCAGAGAATGGGCAAAAAGCACAGGGCCCTGTGAAAACTGGGAACTAAGACTACAAGAGTGAGAAGCTGGACATTTGGAAAGATGTTTGCAAGGAATACCCATAGAACCAGGCAAAGAACTGGCAGGAGTGTGCAAGGAGAGGTTGGGTCCTGCTAACAAGTTATTGCCTTATGTGTAAACGTAGGGATAAGCTGCTAGAGGAAAGAGCTCAGATGGCTAGGGAGTCAGCTGGTTTGCCTGAGGATTCTTCTGTGTCACAGCATTCAGAAGAGCAAACTGGAGGGACTCAGGTGGTCCAGGAAAAAGCTACTATTAATGTAGCTAAAAGGAAGCAAAAACTATCAGAAGGAATATGCATGCAGCTTTTTTACAGGCTGATCCGAGTTGTCCCAACAGTTGCCAGGAGAATGTGTGTCAGGAGAACGGAACAAGGTTAGATAAGGAGTTTTCTAATGTACAAGTTCTCCCCATACAAAGAAGGAAACAGGAGGACTACCAAGGCCAAACAGAGTCCAGGGAGATAATTGAAGATTTCATTCAAGAGGAGATTACTGATATATCGAGTAGATTCACCCAAAGAATGGGAGAGTCTTTATTGTCTTGGATAGTAAGAATCACTGATGAAGGAGCTGGAGGAATAACACTGGACAGTGTGCATTGCTTAAAATTCATAAGTATTTCAGAATCTTTTTGTACACCAAGCTTTTAGGGATCACCATATGTGAGCAGGCCTCAACAGAAATAATCTGTTAACTTTAGCTGCAGATGGATGCAGAAAGCAATATCCTACTCACTCTATGAGGCCTGGTGGAGACAGACCCTGGTACTCACTTAGAGATTGTATGAGAAAGCTAAAGGAGGAGGTAAAGACAACTGCTATCATGGTTGGAAATGCAAATGCATGTCATGATACCCCCCTAGAAGTTCCTCATAGAAATATCATAGTGAAGCCAGCACCTCCTGCTTATAAGCACCTAATTCTGACTCTATTAAGTGGTGAAATAGGGCACCCTCTTTTGGAGGTGCTGGGTAAGATTTCACATTTAAGTGACCTAGGGGAATGGGAAAAAGACAAATTTCCTCAAGGGAGAAGAGTAAACAGCCAGAGGATTCAAAGACAAAATAGACCAACAAGAAGGGAACTGTTTTCTGCTCTATTGAGAGCAGGGGTAGAATTTAGAAGAATAAATGGTATTCCACCTGAAGAGCTCCGTAAGATGTACCAAGAAAAGGTACTTAATATTAGAATGAATAGGGAAGCAGGAACCACCCCTGCAGGTACTCCTGAATATGAATTTTTATATCCAAGTTTGCCCCACCTTCAGGGATAATAGGAAATAGGCTGAACCCCAGCCCAGATTAAAGAAATATACAGAGGAGATTGCAGACCCCACATTGGTTTAACCATATATTGGAAGAATAGATCAAATACTGTAACTAGGGCTTTTCGCTATACTGGGTTTGAGGCCACACTTATCTATGGAAACCCTGAGAAGTTTAAACATGGAACTCCTATTACAATCACAGGTCTGTGGGGGGAGGTTATATCAGCCAGACAAATTAAAATAACAATGACAATTGGGCAATTACCTAAGAAAGAATGTACTTTGGTTGTTGTCTCCATTCCTGAATACATCATTGGAATAGATATATTGAGAGGCATGACTCTGAATTTATCTGAAGGGAGAAACCAATTTACTGTAAGGAAGACAGGAAATAATATAGTTTTAGTGGGAAAAATAAAAATGGACCCAATCACTTTACCTGAACCTTCTGAAGCAATTACTTTAAAACAGTATAGTGCCAGGTTGGCAAGATGAATTTACCACTAATATAAAGGAATATGTTGAAGCAGGAGTGGTAGTCCCTAAAACCACACAATCCTGTCTGGCTAGTAAGAAAATCAGATGGGACATGAAGAATGACCGTGTATTATAGACAGTTGAATAAGGTGACTCCCCCTTTGTATGCTGTTGTTCCAGATACCATCACCTTAATAGAAAGGATCCAGAAATATGATGGGACTTTGTATGTAGTTATTGATTTGGTGAATGCCTTCTTCATCATCCCAATAGACCCTAAACAATGGGACCAGTTCTCTTTCACTTGGCAGTGTAGATAATATACTTTTACCTGCTTGCCACAAGGTTACCTACATAGCCCCACTATTTGTCACAGGATTGTGGCTAAACAGTTGGATGAATTAAAGCTACCTGGTATACAGCTTACCCACTACATGGATGATATCATGTTACAGGGAAAAGATGAAAAAGAATTGGAGAAGAATTTGACCCTTAAAATTGAGCATATGAAAAGTGAAGTGTAGGAAATTAACCCTGTAAAGGTCCCAGCCCAAATCTAGCAAATACATTATATTGGTCCACTACCACAAGTTAAAGGATGCAGATTTATATGTATTTGTGTTGACACCTATTCAGGTGTACTATTAGCTTGTCCTTATAAGAATGCAACCCAGAAAAATGCTTGTAGAACTATAGATATCATAAGTCTATATTATGGAACCCCAATGCAGATTTAAAGTGACAATGGGTCACATTTCAAAGGTAATGAAATGAAGTATTGTATACTAAACAATATAGAATGGATATATTATATTCTGTATTATCCACAAGAATCTGGGTTAATTGAAAGAATGAAGGGATTATTGAAAGAACAGTTAGGGAAGTTAAGTTCTAATAATTTATATCAACATTGGAAGGATAATTTGTTCATGGCTTTGTGTAATTTGAATAATAGACTGTTGGGAGGAAGTAGACCTTTAGCCAGAATAATGACCCCAAATCTGCAAATTAGAAAACAACAAACTCATAGGATACTAAATATTGAGTATTGGGCTTTGAGGCCAGATGTCCCATCACCATACCTAGGAATACCTGGTTCAGTGGGGTATGAGTTACATTGTTTAGAGGACTTTTAGTTGGACAGAAAAGAAATAAGAAATATCTCCACTGTAATATGCAAAGAATCCCTAAAAATCACTTTGAACATATTTTACCCAAATCAGGATTAGCAGCTCAAGGAATACATGTATTGGCTGGAGTAATGGATTCTAATTATCTAATTCTAATGTTGCAACATTCCATAATTTAAGTGAAGGGCCCATACAGATTCGTAAAAATGATAGGATAGTTCAAGTGATTATTTATTTCTTGTAAAACAATACCACTTGTGAAAACTGACCCCCCCTTCCAAAATAACTGTCAGAGGAACTGAAGGAATTGTTTCTATTGATAGAATGAAATTGGGAGCTAAACTATGGGTAAAATGGAAGCCAGATGATGTTCCAAAGGCTGTGGAGATTATAGAACATGAGAGGAATAACACTGTAACTATTGTTTATTCTGGAAAAGATGATTACAAAATTGTACCCTTAACACATATATTCTACCGTGAGTGAGGCTACAATAGACTGGTTATTGTCTCTTTGCTTCTTCTTGGCTTTTTGTCTGTTCACCTTGTTTGCTAGATTTGTTTCTGCAGGCTTGGTACCTGTAGCAGCAAGCACCCCAAGCGTCCTCAGGGTTTGCAGCTACCACAGGTTCTTGGATCTGCTTTGTTAAAGGAAAGCAACTCAAAATGGGTTAACAGGCTTACTTTAATCAGTCAGACATATATCGTTTACCTTGTTCAGGAGAAAAGGTCAGCACCCTGAACCTCAAAGTATACAGGCATAATTATCAAGACAGAAACATCAAGTAGACAGATTTCCAAACTGTCCAACCATTACATCCATACCCAGTCAACATCTGGGTTTCCACATTCTGGGTTTTTCAAAGCCGGGGGACTCTCAACAACGGCTTCCCAGAATTCAGATCAAATCACAAAACACTTCTCAAAGTGAGCCCCAAAACAAAGCTACACATCAGGGCTTATATAGCCTTCTCCTGGCTCAGAGAATGTAACAACCTTATTGACTCACTGGCCAATCAAGAAGTATCTACTGAAAAACAAGCCTCCCACCCCAGGCTTCAGGTGCACATTAGCCTAGGGGCAGGGAAGATCTTTAAAATTTACATTTCCATTACAGTACCCTTCACCTGTAGATGCCTGATATCTTAATCTGGATGTCACCCCCTGTCCTCGACTGTGATGTGTCACCCCTGCACCTGGCATCAAGCACATTAAGAACTGACATCTCAAATGGGACCCCTTGGGACAGGGATAGCTCTACTTTTGATTTAAGCAGCAAGTAGCCATGGAAGAAGAGACCTTTGCTACTTAACCCAAGATGTTGGAGCTCCCTTTGTTCTAGGGGAGAATGATGGGGAGTTTGTGCTCAAGCCCCAACCTAAAATACTGTTTTCTGTCTTTATTCTGCACTATCCTTATTTTAGTGTTGTAAACTTTTGTTGACACCAGTTATTACTAATGTATCTTTGCCAAGTGCGGGACATGAAAGATCTTGGGGCCAAATATAAGGGTTATGGGATTTAAAGATCTTCCATGCCCCCTTGGACTTGCTGACATAGCAGGAAGGGGTAGAGCAAGAGGAAGTAGTAGCCAAGCTAGAGTTCCTGAGGTGACTGATGGTGGTGGTGGCAGCAGCAGCAGCAGCAGCAGCAGTAGTGGCCAAGGTGGAGGTGAAGGTGGAGGGGAGAACTCTTTTTTTTTAAAAGCAATCAGGGTTAAGTAACTTGTTCAATGTTACACGGCCAGTTATTTCTGGGTGTGGTGCTAAATATCTGAGCCCAGATTTGATCCCCAGGTCATCCCGACACTGGAGCTGGTGCTCTTACTTGCAGAGTCACCTGGCTGCCCCTAAGCAATTGGGGTTAAGTAACTTGCTCAAGGTTACACGGCCAGGTGTTTCTGGGTGGGTGCTAAGTGTCAGAGCCCAGATTCGATCCCCAAGTCATCCTGACACTGGAGCCGGTGCTCTTACTCTCTGTGCTACCTGGCCACCCCAAGAACTCTTTTTTTGAGCCAGAAAGAATTTATGCTAAGGACTTCTGCTGAGGACTGCCAGGGATGGAAACTATGGGGAGCCAGAGCTGCTGTGAGCATTCTTCCTAGACACTGAGCAGTTACTGTGAGTCAGGAGAAGAGAACCTTTGTCTGAGGTAGCCTGTTGTATTTTGAAGGCTTGAGAATGTAGATGTTTACTACATTAACTACATGTGCCAACTTCATAACTACGGTTATGCCTTTGACTTTTTGTTTTGGGATTCAGTTTTCTGGTATTTGAATAAATGTTCTAGCATTATCCCCTATGTAGAGAGCCTGGTATATTGTGTGATTAATAAGCATATCAGCATATTTATAGTTACCATAGGCATTGTGAATACTGTGTTGTTGATACACTTATTAAAGTTGAAGTATTTAAATTCCTACATGGAAAAATGATAATTACAACTTATAAGACTTTTCTCAGTATGAAGATAGTTGAAGGAAATATATATGTATATATGTATACATACATATATATGTATGTATAGGAGGATGTACATATATACAAATATATATGTGTGTGTATATCTATAGCTATATCTATATGGCTGTCAGTATTTGTATGTTCATGTATATATATACATACATATATATATATATATATATATACAGAGGGCACATGATGAGTTGAATATGAAGGAATGATATCTAAAAAATAAAATTAAGAGGTTAGAGAGGAATTTATTGGGAAAAGAAGAAAGGGAGTGGTTGATTAGGGTAAATTATCTCATATTGCATCTTTTGATACAAGAGAAAATTGTTACAATGGAGGGGAAGATCAGGACAGTGAAAGGGAATGGGATGACCTGATTCTCATTGAATCTGGCCTAAGGAGGGAACAACATACACACTCAATAGGGTATCTCAGGCTACAGGAAAATAGGAGGGTAGGTGATAAGAAGGGGCAGGATAAAAGGGAGGGCAGATTGGGGGAGAGGGTAGTTAGAAGCAAACATTTTTAAAAGGGATAGTGTCAAAGGAGAAAATAGATTAAGTGCTGGGGAGGATAGGATGGAGTGAAATATATAGTTTTTCACAATATGACTATTATGGAAATAATGTGGGTAACTACATATGTATAATCTCTATTCAATTGTTTATCTTCCCAGTCGGGGTGGGTGAGGAGGGAAGAAGGGGGAAAATCTGGAACTCAAAGTTTTAAAAACAAATGTTTAAAAATTAGTGGTTTTTTACATGCAACTGGGAAATAAGATATATATGTACTAGGGTATAGAAACGCATCTTGCCCTATTAGAAAGTTAGGGGGGTAAAGGAGGAGTATATAAGAGAGAACAGATTGGGTGCAGGGGTATTCTATTTTGGGGTAGGGGAAACACTGGGAGAGAAAAAAAATTAACTGAAAATCTTGTAGAAATGAATGTTGAAAACTAAAAATAAATTTAAGAAAGTGGAAAAACATAAAATAAAGTGATTATTGAACCCTTCCCAGAATGCTTTTTGGAAATGGGAATAGTTCATATTTCCTTTTGAGGTTTTAGCTATGGGTATAGTGTCAATGCTGATGTCTTCTGAATGTGAACATTGCTTTTCCCTTTCACCACATAAGGATAGGAAAGTCTTTCGTTTTTGCCCATTGTGATTGCCTATTTCCTGGTTTTTAAAGAGGATCTCTGCTTCTGTGGGTTTTGACAGAGGGTTCTGAACCACACTTTTTATGCTGGGAGTTAGGGGCGTGGTTATTGGCTTTTTGTGCCATGTCCTCTGAGTGCTTAGACTGGGGCCAGTGACAGGACTTTTGACATATCCCCAGGGTTACAGTGAAGCTTACAGTATGAAGTGTGGGGGTAGGAGTGGTCTGGGAACTCCAAGTTTCTGCCACAGTGCCCCTGGGCTATGGCTCAGTCAAGCTCAGTCACTAGTGACCAGGCCACGCTAGTGTCTGCTAATTCCCCTGGTTGTCCAAGGCACACCTGGGGTTCTAGTGTTAGCACGTGCTGATTCAACCACCCCATAGTTCAGGATTACCTAGGGGTATACCTCTTGTTCTCCTCTGGTGCCCTTGAGCCTCAGCACATTCATAGCCACCCCCTTCCTATAGATCTCTCAAGCATGCTGTTGGTTCCACTATTTCAGTATTTTACTCTGGGGCTATATACCCTGGGTTTTTCAGGATCAATGGGGGAGAATGAGAGCAACTACAGTTTACTCTGCTATCTTGGCTCCCAGAACTTCAGGTAGATGATTTTTAAACATCTGGACAGTTGACTTCTAGCTCCAGAGTAGTTGCTGCCACTGCTGCTGGCCCTCTGCTTGTCTCTTATCCAGCTCCAACAGACCCCTGCCCTGTGCTGAAAGGTTTGGAAATCACCCTGTGGTGGGTGAATCTGCGCTTGGTCTGGCTCCACTATGGTCAGGTCTGTGCTGGTATAGCCCATGTGCTCTGTACTCTGCCAAAAACAATTTTTCACATTTTTTTAAGTCCCAAATTTTCTCTTTTCCTTCCTCCAGTCCCTTCTCCCTGATACCATAAGCAAATTGATATAAAATAATACATGTGAAATCATGCAAAACATTTCCATATTAGTTATAATTGTGAAAGAAAATTTAAAAAATAGAGGAAATGAAATACAATAAGCTTTAATATGCCTTTAGGTGGTAAGTTCTTTCTCTGGATATGAAAAGCATTTTTCATCATAAATTATTTGGAATTGTCTTGGATCATTGTATTGCTGAGAATAACTAAGTTATTCACAGTTGATTATCATACAATATTTCCTGTTACGAGGTACAGTGTTTACCTGATTTTGCTGACTTCACTTTGTATCAGTTCATGTAAATCTTTCTAGGTTTTTGCTTTCTGAAATCATTTTTCCCATCATATCTTACAGCAGAAAATACTATACCACAACTTGTTCAGCCATTTTAGGGGAAAGAATTCCTAGCTGAACCAGAGTTAATAGTGATCACACTATATTAAAAGATAATTTTGATTACATAAAATTGAAAATCCTTTACAGGAAAAAAAGATTAATAGAGCTAGGTTCTGAATCATTAATTATTAAGAGAAATTAAAAACAAACGATTATGGTATTTTATTTGACAACAAACATTTTAATACGTGTTACAAAGTGTCACATTTCTCAAAGTTTTAGTGACGGTGTGAAACAGGAACAATAATACTATGTTGATGGTGGTATCAAATTGTCTTGTCTATCTGGAAAGCTACTTTATATTAAGCCAAGGAAGTGACCAAATATTCATACTCTTTGACTCAGAGATCCTACTGCTTCTTTATCTCACAAGGTTAAAAACAAATAGAGCCTATTTGTAGGACTCAGGGAAAATTCTAGTTCTCTTAACCATGTAAAGGGCTATCCAGTAAAAGAAGATTTGGATTTATTCTGTCTCCAGGTCGTATGATGAAGAGAGAGAGAAATTTAGTTTTGATATGAAGAAAATTATCCTAATAAAGTAATCCCCTCAATGAGCTATAACAAAAGACAGTTTCTTCCAATTTTAGCTATTCAGAAAATGATACTATTTTTTTTCCTAATAATTACCCTACATAAGAGAGAAGATATATTATTAGCCCTATATTATAGATAAGAAAATATGTCCTGAGGGGTTAAATAATACTCATAATAATAGTACTTTCCTGTTTCTAAAGTGTTTTAAATAAGTGATTCCATTTGGTCCTTACAACAATCCTGTGAATAGATTATCTATTACATCATTCTACTTTTCCAATCATGTTGACCACTACTCAGTTATGATACAAAAGAAATATTCATGCATTAGAACGACCACACAAACCTTGATATCACTTTTAAAACAATGCTTCTCAGAGGGTAGAACATTTGTATTTGGCCACAGTTAATGTGGAAGGTATAGTTTGGCAGTAGAAATTTAGACAGAAGGGCGCCCCCCCAACCCTTATCAAAAGCAATCATTTTTGTATTTCATTTTTTTTTATTTTTGCCCTATATGTTTACTTGCATAACGGACTCAAAGGATAGATGATAGAAGAACTTCCCTCAGACATCTGAGGGAAGCCATGGCTCCTCGGAGCTATACAGTTCAAAAGAATTATTAGAATTCATCTTTCTGTCTGAAGTGATCTCAGGGAGACTATAGTTTTAAAACAAGATGTTGACTATACAATTGAAGTGGGCATTCTGACCCTGAGATATAGACTTGGAATTGTGGTTTCAATTTTATTAACAAAAGAAACTCTTAGAAAAAGAAAATAAGAAAAAAAGAATTTAAGCTGAAAACACAGACTGAATGAATGCAGGCTTTATTTAACTGATATTCCACAATTGCTCAGCTTCTTAGACTAAAAATCCTTGAGCTGTCAAATGTCTATGTTCATGGAAAGAAAGAAAGCCACAATACAAATGAGAGTTTGTTTTGATTCATTTTCACTTTAATACTATAAACTACTAAATATCCATCTCACTGGAGGAATGAGAGAGACAGAGAGAGAGAGAGAGAGAGAGAGAGAGAGAGAGAGAG
>NW_027186349.1:3077638-3084753 GCF_028583685.1 Petaurus breviceps papuanus | reverse complement strand
GGGACAGAGAGAGAGAGAGAGACAGAGAGAGAGAGAGAGACAGAGAGAGAGAGAGACAGAGAGACAGAGACAGAGAGAGACAGAGACAGAGAGAGAGAGACAGAGACAGAGAGAGTGAAAAAATAATCCAAAATATCTCCATCTGTCCCATAAAAAAATTGCCATTTTTTAAAGCAATTGGGGTTAAGTAACTTGCTCAAGGTTACACGGCCAGTTATTTTTTGTGTAGGTGCCAAGTAGCTGAGCCCAGAACTGATCCTGGGTCTCCCAACACCGGGGCTGGCACTTTTACTCACTGCACCATCTGACCACCCTGAAAATTGCAATTTTTAAGATAAAGACCATTTTATTTATATTTGACAAAATATAGTCCTTTAAAACTATTAGAATTTTTGGCCTGGAAAAGATAAATACTCCTTATTAACATAAAAACAAATTATTTTGCCTCTTTTCTGCCTTTCTTGTACATCAATGTTAATTTTTATCAAGTCTGGATTTTGTGTACACAGCACACATTATATTTTGTATATTTTGAGTAATAATCAATTGGATCATTTTGTTAATCAGAGTAGCCAAATCTTTCACAGATTAGTATTATAACTTTGGTGGTACAGGATACAATGATCAACAAGTTCTGCTCAATTCACTTTGCATTTGTTTATATAGTTCTTGCTACATTTTTTTTGAAACAAATCCTCTCTTCATTTCTTCTGTCAAAACAGTCTTCCATCATAATCATATGTCACTGACGCAGAGGCACAATGGCAAAATAAAGGCAGGGTCTTACCTGAATCTGTTGAATTATCCTCCAAACAGTGCTAAAATAAAACCTCAAAATAGATTCTAGAGTGGCAGAGACAATAAAAGATTGAGGTGAAATAATTTTCCAGGTCAAGACAACTTAGAAGATTGGGAAGAAAAATCTGCCTCATTGGGGTGAGTGTATAGTCCAGGACAGTTTGATGCCCTGCATGCTAACAGCAAACCTTGAGGGTATCTACATCACTGACCATGGTTTCCAGAGTTCTCTATCCAAAGACAGTAAGTGGATCAGCTGGTCAGAAGATTACAGCCTCCCTTTTTGCCACTAGGCATACTTGCATTATCCATGTGTGGTTACAGATCATACTCTCAGGTCAAGCAGAAAATAATACATGTAGACAGAATGAAATAATTAAATTATTGTGGAAGCACAGTCAGGATCACATAATATTTTTCAGCTTCAACTTTAACGGATCAGAGGGCTAATAATGTGATATTCTGTAAAACAAAGGAACTAGGATTATAAGCAAAATCCCCTTACACAGCAAAATCAAAAATTATCCTTCAGGGAAAAATTGATATTTAAAGAATAGAGGACTTTTAAGCATTCCTATTAAAAAGACTAGAGCTGAATTAAAATGTTCACTTTTAAATACAAGACTCAAGAGGATAAAAAGGTAAATGAGAAAGAAAAAAAATCACAAAGGAATCAATAATGTTGAAATGTTTACATTTCTATAGGGAAGATGATACTTGTAACTCTTAAGAACTTTATCACTATTAGGTTAGTTAGAAGAAATATGCATAAACAGAGGGCACAACTGTGAATTGGTTGTGATGAGATGATATCCCTCACCTCCACAAAAAATAAGGGATGGGAAAGAGACACTTTGAGAAAAGGTGAATGTAGAGGTAGAATGGGGTAAATTCTTACATAAGACAGGCAAGAAAGGGAAAGAGGTTTTTTTTTTCAAGTGGATAGGAAAATGAGGGGGGCAGGCAATGTTTTACCCTTACTTTCATCAGAATTAGTTCAAAGAAGGAATAGCATACACATTCAGTTGGGTATAGAAATCTATCTAACCTGAAAGGGATGTTTGAAGGGAGAAAAATAAGTGAAGGGGGCATAGAAAGGACGGCTGATTGGGGGAAATGATAGGTAAAAATAAAATAACTTTTGATGAGAGAGAGGGTAAAAGGAGACAGAAGAATAAACAAATGGGGAAAAACAGGGTGCAAGGAAATATACTAATCATAACCGTGAATGTAAATGGGATGAACTCACCCATAAATGGAACCAGATCCCTGGAAATCTAGCTACCAAAACAAACATAGAAACTACAGGAACACAGTTATTAAACATTTTCCACACAAAGTCAGATTTAAGCAATTAGGAAAAAAAAAACAATTGCTCATGTTTAAACTGAGTCAAAGAAATTTTAAAAAATGATAATTCTACCTAAATTAATCTACTTATTCACTGATATGCCAAATTATTGATAAATTCTTTATAATAACAAACTTCATCTGGCAGAAAAAAGATCAGAAATATAGGGAATTAATAAAAAAACCAGGGAAGAAGATGTCATACATATATAAGACCTCAAACTCTTATGAAGTGATGATCATCAGAACCATATGGTACTGGCTAAGAAATTAAGTGGTGGATCAATGGAATAAAATAAAGACCTCAAACTGTTATGAAGTGATGATCACCAAAACCATCTGGTACTGGCTAAGAAATTAAGTGGTGGATGAAATGGAATAAACTAATAAATACACAATACATAGCAGTAAATGATCATGGTAATTTATTGTTTGATAAATCCCCAAATGCAATCATTTTGGATAAGAATTATCTATTTGCAGAAAATGCTGGGAAAACTAAAAAATTTTATGGCAAAAACTTTGTATAGCCCAATGTTTCACACCATAAACAAGATGAGGTCAAAATGGATTCATCATTTAGACATGAGGGATAATAACATAAGCAAATTAGGTAATCATGGAAGAGTTTTCCTGTCAGATTTATGAAAAAGGGAAGAATTTGTGACAAAAAATTTCAAGATATAAAATTGGTTATTTTGGCTACATGAAATTATATAGTGTTTACACAAAATCATTGCAGTCAATATTAGAAGTAAAGCAGGAAAGTGGTGAAAATGCTATAGGAAGTATCTCTAATAAAGTCTTCATTCTCAAATATTAAGATCTGAGTTAAGGTTATAATTACACAAATAATTCCAGAATGATTAATAGTCGAAGGATATGAAGAAGAAATTAAATCTAACTATAGTCACATTTTAAACATGCTCAAAAACAGTATTGATTAGAGAAATGCAAATTAAAACTCCAAGGGTCACTTGAGACTCTCAAATTAGCAAATGTGACAGAAAAGATAATTAAAGACATTAAGATGCTAATCTACTATTGTTGAAATTGTAAACCAAACCCACCATTCTAGAGAGCAATTTGAAGCTATGTCTAAAATCTATAAAACTACATATTACCTTTGACCTAGCATTAGGATTTAATCCCAAAGAGATTTTTTTTAAAAAAAGAAAAATGATATATATGTGCAAAAATAGTTATAGGAGTTTTGTTGTAATGAGTTGGACATTGAAGTGATGTCCATACACAGGAGAATGTGATATAAGTTTTATATGATTATAGTGGAATCCTATTATGCTAGGTAAGATTGATTTTTATACCCAACTTGTGCATATATTTTCTTCTGACTTTGAGCCAATTTTGATGGGAGAGAGGATCAATCATTGCCTTTTACCATTCCCATTTTCTCCTCCACTATAAATATTCTTCCTTGCTCATGCATTTATGAGAGAAAAGTTTCTCTATTATACTTCTCCCTTATCACAGTGGATCATTTTTCCTCACTGTTTCAATATTTAATAATCATGCTAACATAATACATTCAAATATGGAATTTATTTCTATGCAGACTCCTTCTAACTATTCTACTTTGTATTTTTCCTCTATTCTGCTCTAGTCTTTTAATCAGGAATGCTTGAAATTCCTCTACTTTATTAATTATTCATTCCCCCCCTGGATAAATTATACTCAGTTTATAAGAGTAGAATATTCTTGCGTGTAATCAAATCTCCTTTGTCTTCCAGAATATCATATTCCAAGACCTTCTCTTCTTTAGCCCTGAAGCTACTAAATCTTGTGTGTTCCTGACTATGGCTCCATGATACTTGAATTCTTTCATTCTCTCTGCTTATAATATTTTGCTCTTGCTTTGGGAGGTCTGGAATTTGGATATAATATTCTTGGGGGTCTTCATTTTGGGATGTCTTTAGAAGGTACATTTTGGCTTCCTTCAAGTTCTATTTTATTCTCTTTGTCTAATATATTGAGGCTGTTTTCCTTTATAATTTCCTGACATCATATCTAAGCTATTTTTTATTATTATGTCTTTCAGGAAGTCCAAAAAATTTAAATTATCTCTCTACAATCTCTTTTCCAGGTCAATTTTTTTTTTCCAATGAGACATAATGAATTTTCTTCTATGTTTTTCTTCATTGATCCTTTGTACCACCACCACCCCCCCCAAACCCCCGTTTGACTACTTCTGGTTTTTAAGGAGTTTTGATTTAGTGAATTTTGGTCTTTTTTTCCATTTTTTTAGCATTAGATCAATTCTGGTTTTTTAGGTGTTATTTGTTATGTATCTTTTACCAAGCTATTAATTCTGGTGCATCACTCAAATTTATTTTCTTATGTTTTCCTCCTACTACTCTTATCTTTTTCTTTAACTCTTCCAGGAATTCTTTTTGGGCTTGGGCCTCAATAAAAACTTTTCTTTGAGACGTTGATTGTAGCTGTTACAAATTATTTTTCTGAGTTTATGTCATGTATTTCCCTGTCACCATAGTAACTTTTTGTGGTCAATTCCTTCTTTTTTTGTTGTTTGCTGATTTTTCCAATCTATTTCTTGACTTTAAAACATTATGTTAAAGTTGATATCTGCTCACTTGGGCATGGGGAAGCACTATATTATGCTTCAGGCTTTTCGTGCTGTTGCTTTCATAGTTAGTTCTGGGCCACTACAAGTTTTGAATGCTTCCAAGTTGGTGGAGAGAGGTATGATGGCTCTGTCTTGTTCTGCTTCTAGTCTTTACCCAGCAAGGAGCTCATGGATACTGTAACCACAAGTTCTCAAACTTTTCATGACTCTAAAATTACCAGGGTAGTTCCTATTCTGTAGGCACAATTGGTAATTTCCTCTCTGCATTAGAACTATGACTCAAAGCCCCAGCTCCCTTCTAAATGACCATGAACGCTCTTCTCTAGCCTGAAGTTGCGTTGCATAACTGTAAGAGATTTACTGATTAGAGCCTACTTCAAACAGTGCTGATAAGAGGTTCCCTGTAATCTTTTGATGACCAGTTGTTTGATTCCCCACATCACCTCTTGGCAGAGAGTTCCTAAAATTGATGCTACTGCTGATTCTATTTTAGCTAACTCCAGTGTCCAGTGCTGGTGATGCACCATTTGCTCTGGTCCAGCCCCTACATTTGTGTCACAAACCTCTCTTAACAACATCCTAATCTGTTTTAGATTGAACAAAAATGTCTCATTAATCTTTTTTTTTTGTCTCTGCCATTCCAAAATTTGATTTGAAGAGATATTTGGAGAATGTTGGTAGAGTCACCTGGTGTGCTGCCTGTACAACACAAACTTGGCTTGCCATCACTCCATATTTGCATTGTTTTTGTTTTAATTTTGAATTTTTTAATGCTTTATTAACTTCTGATTTACATCATTCTTTTCCGCCATATTTTGAGTTACAAATTTTCTACCTGTTTTTCCCCTATGCACCACCCCAAAATATCAGTCCCACAGGATATCCCCTCCTCCAATTTGCTCTGTCCCATATTTTCTCCCATACCCCTTTCAACTTTTACAGTGGATCTCTATGCCTCAGTGCCTGTATATCTTCTTTCCCAATTACATGTAAGATGGCATTAATAATAGTATACACACACAAATATATATATATATATATATTTGAATATTTGATTTTAAAACTTTCAATTCCAGATTCATTCCCTTTCTTCCTTGTCACCTACCCTTACTGGGAAGATAAGCAGTTCAGTATAGGTTGTACATATGTGGCTAATGCAAAAAAATAACATAGTAGATATATTGTAAAAGACTGACTATATTTCGCTCCCTCCTATCCCACCTCCCACTTGTTCTATTGTCTACTTTCAAAAGTGAATGCTTCCAATTTCCCTCCCCCCCCCAGCCTGCCCTCCCTTCCATCATCCCCCCTCTCATCCCCTTCCCCCCCTACTCACCTGGAGGGTGAGATAACCTATTTAGTGTGTATTTCATTCCCTCCTTGAGCCAAATTCAATGGAAATAATGTTGACCCATTCCCTTTTGCCTTCCTATTCTTCCCCTCCATTGTAGCCATTTTCCCTTGCCTCTTCTGTATGAGATAGTTTATCCCAATCTGTCTCTCCCCATCTCCTCTCATTATATTTCTCCCACCTCTTAATTTCATCTTTTAAGTATCATCCCTTCCTGTTAAATTGGTCCTGTGCCCTCTATCTATGTATACCTGTCAACATATATACACATATTATCATATGTATTCATATGCCCATATACCCTCATACATAGACATATATATATATATATTTCTAATACCTTCAACTACTGAGAAAAGTTTCATAAGTTACAATTATTGTTTTTCCACATAGGAATATTAATAGTTCATCTTTGTTAAGTTCCTTAAGATTTCTGTTCCCTGTTTATTTTCTCATGCTTCTCTTTAGTCTTGTATCTGAATGTCAAATTTTCTATTCAACTCCGTTTTTTTTTTTTTTCAGTAAGAATGCTTGAAAGTCCTGTATTCCACTGAATGTCCATATTTTCCCCTGAAGCATGATACTCAGTTTTTCTGGTTAGGTGACTCTTGGTTTTCATCCCAGCTCCTTTGCCCTCTGTAATATCATATTCCAAGCCCTTCGATCCCTTAGTGTAGAAGCTGCCAGATCCTGGGATATCCTGATTATGTTTCCACATTATTCAAATGGTTTCTTCCTGGCTGCTTGTAATATTCTCTCCTTAATCTGGGAATTCCAGAATCTGGCTATAATATTCCTAGGAGTCTTCTTTTTGGGATCTTTTTCAGGAGGTGATCGGTGGATTTTTTTCAACCTCTATTTTGCCCTCTGTTACTAAAACAACAGGGCAGTTTTCTTTGAGAACTTCCTAGAGCATGTTTTCTAGGTTCTTACTTTGATCATGGCTTTCAGGTAGTCCAATAATTTTTAAATTATCTCTCCTGGATCTATTTTCCAGGTCAGTGGTTTTTCCCA
>NW_027186349.1:3032067-3077238 GCF_028583685.1 Petaurus breviceps papuanus | reverse complement strand
TCTCTCCCCATCTCCTCTCATTATATTTCTCCCACCTCTTAATTTCATCTTTTAAGTATCATCCCTTCCTGTTAAATTGGTCCTGTGCCCTCTATCTATGTATACCTGTCAACATATATACACATATTATCATATGTATTCATATACCCATATACCCTCATACATAGACATATATATATATTTCTAATACCTTCAACTACTGAGAAAAGTTTCATAAGTTACAATTATTGTTTTTCCACATAGGAATATTAATAGTTCATCTTTGTTAAGTTCCTTAAGATTTCTGTTCCCTGTTTATTTTCTCATGCTTCTCTTTAGTCTTGTATCTGAATGTCAAATTTTCTATTCAACTCCGTTTTTTTTTTTTTCAGTAAGAATGCTTGAAAGTCCTGTATTCCACTGAATGTCCATATTTTCCCCTGAAGCATGATACTCAGTTTTTCTGGTTAGGTGACTCTTGGTTTTCATCCCAGCTCCTTTGCCCTCTGTAATATCATATTCCAAGCCCTTCGATCCCTTAGTGTAGAAGCTGCCAGATCCTGGGATATCCTGATTATGTTTCCACATTATTCAAATGGTTTCTTCCTGGCTGCTTGTAATATTCTCTCCTTAATCTGGGAATTCCAGAATCTGGCTATAATATTCCTAGGAGTCTTCTTTTTGGGATCTTTTTCAGGAGGTGATCGGTGGATTTTTTTCAACCTCTATTTTGCCCTCTGTTACTAAAACAACAGGGCAGTTTTCTTTGAGAACTTCCTAGAGCATGTTTTCTAGGTTCTTACTTTGATCATGGCTTTCAGGTAGTCCAATAATTTTTAAATTATCTCTCCTGGATCTATTTTCCAGGTCAGTGGTTTTTCCCAGGAGATATTTCACATTGCTATCTGTTCTTTCATTTGTTTGGATCTGTTTAACAGCATCTTGATTTCTCATAAAGTCACTAGCTTCCATTTGCTCCAATCTAATTCTGAAGCAATGATTCTCCTCAGTGAGCTTTTGAGATTCTTTTTCCGTATGGCAAATTTGGCTTTTTAAGGCATTCTTCTCCTCATTGCCTTTTTGAGCCTCTTTTGCCATTTGAGTCAGTCTTTTTTTTTTTAAGGTATTATTTTCCTCAGTCAGGCCATTGACTCTCATTTCACGATTTTCTTGAATTGTTCTCATATCTCTTCCCAATTTTTCCTCCACTTCTCTTATCTGCTTCTTGAGATCCTCTATGGCCTGTAACCAGCTTGTATTTTTTGAAGCTTTTGGTGCAGGAGTTCTGACTTCACTGTTTTCCTCCTCTTTCTTGCTTTGCTCCTTTTTGTCCCCAAAATAGGAGTGTAATGTTGGAATATTCTTTCTGCTTTGTTTCCTTTGCCTGGTCACGTCACCCCTTAGTCACTTGACCCCTGGGCTTTTTGCCACAGTAGGACTCTGCCACCAGAGGGGAGCTTTTGTCCCAAATGCTGGGGTTTTCTCAGCTGCTGGAGGTATTAGATGGATGCCCTCTCTGAGGCATGCTCTGGCAGGCTGGACACACACTCCCGGACCTCCACCCTAGACTGCAATCCAGATCCAAGCAGTTTAAAGCAAGAGCGGTTACCCCTCAGACTGGTGCTTGGTCCCCCTACACTCTGCAGGCCAGGAGCTGAAGCTGCCAGGTGGCGCTGGCTGTCTGTGCCCGCATCTCAGCGGCTTCTTACCATGGGGGGGTAGGGTGGAGCAAAAGCCACACACTACCACTTACTGGGTCCCAAAGTCCAGACTGCACTGACCTCTTACTTCGTCCTTCTTATCTGTGTGTTTATAAATCTGGAAATGGCCACAGCTGCTGCTGATCTGCAGTCCCTCCTGCCACTGTCTGGTCAGGCCTACCCTGGGGCTAAAGCCTAGGCATAGGGCTGAGCTTGGCTCCCAGAATGCTGAGCTGGATTCCTGCTAGTCTGCCTCGCTGTCCTCAGTGGAAGGTTAGCTTCTCTGTGTCATTTTGTGGGTTATGCAGCTCCAAAATTTGTTTAGAGTCCCCTTTTTACATGGGTTGGGGAAGGTGGAAGCCAGAGCCTCTGGAAGGTCGTTCTTCTACTCCACCCTCTTGGCTCTGCCCCTCATATTTGTATTGTTAATAGGCCTCTTTCAGAATGTTTTGACCTACTTTTTCTCTTACTCGTTCTTTCAAAATTTTGTCAGTCCAGCTATGCTTTGAGATGATGCTTAAAAATTAATATTTGCATATACTTGTATAATCTTGTTTTACAATGGAACCCAAGAACTGAGGATTTAGCAGTAGAATTCAGAACTTGATATAGTAATTCCCCCAAACAGGTAGGCAACTTTTATGACTTAAGGCAACCAAAAAATCACTATATCCTGAGGCTATCAGGAAGCTAATTTCAATAGGAGACATACTTTGTTGTCTAAGCATTCCAGGGCCAATCATGTCCAGGGGTCAGCTTTGTCAGAGAAAAAAGCAAACAATAAAAACCACTATGCTTAGCTGAACTTATGAAACAGTAAGCAATGGTTAAAGTAAAGATTCATGCATGATTCCTAGGTTATGAATATGAGTTAGTGAGTTACTGGAATAGTGATGGTGCCTTGATAGATATAAGGAATTTTGAAAGGGACTAATTTCTTGTGGGGAGGGGAAAGATACAAATTTCAATTTGGCATGTTTGCTTGAGAAGTTTGAGAAGCCTATGAGGTAAACAAGTATAAATTCCATCTGGGTGTTGTAGATGTGAAACTGGATCCATCTTAGGAAAGAGAGGAGATCTGTATAGAGATTGACACCATCTGAACTATTCATCTGAGTTGTTTTTTTTTAGCATGTTTTGTATAAGAGTTCCCAATGAGCAATCAAAAGGAACCATATGGATATAAAAATGGGAGGCTTAATTACCATTTCTAAAACTAAGATTGGAGATTTACAGTAATATTTAGGAACATTAAGTATATGGTTTTCTTTCTATCCTGATGAAGGAATTCTCATCATGTAATATAACATTGCTTTAGAAATTTTCAACACCCAGAAAGGTATAGTGTATAAGTAATAATAACAACAATAATAAATTGGTAACTTTGAAGTTGGAGTTAGATTTAAGGACATATGGGTTTTAATATTACACAGAAACAGACTATCTTCTTGACCATATGCAAGTAATTTAACCTCTCAATGATTTGGGAAATTTCTAAGACCATAAATTGTAGAGAAATTACCAATATCCACTAGAAAGGGGAGTATATCCTCATTGGTACTTCAATATTCTAGTGAATTTACAAATCTCTTTTTAAAAAGTGATTCTACTTACAATGTTTAGTGACTGGGTTTTCATATATGGGTTAATAATGGTAAAGATAAATGTATAATTTATAATCCTATGTACAATACATAAATACAATTTATGGCCATTTCAATCATAATTCTAAAATATTTAAAAGTGAAAAAAATAGTTAAATTGGTCTGATTACAGTGAGTGAGTTGTTCATTTTTATTGACACCATTGTTTTGGAGTTTTCATTTTCCTAATTAGGCTCTGATGCTTAATGATCAGTTAAAAAGAATACAAAGGAGGAATGGCAGAGAAGTAAAAATAGCCAGGAAGACTTTAAGTGAGTAACCTTCAATTGGGGTTAGAAGAAAAAGGAAAAAATGGAAAGTGGCTAGTAAATGTATTCTGCTTGAAACCACCTTGTACATACTGGCTATGTATAGCTTCTGTTTTTGCTGGAGCAATGAAAGGAAAAGCTACTAATTGACCAGCAAACATAGTTAAGAAAGCTAATTTCACTTTGAGAGAAGAAAAAAAATATTCTATACAACTATAGCTTTCCTTAAGATTTTACAGACTGAGGCATTATCTAGTTTCCCTACCCTTTCTCCAAGAAAGTTAGCTACCGTGTTTCCCCGATAATAAGACCTATCCCAAAAATAAGCCCTCCCCTGAAAATAAGCCCTCTGGTGTTTTTCTGTCCAAAAAATTTAATAAGACAGTGTCTTATTGTCGGGGAAACACGGTATAATAACCATCACAATACTTCCCAAGTATTGAGAACTTAGAGTCTCACTTTCAGTAAGTCTAGAGGACAAATGGAATTTGTCAGTTGTTTGAAACAAATACTTTTCTTTTAGAAATTGATAAATTACTGTGATCTGTTCACAAATGAAGGCTAGCCTCATTTCTGAAAAAAAGAACAAGGGAGTCAAGGATAAAGTCTATTATCTAAGTTATTAGAAGAAGGAAATATTCCTTAAAATGCAAATACTTTCCTATAAAATAACAATAATATTTTGAAGAGGTAAGAGGTGAAAGGGGTGATAGATAAGGGAAGGCAGGTTAAGGGGGGAAATGGTCAGAAAAATAGCAGACTTTGGAGGACAGCCAGGATGAAAACAGAGAGAGAACTATTATGAAGGAAAATACACATTTAATGACCACAACTGATTTTTTTGAGGGATTGACTCATTTATAAAAAAAAGTGGATAATAGAATGGAATTTTAAAAAAGTGAGATTAACTGGGAGGTCATTTTGTACAGTAACATCAATATTGTAATGATTATCCACTGTCAAAGACATGGATTCTCTGATCAATATGATGTTGTAAGAAAATTCCAAAGGGTTCATAATGAAAAAAAAAATGCTATCCACCTCTATAGAGAGAACTGCTGAAGTCTGGTTGCTAATTGAAGTACAAATTTCTCACTTTATTTTGCTTGCATTTTTGTGATATGACAAATATGTAAATACATTTTGAATGATTTCATCTATTTTTATTTCTATCTTTTTGCTTGCCTTCCCTGTGTGAAGGAGGAAGGTAAAAAATTTGGAGCTCAAAATTTTTGAAGAAAAGTTTGTTTAAAATAAAATGTACACACACACACAAACATAAATACTCATACATACACATACATAATACACACATGCATACACATATGCACACATGTATATGCACATGTGTGTATGTGCACATTACACACATGTGTATATACATGTAAACATTATTATGTTTCTATTGATATAGATATATCTATATAGATATATGTATCTATCTATCTTCCTATATCCCTCTTTTTCTCCATATCTATCTGTCTATGGGGAAGAGTGGGTGTAGACTTTACCTGTAATATCAATAACACATGCAACTTGGAGTGGCCAGGTGGCTCAGCAAGTAAGAGCACCGGCTCCTGTGTTGGGATGACCTGGATCAAATCCAGGCTCAGATACTCAGCACCACACCCAGAATAAAAAAAAAAAAAACTGGTCGTGTAACCTTGAGCAAGTTACTTAACCCCGATTGCTTTAAAAAAAATAATAACACATGCAACTCTAACCTTTACTAGAAAACTTTCAGGAATTCTGAATTCATTAATCCTTAGAGCAGAATAGTTCATTTTATGTAGTTGTCCTCATCTTAAAATTAAATATGCCAACCTATAACTCCTTCTATTAGTCACTCCAGGAAAAGAACAAATCTCCTTTTTTCACATGATTACCCTTCACATGTTTGAAGATTACTATTGATGATCATTATAAATTTGGCACAGAGAGCTGGAAATGCTATTTTATATAAGATATATAATAGAACTCAATTATATGAGGCCCCAAAAAATGCCTGGTGTACAGAATAAGTTTAGTCATAAGATAGTCTCTCTGTCTTCTGCTATGGTCATTACTACATGTGTGATATCATGTTCATTCCTGGAAATCATAATTCAGGAAAGGAACTTGGACCAAGGAGTGGAAGCTACAGCAGAGAACATTTTACAAAATTCATAAAGGAAAACTCATTATATGCCAGAAATGTCCTCAAATAGAATATTTAACTAATTAGGTAGTAAGTTTCCAAAACTTAAAATCAACAGAGAACAGAATATAGAAACATCCTTTTTCAACAAGGGGAAGGGATGACTTTAAAAATTCTAACTATAAATCTGTGATTTCTGACACTCTTTCTCTTGTTTCCCTAAAGATTACTGGAAACTCTATGACACATTGTCATTAGGCATAACCTTTTGATCTGTACAATTATTTAGATTTAATAATTGAATCAAGAGACTTCTTCTTTACCCTACTATTAGAGCCAAAAATGTTCTTAATTAGGTCAGTCCACCAAACAGGTACATTCTTTCCAGTTTTTATTAAATATACCTTGTTCTTGACCAAAAGCCCTGAATCCCTAAATCTTGTGCCATAATCCAGAGAGCCAAATTTTATTCTTTGACAGCATCTTCTTAGCCAGCTGTTGCCTTCCCATCAACTGTTCATTTTACATAATCTGAATACACTGATCAATTTCCTAACACTTTTTTTTTGCATTATGCCTACCCTACTGAAGATTTACAGATGACCTTTCCTTTAAAGTTATGCTATGCCCTTCCCTTTGATAAAAGAGATTATGTAATTAAATATTGTTAATATACCTAGGATAAAACTTAGTAAATTAACAATCCCTTCTAAAAATGAAAATACAAGTATACTTTAAAGAATAACTTCATTGGCTCACATCTCATGAAGTAGTTGAAGATTATCAAATGTAAAACAAAATTTTAATTTACATAAGGAAGTGAGTCATAATGGTGCTTTCAATAAATCAGAATAAAAGTAACCACATCAATGCCTCTCAAGAAGGTCAAACAAACCTATTATAGTGATATACAAGAGCACATACTAGGAATGAGGCATTTGAACAGAAGTGGAAGTAATGTACCCAATGATAAAATTTTAAACAATCCAGGAAGCAGCAAAAAATTTCACCAGGAATTTAAAAAAATGATTTAACCTAAGTCTAGGATTTCTGCTGGTTGTCTGAGTGCAGCTGTGGGTCTGACTCACAAAAGTACTAATAAGGCCACAGGTCTAATATGACTCCTCTGCAGGGAACAGACCATAAAAGCAATTGCAATTCAAAACAGAGAGAGCAGAATGTAATAATAATAAAAAAAAGAAATAAAGATCCAGCAGATACCAGTATTGTGGAGAACCAGCAGAATGAAACACAAAAGAGGAAATAACCCAACAGAGAACAAAAGAATCATGAAAGACAGGAGTGAAAACAATAAGTAGCACTTGCAGAGACTGAGAAAAGCTGCGCCTGGTATATAACACAAGAAGAGCAGTTGTCATGGTTATATTTATACCTTACAAATCTGTCTTTTCCCATATATTTCTATATGGGATCCTTCATTCAACAGTGAGGGCATATTTTTTTTTTTGTCATGAAAAGTGTCTCTTTGTTCTTTATACTGTTATTCTATTTGATTAAACGGTGTTTTTTTTTTTTGCTTTGACCTACTATGTCTTCTAGTATGATGAAAAAGAAACAATAGTTTGACAACTGTAACTTTGAATTTATGTTGACTCAAAATATAACTTTGAATGCAGATAGCTTTTAAAGAGCTCATGCTTGAGGTTGGTGGAAAGAGGGGAAGAAGGCAGGCTGAGTTCAATTTTTAGACCACTATTTCTTTCTTCCCATTGCATATGTATGTTATGTTGTTGTTGCTGTTGTTTTAAGAAAGAGAGGGGCAATATCTTTTTTTATTTAATATTTTACTTTTCCCCAATTACAGGTAAAAACAAATTATATATATACATATATATGTGTGTGTGTGTATATATATGCATATATATATAAATTTTCAATTCCAATTTCTCTCCTTCTCCCCATTCCTCTCATTAAGACAGGCAAGTAATTTGATATAGGTTATGCATGTGCAGTTATGCAAACATTTTTCCATATTAGCCATGTTGTAAAAGAAAACAGAAAAAAAAATTCTTTGATCTGCATTCAGACTTCATCAATCCTTTTTCTGGTGATGGATAGCATTTTTATCTTAAGTCCTTTGTAATTTTCTTAGATGATTATATTGCTGACAATATCTGTCATTCAAGTTGATCATCAAATAATACTGCTGTTACTATACACAGTTTTTTTTCCTGGTTCTGCTCACTTTTCTTAGTATCAGTTCATGAAAGATTTCAAGTTTTTTTTTTCTTCTGAAAATATGCTGTTTGTCATTTCTTATAGAACAATAATATTCCATCACAATCATACACCATAACTTTTTTAGCCCTTCACCACTATATGGGCATCCACTCAATTTCCAATTCTTTGCCACCATAAAAAGAGCTGCTAATAATAGTTTTTTGTACATATAGTCCCTTTTCCTTTTTTTTCCTTTTGGGATGTAGACCTGGTAGTGGTATTGCTAGATAAGAGGTTACGCACAGTTTTATAGTCTTTTGAGCAGAGTTCCTTATTGCTCTCCAGAATGTTTTGATCATTTCACAACTCAAAGAATGCGTTAATGTCTCAATTTTCTTACATCCCTTCCAGTTTTAGTCATTTTCCTCTTCTATCATATTCAATATGATGCATATGGGGTGATGTCTCACAGTTGTTTTAATTTGAAATTTTCTAATTAATAGTGCTTTTCAGGATTTTTATGTGATTATAAATAGCTTTGATTACTTTGTCAGAGAAATGCCTGCTCATACATTTGTAAAACCATGCACAAGCAGCTTTCCAGAGGGCTGCTTCTGTGAACAGTTTTCACAGTTCTAATTACATAGTAGAGTGAGCTCTTTATTTATTCAATAACAAATCAGAGCAAAACATTCACAGAAAACCAAGGCATAGCATTCATAATGTTACAACTTATCATAGAAAATCAAAATACAGCATTCACAATGACATAATAACTCAACAACTTATCACTAAAATGGCTGCATAGTTTTTACCAAAGTAGTCACATAGTTTAAACAAAGTAAATTCATTTGGTCAATCACAAAATCCTTAATTCAATCACAAAGTACAAAAGTCAAAGTTCTCCATCCCTCCATCATAGTAAATAGTAATCTTCTCAGTCAGTACATGGTATCCGAGTAAAGTCTTCTTTCAGCTTGACTCGAAGGTGGCTCTTAGCCTCCGTGGTTCCTCTTCCATGGTCCCAAGGTTTTGCCTGAATCTATACAACTGTCACCTGAGTTCAAAGGCAGATAGTTCCCAGTTCCTTGTCCAGCTCCTTGTCCAGTTCTTTGTCCAGTTCCTTCTCCAGTTCCCATTCTGTATTGAAGCTCACAATGTCCAGTCCACCTCAAGTCCTTCATAGTTACTGTTTCTGGGAAGACAATGCTTATCAGAGCCAAAATGACATTCATACACATTGCTAGCACCATCATGAATTCACTATCTGCCTGTGAAATCAACTCAGACCAACCGACAAAGTCTGAAAACTCAACACAAATCATCAACATAGAAATCAACACACACCTACAAACAAGGTCCAAGAGGTCAGCACAAATCATCAGTAAAGTCCCAGGACCTCCAAAACCCTCCTCCAGGATTTCTGTAAAAATAAACCTAGAAAATCCTTTTTTAGGGCTTCCAGTAAGGTCCCAGGGCTTCTGTACAAAGTATCACAAACAAATATCAACATAGACAGAACAGACAAACAGAGTGTCAGGATACCACAAGTTTTCTCCTTCTGGACTCTGCTACCACAAGAATCCTCTGCTCAGTTCTGCTGTCTCTAGCCCTATACCTTTCTTATATATACTCTTTAGCTCCTCCCCTTCCTGTTGCAGGAGTTCATGAGCTCTAGGGTTCACAAGTAGTGAGGTTCACATGTTCTGTTTCTTTTTTTTTTTAAGCAATCAGGGTTAAGTAACTTGCTCAAGGTTACAAGGCCAGTTATTATTTCTGGGTGTGGTGCTAAGTGTCTGAGCCTGGATTTGATCCCCAGGTCATCCTGACACGGGAACCTGGCTGTGCTACCTGGCCTCCCCATCACATGTTCTGTTTCTTAACCGACTTGATACAAGGCTCCAAAGAAACAAGGTGTGAATTCAATAGCTGAAACAAGGTGTGAATTCAATAGCTGAAACAAGGTGTGAACTACTTCTCTGCTTGCCATTCCAATGACTTTTTTATTTATCACTGGGGAAGTATGTTGTGCTTTTCTTTCTTTTCTTTTTCATTTTAAATGCATTTACTTTTAGTTTACAACATTCAGTTCCACAACTTTTTAAGTTCCAAATTTTTTCCCCTTTGCTTTCCTCTCCCTTCCATGGTGGCATGAAATCCAATATAAGTTCTAAATATACCTTTGCATTAAACATTAGTTAAGTTGTAAAGTAGAATGATTAACAAGGAAGAAACAAAACAGAATGAAAAGAGAGAAAGCAAGTGTTTTAATTCAATCTGCATTCAACTTCCTTAATTCTTTATCTGCATATGGGTAGCCTTTTCCATCATGAGTCCTTTGGGGTTGTCTTATGCCCTTGAATTGCTGAGAAGAAGACTATCAAAGCTAGTCATCACAGATACAATGTGTCCATAATTGTTTACAATGTTGTCCTGGTTCTGCTCCACTCACTCAGTATCAGTTTACGTAAGTCTTTCCAAATTATTCTGAAGTCTGTCTGCTCTTCATTTCTTATGGCATAATAGTATTCCATTACATTTATTCATCCCAACTTATTTCACCATTCCACCACTTAAAGGACATCCCCTTATTTTCCAATTATTTGCCACCATAAAAAGAGCTGCTATAAATATTTTTATACATACAAGTCCTCTTCCCTCTTGTAAGATCTATTTGAGATGCAGACCTAGAAATGGTATTTCTTGGTCAAAGGGTATGCACATTTTTATAGCACTTTGGGCATAGTTCCAAATTGCTCTCCAGAATGGTTCAATCAGTTCACAATACATTAGTGTTTCGATTTTCCCACATCTTCTCCAGCATTGATCATCTTCCTGTTTTGTCATGTTAGCCAATCTGACCAGTTCTATGGGATACCAAAGAATTGCTTGGATTTGCATTTCTCTAACTGTAATGACAAGCAAAGTAGTACTTTGCTCCTTGTTTCCATTAATCAAGTGCCTTTGAGCCTCACTTTTGATTGTATAAAGTCTTTGTTGGAAACAGTATACATTGTGTTACCCTTAATAAACCTAAGGGAGTTTGGAGACCTTCCCTGGACTTCATAGATCTAATGACATCTCATGGAGCCCACAATGGGAGGAGCTTGTCAAATAGAGCAGAACAGGAAGGAGCACAGTAGATAAAAGCTCAAGCATGAGCTGGGACCAATCAGAGCTAAGAGAGAGAATTTTTGTTAAGGGGGCACTCTGTCGTCCTATCTGTTTTTCTCTGTTGGTGTTACTTTGTCAGATGGAAGCACTCTGTTGAATTGTGTTACTTATCAGACAGAAGCATTAGTTCAATTGAATTGCATTACTTTGTCAGACAGAAGCATTGTCTGCTGAATTGTGTTACTTTGTCAGAAAAATGTACTCTGTTGATTTGTGTTGATTTATCAGACAGAAAGTGAATTGAGATAAGCATGCCAGCAATGTGTGCAAATATCTTTGTAGCCCTGTGTAATGGCAAGCAAAGAAATATTCAATAACTTGTTTCAGCTATTTAACACCTTGTTTCAGATCAAGTTTCTTTTGAGCCTTGCCCATGATTGTATCAGTCTTTATTGAGAAGCAGTACTTGAGAACCACACAACTTGTAAATACTAGAACTTGTCAACTCCTGTTGCATCAGGCAGGGGAGGAGCTAATGACCATATATAAGGAAAGGCCCAGGCTGGAGATAGCAGAACCGGGAAGAAAGCAGAACTGAGATGAACTGAGAATAGAACTCTTGTGGTGGCAGAGTCAAGGAGAAAACTTTGTATCCTGGTACTCTATATTTGTCTGTTCTGTCTGTGTTGATGTTTGTTTGTGATACTTTGTACAGAAGACCTGGGACCTTACTGCAAGCCCAAAAAGAGGATTTTCTGGTTGTCTCTTTACCAAAGTCTTGGAAGAGGGTTTTGGAGGCCCTGGGACTTTGCTGATGATTTGTGTTGACCTCTCAGACCTTGTTGGTGGGTTTGTGTTGATTTCTATGTTGATGACTTTTGTTGACCTCTTGGACCTTGTTTGTGGGTCTCTGTTGATTTAACAGGCAGATAGTGAATTGATGATTGTTTCAGCAATGTGTATAAATATTATTGTGGTTCTGTTAAGCTTTATCTTCCCAGAAACAAGAAATGTGAAGCATTTGAGGTAGATTGGACACTATGAGCTTCAATATGTAATGGGAACTGGATGAGGATCTCAATAAGGTGCTGAGAGACACCTGCCTTTGAATCCAGGTGATAGCTGGGTAGCTTTGGGTCGGAGCTGGGCACATAGAAGAGGAGCCATGGGATATGAGATCCAGTCTCAGGTCAAGATGAACAGACCTCTTCTTGGGTACTTGATGCCTTCTGAGATCGTGATTAAGACAATGTGACCTAGGGGGTGAAGAACTTTCACTTTTGAGAAGACTTTTTGACTGAGAGATTAAAACAATGTGACCTAGGGGTGGAGAACTTTGATCTTTGTAGTTTGTGTCCCTTTTTTGTAACTTGAAATGACAGTGAGTGGGACCATGAATCATTTTAAATGAAATTTTAATTGTGGAGCATAATTAACCTGGGGATTCCAGGGATCATGTACCCAAATCAGGCAGCCTTGAGCTTGAAATGACTGAAAAAAATATTTCCATAAACTTAAAAAAAAGAATTTTTTAACATAAAGAAGTTAACTACCAAAGTTTAACGGTTAATTCATTTAAATAGCATGCTTCTTTATCCTGACCTCTGAGTTTGTAGTATTATATAATTACATTCAGACTTATATGGTATTCAAAATTATAGGATTAAGTGTCTAAATATTTCTTAAACAATAATTAAACTTCAAATAATAAGGTCTCTTGGTCTGTCATTTTAATAACATTCAGACCCCCATAATTATTACCTTCAAGACCAGCTAATGTTCAACCTGAAATAAATGCTCAACCTTTCATCTTATTAATTTTCAAATCTTGGTCCTAGAATTCAGAAAACCATGAAATCAAACTGATTTTTTACTTTAATACTTCATTGGATCTAAGGTCTCATTAAAGTGTTACTATTATGTATTATGGCAGTATTACTATTACTAAGTATTACTAATATTATATATTAAATTAAATGTTACAGTATTACTATTAAGTATTATGGCAACCCATATTAGTCTTCTCATCCTGTACAACTTAAGACATGTTTTCCCCTTAATTTTCACCCACAATGGATAATCTCAGCAGGGTCTTCCTTACTGCCCCCAAAGTCCATTATTCAACTCTCTTTGATTCTGAATCTCATTCTCTATCCACTGTCACAGATGTTTTTTTTTTACTTTATCAATTTCCAAATCAACCTAGCATTTATAGCAGATAAAATCATCCTACTTGAATTAGTGATTAAGACCTAATGAAGGGATTACTTTTTCCCTCAAATTTTCTCAGAATTGTCATTTCTTTTTCTTCTTCCATTTTGCTTTTAAAGAAGATAGATCCCTACTTCTTCCTAGAGTTAAATCGTTTGTGTAGGTGCTTGATCCCATCTCCACTTGTAATTTTCAGAAACTATCAACATCTCTTATGTTTATAATATATTTTCAGCTTTGACCTTTCTACTATTTCCTTACTATCTATGAACACTATTTAACAAGGCAAAAGTAGTAGGGACAGATTTGATAGAGGAATCTATTCATTGTGCTGCTGAAAACAAATATCTATACCTCTTCCATTTCTGTGTCTCTCTTCTGTCAAACTCTCTTGAGCAAATAATGAATCTGGGTTGTTTTTGTTGTTGTTGTTTGTTTTGTTTTGTTGCTTAATCATCGTTTTTACTATTTATTTGCTTTCTGTTTTTGACATGCATTTTAAAAGAAATAGATTTCTCTTAGATATGATTCATTGTGTTTATGTTTGTTAGTAGTGTTATTACAGCAGCTGAGAGAGGCCATGTTCACTCAAGGATACAAGGAGGGAGGTAGAGATTTATTTTTGATTTCCTTATCAAATGAGGGAGATTACCCCTCAAAATTATTATTGAAACACATTAACCCCCCAAAAGGGAAAATATTGCATTTGTTTAGAAAATCTTGATCCTTCTGGTCACAATAAGAGGTACCAGGAAAGGTCTCAATAGAATGTGTCTTTTGCACTCTGTCTTGAAGGAAGCCATGGAATGCAAGAGGTAGAAGTGAAGAAGAGTAAATTCCAGAAATAGAAATGATTGGTGGGTTGATAAATGTAAAGAACAGAAAGAAAACTAGTGTGGTTGGATTGTAGAGTGCATGGAAGAATATATTATTTAAGTTCAATGAGGTAGAACAGATCTTAGTTATTAATAGGTGGAGGAATTTGTGTTTAATCCATAATTTTGAACAAGACTCAAACAAGTTCAAAGGTTTAAAAATATTGACTGATAGTTTGTGTGTCAGAATTCTCTCATTTGGTAGTGTTTCCAGGCTTGGTTCTAGCATGAAGTCTTATGTAAAGCAACCACTTCAACTCTTCCTGCCCCTCCTTCATCCATCCACAACAATCCTCCAATTCCCTCTGTTATATCATCACCATATTCTCAGACCTCCTGACCATCCATTGTCATGCTTGAAAATTCTGTCTTATCACTAGATCTCAGCTGTATCCTCCTCCACAGAGTTCGAAGAAGTCAATACATTGGTCAATGTCACTTCTCCCAAGGACTTGTTTAGGGATACACCATTGGCCTCTATCAGTGAATGTTGCTTTCAGTACCATATTTTAACTGTATATTTGCATATCTCTCCTGTCAGAATTAAAGTTGCTTAAGGGAAAGTGCTGTTTCATTATATCATTGCAACTTAGTTTTTCATATAAATCCTTGACCAAAATATATACTTAACAAATGTATATTAATAGATTAGATTGGATGATATTCAGCATTGCTTGTATTTTCTGTAGGAATGGTTAGGTCCAAATTGTTCCAAATGCTATCCACTGTACCACCACTAGCTGTCTCACATTTATGAGTGTGGGATATTTTTTGTCCTGGTTTTCCATCCCAGAAGTCTGAGACCTTAAGCAACTGGGGCAAAGACAGATTATGGGAGGGTGAAATGATTTCTCAATCCATCTCACTCCATCAGAATAGATCTTTGCACTTTTCTGTGTCCTCAGTCCCAGGTTATGCTACTGTCAGCTCCTATCCTCAAAGGACAGCCAATTTTCAAAATTTTCACTATTAGCATTTACAGCCCAGAAATCATGAAACAATAAAAAATATCATGGCTTAATTTATTGTTTTGTTTATTTCATAGGGTCTAGACTCAATAAAATGATAGGAAAAATGTAAATATTTTAGATTAAAAAATGTGTTAGAAGTATTTTTTCAGAGATTCAGTTATTATTTCCCTACATTCTATTGCACAGAATCCATCTCTACTTTAGTTTTAATCTATATGCCTCCACTGACTTCCCATACTCTTACTAGACAAATTGTTTCTTTAAGGATAGGTATCAGTTCTCAAGCTATCTGAGTTGCTCAAGGTAGACAACAGCTACAGAGTCAGGTGTCCTTGCCTGGAAATATCTCTCTCAGCCTAACAGTTGGATTTGTATCATATTTACATTCATACATAAGGCAATATTTATTGAACTATAATATTTATACCATATGCTGGATTGGGTTCAATATTTCCACTTTCTTCCATCTGTGGATTTGCCTTTTTGTGCAAGTTATCTCATTTCACTGAGACTTCCATGATATTCATTATAATAGTGATCAGTCTTTGTAGCTAAATAAGAAAATTTTGGTGTATCTCTTGACCATATCATCTTTGTAACAATCAATATTGCCCAGGCATTTAGCATGTTGATCCTTTATGCTTTTTGATCCAATGTGTTTTGTTTTAAGAAGGACTCAAATATGGACTTGAATTGATATGTGAGGCAGAATAATTAAGTGTGAAAATCTTTCATCAAAGGATAATAATGTGAAACATTTTTTTTCATTAATTAATTTTGTCTATCCAAAATGACGAATTCAATCACTTGGAAGGTATATATAAAATTTTACATAACTTTTATTGTAATTAAAATTTAATAATAGCTATCTCACTGATCTATGTTGTATTTAATCTCTCTAATCCAGAAGTTAAATTTTTCATGTTGAAAAAAAAAAAGAAAGAAAAGCCAAGACAATGGCACTAATAATATTAATTAAGGTTTGTCTGTTTGTTTTTAGTAGCCTTCCTTACCATTTTTTTAAGAAATGCGGCACATTCCCCAGTTTTTAAATGGTCAAAGGATATGAACAGGCAATTTTCAGAAGAAGAAATTAAAGATATCAATAAGCATTTGAAAAAATTCTCTAAGTCACTAATGATTAAAGAAACGCAATTCAAAACAAGTCTGAGGTATCATATCTCAACAGTTAGATTGGCTAAGATGACAAAACTGGAAAATGCTAAATGATGGAGAGTGTGGAAAAATTGGAACACTAATGCATTATTGGTGGAGTTGTGAACTGATTCAACCATTTTGGAGAACAATATGAAACTATGCCCAAAGGGTTATAAATAAGTGTATATCATTTGACCCAGCAATACCACTTCTAGGGCAGTATCCCAAAGATATCATAGAAGTGGGAAAAGGACCCATATGTACAAAAATATCATAGCAACTCTTTTGTGGTGGCAAAGAATAGGAAATAAAGGGAATGCCCATCAATTTGGTGGATGGCTAAACAAGCTGTGATATATGAATGTAATGGAATACTATTATTGTGCTATAAGAAATCAGGAACAGACCAACCTCATAATAACCTGGAGAGACTTATATAAACTGATGCTGAGTGAAGATAGCAGAACCAGGAGAACTTTGTACACAACTGCAGACATATAATGTGTGTAACAACTAACTTTGATAGACTGGACTCCTTTCAGCAATGCAAGATTATAAGACAACTCCAAAAGATTCATGATGGAAAGGGACATCCACATCCAGAGAAAGAGTTGCAGTGTCTGAATGCAGATTGAAGCAAACTAATTGCCCTCTCTTTCTTTTTTCTTTTCTTTTCTTTCTTCTTTCTCATTGTTCACTCCATTGGTTATAATCCTTCTTTACAGCCTGAATAATATTTAATGTGAAGGCATTTGTAGATCCTATATTTGATTTCCTGCCACAATGAGGGAGAGAGGGGAAGATAGGGAGAGGGATAAAATTTGAAACTCAAGGGATTGGGGAACTGAATGTTGTAAACTAAAAGTAAAAAATAAATTAAAAAAAAGAAATGCAGCATAGCATTTTACAAGGAGATAAATGGATGGCCTTAGAAGTAGGAAGACTTAGATTCAAGGCCTACCTATGACACTGGCTGTATGACTGTGGGTGAGTGCTACAAACTCTCAATGCTCCAAGAACACTCTCTAAAATTGTAAATTATGAACATTTTGCCAAACTTTGTTAGTAGAGACAGTTTCTGCGCTGAAAATTCCTAGAATTGAAATCAGATTGTGTCTGTATCCCCCAAAAATATTGAAAGAAACAAAGGACAAACAAAAAAAATGACAAAACATACCATCCTCATTGGCAGTGGCTCCATAGGCCATTGCATAACTAAAGTAAAGAGATTCAGGATGTTTGAGTTTTATTGAACTTTTGGCAAATAATTTCTTTTTTTCCCAATTTTCCTCTATTAAAAGAAGAGGAACTAGAAGTGGATGAATTTTAGGCAAACTTAAAGCTCTGTAACTCAAAGCAAATTCACAACCATTTCATCTAGAGCAGTAGGGGAAAAAATGGTGAGAGGGGATTAAAACAATGTACGCAGAAAGAATTTCTGAAAGAAATAACACCTGGGATGAACTTTGAAGGGAGACATTAATTTCAATAGATGGGGATTTAATGGGATTCTGTTCTAGCTTCAGTGACCAGATGTACTCTAACACAGAAATGGGAGAAGCCAGAAGTAAGTTAGCCAATGATGGACTAGTAGGCTAATTTGATAAGAATAAAAGTCACATAAAGGTGTATAATATAAAATAAGGCATGGAAGGTAGATTGGAGTCAGATTGTGGAGGCAATTGAACAACATGCTAGAGTTCATATTTTATTTTCCCATAAGTAATGGAAAGCTATTTTAATAGTGTGGTTTGTTCCGATGTGAGAGATTGCTTTGGATGTTGTGTGAGGATGGAATGGAGAGGGAAAGAATACCAATTGATTGACCAGTTAAGAAATTATTCCCAAAGTCTAGGAGAGTAATAAAATCCAGCACAAGAATAGTTGAAATAAAACAATCATGTTTTAAGAGTCTTTCTTTACATTAACTGAAATGCAACCCTGAATATCAGTAAGTACTCTTTATTTTAATGATAATTATGAAAATTCCTTATCATTTAAAAAAACAGCAATGATGATGTAATTAAAAGTGATATCTCTGAAATGTGGGTGGTAATTGTATCTTCATATTATATTAAACTGACATTAGAAAAATAGAGAATTGGAGAATAATAATTTGGCAATTTTTATCTATCACTCTCCAAAGGAGAAGCATAATATATCTGTCAAATATACCCAAATGCTGCTATGATGATGAGGATAACTAAAAGATATGTGATTCTTTATACATATGCATTCTTTAAGCCTCACATGAACTCTGGGAGTTAAGTTAAAATACCTTTCTACTATCTAAATTTTGTATTTAGCAGAAATTTTATTCTACATTAATGTGGGTAATGATTCATTAGGTCATATAACCAAGATGAAATTTTCTTTAAGATCAACTTACTCTGTTTTCTGAATGCATGTTCACCAAGAAACCTCTGACTGCTAATTTGACTTGGTAGCCACTTCTACAATGTGTACACTATGAATATTCTCATCTGTGGAAATACATGTTCCTCATTTTAAATTAATAATAATAACAAAAATGTGTGCTATCATGTACCAGTTATTTAAAAGACAGTACTTGATCATGCTTAAGTGTGCTGAAAAATTAAACATACAAAGCATTACTTGCAGTGGATGCACAAAGAGACAACACTGCAAAGTCCCAAAAATGTAAATCTGATGGTTGGAAGAGACCTAAAGACCACCTATCCAAGTCCATATCTGAAAAAGAATATCCTTAAGAACAGAGCCAATAAATAATCATTCAGTCTTTGCTGGAAGGCCTGAGGTGAGGGTTTGGGGAGGGGGAGGCCCAAGATAACAAGAGTATTTTATTTAATGTTTAAAAACTAGCTCTCATACATGTCACACTTTTAAATTAATTTGTGTTGTTAGCATTTCACTAATTCCAACAAGCAAAGGCTCATAATAAAAATATAACAATCAGCCTTTGAGATATGGTATGGGCTGGATATCACTCACCCTTGGTATATTTCTCCTTCATATAACATTACCACAGAATCTTGTAGTATCAGAGTTGGAAGGGACATCAAAGAACATCTAGTCTAACCCATATCTGTATCAGAAAGTCTCGGTATATCACAGACCTACCAACTAAGTCTTTGCTTGGAGACTGCAAATAAGAGAAAAGTGTTTTTCAGAAACACTTCGTTCCATTTTTGGACAGCCCTATCATTAGAAAATTTTTCCGGGACGGCCAGGTGGCTCAGCGAGTAAGAGCACTGGCTCCAGTGTCGGGATGACCTGGATCAAATCCGGGCTCAGATACTCAGCACCACACCCAGAAATAATAACTGGCTGTGTAACCTTGAGCAAGTTACTTAACCCCAATTGCTTTAAAAAAATTTTTTTCCTTACTTTAAGTATAAATTTGCCTAATTTATACAAGCAACACTCATTTTTCCTGGCTCTGTAGCAAAATATCACAAGCTTTTTTTCTTCCCTTTGACAGCTTTTCAAATACTTAAAGACTGTCTTCTAAGATTGAGAATTGAGTATGTCCAGTACTTTTAGCCAGTCTTCATGTGCTTTGAAGTAGAGGGCCTTCACCACCCTAAACCTGATGAACTTTAACTGTATACTCCCTATATTATCAATGTCCTTCCTAAAATGTGGTGTGCCAAACTGAACAAGGTATTCTTGAGGTAAAATAACCAAAGCTGAGTACAGATTTATAAGTTAAATCAAATATCTACCTGTTATTAAAGCTATTTATAAATGGTGCTAAGAATTTGAATTTCAAAAATACAGTCTTTGGAACTGAATTTTATTTTAAATATGATAGTAAAAATTGTTTTTACATGGAATTAGAAAAGAAAAGAAAATGTTTAATTATAAGAAGAAAAGTATACAACCAATTTATGTTTGCCTAAATAATAGGCAAATATACTAGTTTATCCAATCCCCAACACTCATGCAACAGTACTGAAAGAACTAGTAATTTGGGTACTTTTTAGATAATGTCTAAGTTATCATTTTTCTCTAGTCACATATTTATGAGAAGCCTAATTTAATTTATTTTAATAAAGATCTCTATCAATAGGTACAGAACTTAAAGGAAGGCCCTAATTTAATGCAAAAAGCTCTGTGCATTAACAACCTAAATATATATTTTAACCCCTCCTTAATAAATTGAAACCTTCATCTGTAGCATAAGGCATCACATAGTCCTGAGCCTTTTCAATACTCTCTAGTTCAGTGGGTTTCACTCATCAATACCTATGTGAATGAATCACTATCAAGCCACCCCACCCAATTATCAATTACTCTGTTCCAAATGATTCATAAAATTACTACAAAGGGCTTTTCAAACAGAATACTAAATAAAGATAATGTAATTGAATCAGGATAAACATTCCCCCATTCATCAATTCCCCTCCCTCCCTAGTAGGAAGGAACACTTACTACAATGGTGTTAGAGTAAAGTCTGTAGGAGCTTCTGTACATTCATTTCCATTTTAAGCACAGGGCTGAAAATTGCAAAAATTGAGAACAAATGGAAAACAAGAACTTCAAGGAATGTGGGCCAAGTTTCTGCTGCTTGAACTTCTTTTCATGCCTCTGTGATAAGTTCACTTCTACTAAATTAAATTTTATTTTAATCATCAAAAATTCAACTCTTCTTCCCATTCATTGTCAAATATGTTACCAACTTGTATGGTCAACCAAAACAGATTTCTATTTAGGATATGCATACAGACATATATAGCTATATGTGTATGTGTATATATACGAATTGTATATGTATTTACATATGTACTAGCATGATTTATCATGAGTCCTCTGGAATCATGGTTGGTTATTTTGTTTATAAGTCTTTCAATGTGGTTTATCCTTGCAATATTACTGTCATTGCATAAATTTGGCTCTTGGTTTCCCTTACTTCATGCTGTATCAGTACACACAAGTCTTCTAGTTTTCTCTGAAATTATCCCCTACATAATTTCTTGTAGAACAACATTTATTCCATTAATATAACATCATTTTTTTCAATAATTCTCCAATTTATAGAAATCCCCTCACTTCTGATGTTTGTTTATGTGTGTGTGAAAGCAAGAGAGCTATCATAAATATTTTAATGTGTCCTGAGAGTTTGTTTTGCTTAGGACTAATCTCTCTTTTGGTTTACCCTCTCTCCTAATCCGCATTATACCTTCTCTCCTTTTCCTCTTATTTTCTTTTTCCATGAAATGTATTTTTGGCACCCAGTTTTATGTGTATTTTTTCTTCCTTTGTCCAATTCAGATGAGAGGGAGGTTCAATTATCAACTTTTCTCCCTGCATTTTGCTTCTTAAAAAAATAAAAAGAAGACTATCAACCTCCAAAATGTGAGATACTATTATCTATCTTTCCTTTCACTTTGCACATTCCCTAATATATTCTTTGCCCCTGGTGTTACCATCATTCTTTTAATATCTTCAAAACATAACACATCTTCTCCCAGTGCCTGTGTCTAAACACACTCCTTCTATGACCCTTGATGAAACTAGAGTTCTAAGGAGATACATCTATCATCTCATCTTGTGAACTGTTTATCTTGGTTTAATCCCTCATGATTATTATTTCATTTATCTTTTTTCTGTATCCCATGACTCCTATATTTGTACTTAATATTTTCTAAGTAGCTCTGGTATTTTCTCAGAAATTCTTGGATGTCTTCTATTTTATTTTATTTCATTTTATTTGCTTTTTGGAGAACAATTGGGGTTAAGTGACTTGCCCAAGGTCACATGGCTAGTTTTTGTGTTAAGTGTCTGAGGCCAAATTTGAGCTCAGGTCCTCCTGACTCTAGGGCTGGTGCTCTATTCCCTGCACCACCTAGCCACCCCAATATCTTCTTTTTTATTTAAAAAATCATTTTTTTACCTAACAGATGATACTCAGTTTTGCCTGCATGTTTCAATCAAGAGATTGAAAGCCTATGTCTTTCATTTTCTGGGATATAATATTACAAGCTATCTTCTCTTTTAGCCTGATGTTTGATAAGTTATGTCTGATCCTGACTGTGGCTCCTCCACTTCATTATTTTTTTTTTAATTTCTGAATGCTTGCATTTTTTTCTTTGACAATGCAAACTGGATTTTTCCCATAATATTCTGGAACTTTTCATTCTCTTTCAAAGGGTAACAATTGAATTCATTTTAATTTTGCCTTTCTTTGTGGTTCTCAGATGTTTTGACAATTTTGTGGTTTCTTGAAATATGGCATCTAGGCTTTTATTTTGCTTTATTTTAATTTTTAATATGACTTTCAGCTGGTCCAATTATTCCAAAATTATCTCCTAACAATCTATTATCCATCTTAGTAATTGTTGCTATGGGATATCATTTTTTTTTCATTTTTTTCCTCAGGCTTTGGACTTTTTCTTTTTATTTATTTTGTCATGAAGTGATTTTCTCATTTGGTGAATTTTAATTTTCAAGTAGATTGATACTTCAGCAATGTTTTGTGCCCTTGTTTTTGTTCAGTCATGTCTGACTCTTTGTGGCCCTGTGAACCATAAGACTTTAGTGTCATCCGTGGGGTTCAACTCTTTTTGTCCTCATGAACAATATCAATCCAATAATATACATAGGGTTTTCTTGACAAGGATACTGGAATAATTTGTCATTTCATTCTGTAGAAGCAAAGAGAAGTTAGGTGACTTGTTCAGTGTCACAGAGCTAGTGTTTGATGTTAGATTTGAATTCAGGTCTTCCTCCCTCCAGCCCTATTTTTCAGTGCTCTAAATTTTTCTAATTTAAATGGTTTAAACCATTTAAATATTTGTAAATATATTGTTATGTTTGCATTACATTACATATCATATTATATGTAATATGTAACATAATCTATTCCAGAAATTATTCTAGAACTTGTGCCTAAAGTATTTTATATTGAGGCCTTATTTGTAGAGATATTGGAGTCATTCTCTTCTGAGTTTATCTCTTGAGTATCCCTGTCAGTACAAAAAAAAAAGTGGGATTACCTTTTATTTTGGTTAGGTCATCCAACCTTTTCCCTGACTTTAGCCTTATGATAGTTCTGTGATGTGCCCATTTCTGGAGTGAATGTCTGAACTCATTTTGCTGCTGCTTTCTCCGGATATTGAGTCTTATTCTCTCATACTGGGATGCCGTTCACAGTTTGCACCTGGACAGACACCATCCCTACTTTCCACAGACTTCTCAGTTTTTCCCCCTACTCATATCTGGGTTGGAAAAATGACTTACTATGATTTCTTTTTTTCACTTGGATTTCCAAATCAGAACTTGATCTGCTCCATTTTCTTTATCTAGCTGTAAGAGTTTTTTATTTATTTATTTTTCCTTTTTTAGGAGGTGGAAGAGAGGAGGTCCTCACTACCATTCTTCTTACAACTCTGCCATCTGGGATCCCAAGCTGACTCTTGAAATCTCCCATCATATGTGTAGACATAACTGAGAATTTGTCCAATCTTCCTTATTTCACTATCTGTGTTCCTAGACCTTTTGCTTATCACCAATCACATTTCACCACCAAAACAACTTTTATATCCTATTTTAAATTGCCAAGTCACTTAGTCAATAAATATTTATTAAGCACCTAGTATGTGCCAGACACCATGCTAACATCTGGGACTACATAGAAAGCCAAAAAGTCTCAGCCCTAGAGGAGCTCACAATCTCATAGGAGACACAAAAAGCAAGTAAATATCCATTAATAATTTATAGAGAAAAGTCCTAGAATTAAGTGGGATTAGGAAAGTCTACTTGTCAAAGGCAGAATTTTAGTTGGAAATTGAAAGAAGCCAGTGAAACCAGGAGACAGAGTTGAGAATGAAGAGCATTATAGACATAGGGAGAAAGCCAGAGAAAATACAGAGCTGACAGATGGAAGGTTTTGTTCATAAAATAGAAAAGAGGCTAATTTTACTGGATAAAAAATCAACATGACTTTGTTTTTGATCCTGAAGGTTCTAGAAAGTCTCTGGAGTTTATAATGTAAGAGCATGATATGATTATATCTGTGCTTTATGAAATTCCCTTTTTCAGCTAAATGTATGAAAGAATGGAGAGGAAAGAAATTTGAGGGAGATAATAATATCTGAAAGTTAATATAGCAGACTAGGAGGGAGAGGAGGAGAATCTGTGCTAGAGTAGTCGCAGTATCAGAGAGAAGAGGAGATATTCTAGAGATAGTGCAAAGGTGAAATCAACAGTTCATGGCAACATATTGGACATAAGGAATGAAAAGTAGTGGAGTAGAGTGTAACACCTAAAGTTTCTGAACCATCAGGATGAGGAAGATAATGTTGCTTTTGACAATAATATGAAAGTTTAGAAGGGAATAGAATTTTGTTGGAAAGGTAATAACTTCAGTTTTGGACATAATAAGTTTAAGAAATGTACTGGACATCCAATATGAGATGTCTGAAAGTTAGCTGGTGATGTGAGACTGGAGGTCAGCAGATAAATTGTAACTCAAGAGAGTTAGGAATCTTCACCAGAAAAATCATTAAATCTGTGGGTTCTGGTAAGATCATTAAGAATAATAAAGAAGGAAAAGTGAAAGGGTTATAAGATGGGGCCCTGTAAGATTTCTGTAGTTAATAGGTATGATCTGAATGAGAATAGGAAATTGAGAAGGTGTGATCAGATAGGTAGGAGGAAAACCAGTACAGAGAGATGTACCAAAACCTAGAGAGAAGACCATGAAGGAGAAGAGGGTGATCAAAAGGATCAAATGCTGCAGAGAAGTAAAAAAAAGTGAGAATTGAGGAAAAGACCATTAGATTTGGCAATTGAAAAAAGCACTGGGAACTTTGGAGAAAGTAGTTTTGGTGGAATCGTGCAGTGGAGAGAGTCCTAGACCTGGAGTCAGAAAGACTCATATTCATGAGTTCAAATGTGGCCTCAGACAAAAACTAGATGTGTGATTCTCAGTAAGTCACTTAACACTGTTTTTCTCATTTTACCATCCATAAAATTAACTGGAGAAAGAAATGGTTAACCACACCAGTATCTCACCCAAGAAATCACCAGATTGGATCATGAAGAGTTGGACATGGCCTTAACACAGCTGAACAACAAAAAGAGAATTAGAAGAGGAAGCACCCATTGTAGACAGCTTTTTCAAGAATTTTAGCTATAAAAGGAAGAAGATACTTAGGAAATTATTTATAGGGGATGAAAGACCAAGTGAGAGTTGTTGTGGGTTATTTTTCATGATGAGAGGCATAGACATGAATTTTATGTAGTAGGAAATTAGCCAGAAGATAAATGGAAATTTTTAAACTTCTCAAACTGTACATATTACAAGTCAACCATAGTTTTCTTTACGTGGCATTCCATTTGATGATTTTTACTTAGCCCATAGAAATGAATACTTTGCTAGAATTCATGGTAAAACTTTAAAGAGTTGAGAGTTTGGAACAAATTCAAATTAGCCACATGGAGTCTATGTAAACTTTGCTCCTTATCTGTCTTCCCACTTTCATGAACAAGTTGAAATCTCAGAGCTAGGTTAGCTACATCTCCCGTATAAGGTTCTCAGTGTACCCGTGAGGAATAAAGGCTAATTCTGTAATGCAATGTATTTTCCCTAAGATTATTGGTTGAGAATTAAATTAATCAGTTCTCAGAAAAAAGTCACATAGCAATTAATAGCCTTTTTTAGCCTTGTTATCTAAAGTACAATATTAGGGGATAATTATTCAAAATAGCATTTTTAAACCTATTTAATCTTTTTAAGCTAAGAATCACATTTTTAACAAGGTATTTTAGATTGATCAAAATTCAACCAGCTATTATTTTCTTTCTATCTAAGCCTTCTCCACCAATAGATGCTTGTATGGAGAAATACTTCTTAGATTTTATGATGAAATATTAACATGTTCTCAGTTTGGATTAGATTCAGATCAGTTTCTGCAAAGTCAATTTATTTGAGGATTATCCAAATTCCCTGATTTGTTTTAAATGCTTTGGAATTTATGATCAAAACTTATAATGAACATTTTTTTTAATTGCAATTGGAACAATACTACAATTCCCTGTGTGTTTTAAAAAAGTGTTCAAAAATGCCCATCATTTTAAGATCTCCACCAGCTCTTTAGACACATGTATTTCATATGCCTGTGTTTATTTGTACTTACATTCTTTGGACACTATGTGTTGTTATATATTTTTGCAATACTATCCTTTTAAAAAAATAATTACCAGAGTATAGACTCATCAAAGGCAAGGACTTTTCTTTATGCAGTGAGCAACAAATGATGATTATTGCTGTTTCCATGTTGTTTTCTTTTCTATTCTGAGAATCTGAAGGTGATAGAATTAATTCCAGAATACAAATTTTATATGTTGTGATCTAATGTTAACAAATTGCTTGCAGACCCAGAAAGAGACCTGAGATGACAGAGTCCAAAATATCAATTAAACACATTTCTTTTTGTTTTTTAAAGCAATTGGGGTTAAGTAACTTGCTCAAGGTTACATGGCCAGCTATTTCTGTGTGTGGTGCTAAGTATCTGAGCCCAGATTCGATCCCCAGGTCATCCCAACCCTGGGCCGGTGCTCTTACTCGCTGTGCTACCTGGCCACCCCTAAACACATTTATTTTCATAAAAGACTTGTAGGAGAGCAACTCCTACAAAGAAGCAGAGAGGGAAAAAGTGTTCCCAGCTGCACAAAAGGGACTGAGAAATGGTGAGATATTATAGTTTTAGAGGCTTTCAGGTGGAGAGTCAGGGTTGAAAGAGAGAACATCTGTAGATACAATAAGTCAGCTGGCAGCATGTCAAAGCAGTCGAGAAAGTACTAAACAAGGTCTCAATTCTGCAGCATCTGCTTAAGGTTGCCCTTGAGCTACTCAAGGCTAGTACTGTGGTTTCTGGCAGCTACAGCCATGTCCAAATTTGGCTAGAGTTCACTCCCAAAGGACCATTGGTATATAAAGTAGATATCAGCCTCAGAAGCCTTTCTGATTGGCTGGTTGTTGTGTAGCTCCATTGTCCTGCTCCCCTGTGAAGAAGGGAAATTCTAATATATAGTATGATCATTACAGAGCTTATACCAACACTAGCTAATTGCAGAAATAGTTGTTAGTAGTTAACTAGGCAGATACTCAGAAAATAGAGACAGTCCATTAATAAGCCTATATTCGGAGGTTTTCCCGTGTAGTAGAATCTAAAACAGTTTATATCCTATTAGCATGGGCATTCAAAGACCAGAGCTACTTGGACTCCATTAAGAGGCATTACACTGACTGCAAAATATGTGCTTAAAGTTCTAAGAGTAGTAGTTGCTGAATTTACTTACATCAGAGTTAAACTTCTGTGACAAAAAAAATACAGATCTGATTTTTAATGTGAAAACTGTAGAATATTTAAGTGAATGGTGATTTAGTAATTTGCATATGAAGAATTAAAAATTGGAGAGGTTTTAGGTTACTAACAATGAAAATATGGATACCAGAACAAATTTGGGATTAGAGGAGTTAGAGGAAACTAGGATTAATGAAGATTAATCTCCCCATGATTGGGGGGAGGGGAATTCAAATTACCTAATTTTATATATAAAAGAAAAAAAATTGTTTATGAGCATAATTTTAGGTCATTTCCCAAGAGGCATCAGAGTCTGAACCTTGTAAGAAAAGATATTTTTTCTTTCTATATCTCCTCTCCTCTGTCTCTTTCTCTGTCTCTCATAATTTTTGCTTGGTCAAATGAGCACCTGAAAAGTTCTGTACTTCCATTTTCTGTTTAGAGGGAAAAAAAGAATAAGAAAAGTTATACTTTTCTGCTGAGATGAAAAACAGAAAATACCTCTCTCTCTCTTGCCCCCTCTTGCTGCTATAAGGCAAAAATGAGTAGGGTTTTAATATGTGTGTGTGTATGTGTGTGTGTATATATATTTTGTTTTGTGTTGCTTTTTGTTTTCCCTGAAAGACCATAATACTCCTTTTCTGAAGGCATCTATCAGCTAAGTCTAAATCTGGAGGCAAAGGATTGTACAGTTGCTGTAGAAACATTAGTCCAGAGGAGAAACAGCAGAGGATCAGAGATGAACAACACAATTCAACTAGGTTGACTAAGGTGTCATTCCCAGTGAGCTTTGCTTATAAATAGAACAATTTACTCAATAATGAAGTCATGTTCATAGTAAAACTTTTGTGAACAGTTCCTGATATAGAAAGAAGGCACTGAAGCTTTCGTTTCTAAAGTTGTGTTATCCCAAACAACTGGATTTTCCTAACTAATTTTTTTTCTCTGACAAATTTCTGGAAGTATGTTACCATTCTTCCCCAAAGGCACTAAGTATATTCACATACATAGAGATACATGCATATATGTGATGTATGTATGTACACACATATATTTATTATTATAGATATTTATTCCTGAATTTCTTCTATATGAGTACTTCTTATATTAATAGTATTGATTTTGCCTTATTGTTATGTAAATTATCATTCTTAGGATATAACATACCATCCACATGAGTGGCTAACTGTGTTTATGTAGAGGGCCTGAAATCCAAAATAATGAGTAGAAGAAATTTATTCCTCATAACAGAGTTACAGCTAGGATGCTGAGAGATTTATACTTTAGCCCGATTGGCAGCATTCCTTCACTTGAAACTTACACCTTCCTATCTACATGAGGGCAATTTTGTCCTCACCACCAAAGGCACTCTATTTCATTTATTACATAGAAGTAATCACATTATGTTCTGTTATATATTAATATTAAATTATGTTATACTGTATTATTGTTATGACATGCCATTGTATTATATTGATCATATTTTATTAATCACATTTTATTATATTGTTATATTATGATAATTATAGTATATTAATTGTGTTACAATATTGCATCACAATATATCACCTTGACATATAGAAATCCACATCATATAACATTAGGCTACGCTCAAACTCCCACCAGGAGTGGGGAACCTGTGATCTTAAGACCACATGTTGCTCTCTAGGTCCTCAATTGTAGCCCTTTGCTTGAATCCAAGCTTCACAGAACAGATCCCCTTAATAAAAGGACTTGTTCTATAAAATAAAAAATTCATTCCATAAAATTTAGACTCAGTCTAAAGGTTGAACCAAAGGACCTAGAAGACCACATGTGGCCTTAAGGTCACAGGTTCTCCAGTCTTGTAACACAGATTTGGTACATGATTTCTTTGGTACATGAATAGCCCAGTTTCAATGTTCACTGTATGTGTATAGTCATAAGACATCATCAATGTATTTATCTTCTGAAAGCCATTTAGAGAAAATGATTAGTTCAAACTAAAAAAAAATGCATAGACTGAATTGGCATGGTGAAAAGAGTTACAACATATCTCTGTGTAAAACTTGGGCATACTCTCCCACAAATGCAAATAGCTTCAATAAGAAGAGAAGACAGACACATATAAAGTTCATAAGCAAAGATATGTTTACAAAAGAGACACATATGGCCAAGACAAGTGACACTTTTATGACTATAGTTTTCCCATTGTATTTTTGCAACACACTTATATACTTCTTGTGCGGGGTGCTTTGACTCTTAGCTTTTACTCTAGCAAGATACTTGTCCTGGATCAGGCATGGAGCACTGCTATTGTTTTTCTCACAGTTTCCCATGATTCAAGTTTTAGGTTCACCTAAAGATGATACTAGAATACTTTTCTGTTCTTTTGGAAAGAACTGGAACTGAATTAAGTCCATAAATACATACATACATACTTAATGCAAATGTATAAATACATAAAAGGACATTTAAGTTTTGTGTAAATATAACATATGAATTTACTTATAAATATGTCATATTATGATTGTTTTATGAAGTTCAACAATGTTTTCTTAAAATAGAATTCATTTAGGAAAATGGACTTTTAATTGAAAGACTCATATTTTTTTTTAATTTTCTCCTATTTGCTGATATTATCAAGCTATCATTTGCTCAAGTTTCTCTAGTATGTCTTAATAAAAAATATATTATCAGTCTGCTATAGGCACCAGATATTTCTATTAAGACCTACTAAAGGTACATCATATAACCTTGCCTGGATAATGTGATAAGGCACTTAAGCATCTATTTTCTGTGTAGTTTGCAGAAGGTGCTTTTCTGAATGAACAGATGAGATGGGCAGATGAATGTATAATTAAACAAAATTTAACTTTGATTTTGTTTCTTAATATTATGGAGGTATAAGAAAGTGCCACCAATATCCCCATTAGGCCCTTCATAGTCCCTGGAACATCTTGCCTATGTTCTATGTCCATTAATAGCTGTCATCTTATTCTAGCTCATTTTAGGACTTTTTATTCTCTTAGAGAATTGGCAAGGCAATAAGAAAAACTAACATTTTGCAAAGTAGAAGCATTTATTTTTTCAAATATCAATTTGATATCTAGAAAAGAAAAAAAAAACATCAACTTTTTTTGCAAATTATATGTATTCCTGTTCCATAAGAACTTGATTTTTCCTCTGTGTGTGATTATTACCACCTCTTTAAAGAATTTTGTATTATGTGAATACAGATCCTTTCCACTATACCTTTTTGCATTAAGCTTATGCCAATCAATTTCACAATTTTGAAGAAAAATTATTGTAGGTGATATGGTTGGATGTACTTCATGTATGATTTGAGAGCTCACAGTAGGTGTTATGGCTTTGGAAATGTTAAATTATTTTACCAAATAGACTCATTTCTTCAATATAGCAATCATATAAACCCAATCATGGTCCACACTGACTCTATGTTTAGTAGGAGGCAGAGTCATTGGTTGAATGATAATGGTTTCAGAGTTCAGATCCTGAAATGAACTTTTTGAATGAAAAGTTATCATTTTAGCTGCTTCTAGAGATTTTACTCCATTGTACAATTCATACAAATGTGACGCAATATCTATTTTTTGGGGGGAAGGGGAAACAAAATCTGACAAGTGCTTTATTGGGGGGAATGTATTCTCAAATAATAACTATACATCTCTTCTTCCATCCCCAAGCATTCTTTTTTTTTAAGCAATTGGGGTTAAGTAACTTGCTCAAGTTACATGGCCAGTTATTTCTGGGTATGGTGCTAAGTATCAGAGGCTGGATTCGATCCCAGGTCATCCTGACTCTGGAGCCGGTGCTCTTACTCACTGCACCACCTGGCCGCCCCTCCCAAGCATTCTTAAAACTATATCAAATAAGATCTAAAGAATAAAGCACTACTTTTCTTATCTACTGTTACTAAGTATCTCATTTTTTCTTTTTTTTTCTTTAATTAACCATCTTTTTTTACTTTGAATGAGGCACATTTTATTGTCAAAAAATAGTCCGGCTTTTTCAATATCTCTTAAATATATAATATTCTGTGGAAATATAGAGAGGTATAGTATAACAATTATGTCACCAGTTTAGCATGTATTTTAATTTTTATAGTGGTTATTGTACATGACCCAGATGTTTCATATGGAATATCAATTGCAGGCAAGATATCCTTCTGTATTCATCATCTTCTGTAGTAGAAAAAAAATCTATCCTTAATCACATTTCCAGATAGCAATATACAAAAAAAATCTTTGTCAGATTAGACTAAAACTTATTTAACAGATTACATTTTTGTTCAATATAGCGCACATAATGCCAAAAATGTTTGACCACTTGTTATAAGTGAAAAATAATAATGGAATAAGATAAAATTTAAAGCTCATTTTTCAAGGTGCACTAAGAGAAATTTAGGCTGTGTCAGCAACCAAAATTGCAGTTCTTCTCTATACTTCATATCTTGAGAATTCTTTTTCTCAAATGAAAGTTAAACCTGTTATTTTTCATGTGATTTTTTTTCCTTCATACTTTTTAATGAAGTATTTGGAACAAATAAAAAAGCTTATTAATATTTATTATGTGCTAGGTGCTATGCTAAATATTCAGAAAATAAAAACAACAAAAATGAGAGAGTGCTTGCCTTTAAGGAGATTGCATTCTATGGGGGCAGTCTAGATATCTATATATGAGGTATAGGGTATATTCAGGGAAGATGAGTACCTCTGGTGTGAGACTGTTTTCCACCTTTGGTGTCCACTGGTATCACCCAATTCTCACCTTTGGTTACAAGAAGCTATAGCATGTGCAGAAGCCAAAACCTGGAAAACCATTTCAGCAGACAGGCTACACAACTTTGAAAGTAAAGGAGGGTTTGCAAATCCTTCAGTGAGTTGGGGCTAGGGGTGTCTACTCCAAGTATATGAAGACTTACTGCCAAATGGAATGGGTGGAGAAGAATAATCTCTTCCAGTGTCCACAAAGACAACTAAAGTGGGACTGTGGAGTGTTTATAGCCTTGGTTAGACATTGAAACAAACAAGCAAATAAATGCCTGTTGCAATGTATTGATCTCTTTGGCTAAGGAAAGAAAAATAGAAAGGGGAAAGAAAGGCTGTTTTGATGTAGAAAGAGGGATGCTGATATTTGACTGGGTAATGCAAAACTCTATTGAGGACAGTGCTGGCTGGGCTGGTTTACCAGTGACAAGGAGTCAGTCTGAGTTGGTTTGCAATAACCCCTGTTCGCTTCAATCTGATTAAAATGAAGCAGCATCCTATTAAGTTAATAGCTGGTCGAACTTGAAATCTAGTTCTGTAATCCAGAGCAAAGAGTTACCTTGAAAACGTATCTTTTCTTTGCTTATGTTCTGCTCAACTTTCAATAAGTGTTTACTCACTCTACTGTTAATATATTGAATACCTCAGAGGAAAGGTACACTCAGGTTTATATGGGAAATTTTGATATATTTATAATTGTGTTTGCTTTAATATGTAGATACTTGTTATGTCTATATTATTTATTTAAACTTATTACTTAAAATATTTTGTTTAAGATGAATATAAATATGTAATTATGAATAACCATTGATTTGGGGAGATGTATATTTCCCATTTTTACTTTTATCCCCATTTCAGGACCTTAGTTTCTGAAGGTTGAGTTAACCTTCTCCTCTATCTATAATCCACCTAGGTGGGACAGCTATTGGGTCCTACCCAGTTTACCGTGGGGATATTTTTTTTAATAGATTGCCCAAGGATGGGGCTAACTCAGAAGTAAAAAATATAATCAAGGTCCTGGTCTAACCCCAAATTGTAATATTCATTTTCTCATTAATTTTAGCCAATCAGAATTGATTACCACCCTGGAGAACAGACCTCATCTAAAAGGGTATATTAGTCATGAGAGCATTGCCATGATTGTGTTCAGTCTAAGAAAAAGATAACCAAATAACCATCCTTTTATTAAAATGCTGGCATTATTAATAAAATGGTTAAATTACCCAGAAATTATTTCTCTTGGAGCTTTGTAAATGTCACAAAAAGCACTATCAGTATAAATCTCTGATTGTATCACTAAAAGAATAATGTGAGGGCCTCAGATCTAAGGTAGTGAGCAGAGAAATGATAGTGTATTCTTCTACCACAGGGTTAATCCAAGGAATTTGAAAGAAGATAAGTATGACTAAGTAATAGTTGTACTTCTCTGGGGGCCTAGGCCTTAAATATGAGGAGATATTAAAGTCATCCATCCAGCCTATTGTTGTTATTCTTCCTTTACCATATGTGTGTGGTGGGAAAGGTTTGAGATTTTAAACTATTAATGATCATACCACATGCACCCATTATATAGGTAAAAATGATTCTATTTCTTTCTTTCCTTCACTTTTACTATTGAAACTACATTGATAGATTTCAGAAAAAATGTTGGTAGCCTAATAATAACTTTTCACTTGTGCTCTCTCTTGTTCTACTATCTAGGGAGAATAAAAATCTTCTAATAATATATTTTCATTGTTTTTTGAATTCTCCAAGGTAATTTAAATTGTGTCAATCTTTCTGAGTTGCCTTCTTATTTATTTATTCTGATTCAACGCAGGCATGGAAGAATGAAAGTATAATTAGTTAATAATTATTCAATGAATAAAAAGTTTTCCTTTTTCATCAGTCAAAAAAATGAATTTGCTTTTTAGTTCATTCCACTAGAGAAATTGTCCTACATCTAACAATAAAATTTTAGGTTAAATGCCTTGGGAATGCCAAAATGTTTATCCAGTTCACCTGTTGATATTTACTACTTCTTCAAACCTTGAAGCATCGGGGTTTACCCTATAATGAGTAACCTATAAATAATCAAATTATTGGTTAAATTGTCAATTCACCACTCATTCATTTACCAATTAGTTAAAATACATATATTAGTTAAAAGACACCATACTAAATGCCTATGAACCTGAAAAGCAAGGAATTCTGGTTCTTGCAAATTGAATGCATTTATTATTATATTCATAGCACAACTTGTAACAATTTTCAGAGATCTAATTGATATCTTCTGTAAATTCTGCTTTGTTGGTGGTGGTGGAATCTAATTCTCACTGTCTCACTTATGAATCTGGATGTACTGCTGATTAACACAGAGTCTTGACTCATCCCCCCACCCTTAGGAAACTAGGTAGCTCCCTAGATTCATCATTTTAGCTCTAGATTAGTGACTGGCTTTAGGACTGATATAACTCAGAACATCCAAACAAAAGCAATTTATCAGTTACAGCCTTCTCAGGAGCAGGGAGCGCAGAAATGTCTCACCATGCCCAATTCTATAAATGTTTTGGAGAGTGATAGATAGAGGCAGATAAACCTAGGATTTATTTGAACTCAGTTCATATGACTTCTCTTGAAGCCAAGGAAAATATCCTGTTTTAATAGTTAAAGATTAATATATTTAAGATTACTTAAATTCAACATAAACACCACTTCACACATAAAATGTCCCCATATTTTTAAGGCAATTTAAACTATTCCTTTATGTAAGCATCAAGTAAGCCTATGGTTTCCTTTTTTCCCAATTATTATTATTTTTACTAATGTATCTTTGATAATTTAGCATAATAAAAATGGTACTTTACAATAGGTGAAACAGTTTGTCTCTACACCTAGGAACATCTTTAATGCCAATTTGCACATTGGTTGACACATTTGCCAACAAATGTTAACATTTATGAAGCAATTTCTAGGTGTTCTGTACTAGCGATTAGGATGAAAAGAAAACAAAAAGGGAAAAATTATTCCCTGAATGCAAAATGCTAACACTTTACTACAAGTTAGAAGGGTATTGATATAATCAAGTCATAAACATGTCAAATTAAGGTCAGTAATAGTATGGAATAAGGAGAATCTGGGTTAAAACACCACAGAATACTTGAAGAACAAGACAAAAGCAATTAGAGTGATAAAGGAAAGTTTGTTGCAATATTAGACATCCAAGCTAAGCTAAAAGTGAAAGAAGTTGGGCAGCTAGCTGGTGCAGTGAATAGAGAATGGGTCCTGAAGTCAAGAGGACCTGAGTTCAAATCCGGACTCAGACACTTAACACTAACTCGCCATGTGACCTTAGGCAAGTCACTTAACCCGAATTGCCCTGCCTTCTCCCCTCCAAAAAAAGAGACAGAGGTAAGAAAGATGTACATTCCAGGAGGCATAGATGGATGAATCAGCAATAGATGCTGTAAAGGAGATGTGAAAACATAAGAACATAACTGGTGAAGGATGGCATAGAGACCAGTAGAGAGGAAAATTCCCAGAAAATAAGTTCTATTTAGTACTTTAAACTTCATAAAATTCAAGGTGGATAGAAACTGAAAAAAATGTCATTGTATTCAACAAGTATGCCTAAAGTTGGTAGAGAGGTTTCAGCAGATTTATGTATTCACTAGCCAGTTTTCAAAGATTGAAAGGAGTGATGGCATGATTATGAATGAAGGGAGCAAGTGTCAACAAATTTTTCTAGAAATCTCATAGTAAAATGAAGAAGGGATATAAGCAGGGAATTTCAGGGTCTGGGTTGTGATAGTAATGGCAATTAAAGATTCCCCTGTATTGGCTTGGTTTTCAAATTGATTGTGTTAAAACCCAGAGCTTATTAATCCCAACTGTGGGATAGACTTGTTGATGTGAAAAGAAAGTCTTGAGCTGGGAGAAGCTGGTGATGTAGATTTGGAGAGACAAGAGAGAGGCAGAAGAACTTTTTGGAAGCAGCACCTCGTGGAGGCAGAGAGACTGAGAGAATTGCTGAGTGCCACTTTGAATTGCCCTGGACTTTTGAGACCTGCCCCCTGAGCTGCCAAGGACTGAGGAGACATGGCTGTTTTGCTGGTACTTTGTCTGTCTGTTTTGATGTTGTTTTGCCAGATTTGTCCACTGGTGAAAGACAGTCCTGTTACTTAAGAAGTCCTGGAACCTGGCTTTTGGTTAAGAAGCCCTGAGACTGTCCTGCAGACAGAGAGTGAATACTGTCCACTGGTGAAGGACAGTGCTGTTGTTGCAGGGGTCTGGGAACCTTTCTGTTGGTTCAGAAGCCCTGAAGAAGGATTTTCTTGTTGTATGTTTACAGAAATCCTGGGAGAGGGTTTTGCTAATGTTTTCAGGGGTTCTAGGACTGTTCTACAGACAGACAATGAATTAATGAAGGGACTGGCAATGTATCTTGTGTGTGGCCTTGCTAAGCCTTGTCTCCCCAGGAACTAAGGTTGCTGAGAACTTGCCTCATGTCAAGATGAAGAAAAGACCTCCATTTGGGTATTGAGTGCTGTGCTTAAACTTGCTGTAACTCTGGGGTAGATTCAATTGTGATCCAGGGGTGAGGAACTTTTGACCTTTTTGTGCTCTGTGATTGAACAAATGAAGGTACTTTACTTATGTTTGGAAACTAATCTCCATTTGAGAAGAGGAGCTTTGTGGTTGACTAAATGAAGGTACAGCCTAGGGATGGAGTAGTACTTAGAACAGGGACTTTGTAATTGATTGAATGATTGGAAGGTCCTGGGGTGGGGTAGTACTTGGAGATTATTTAATCACACTTAGTAAATGCTGTATTTTGAATGATGCCATGTTTTGATCTTCTCTGTTCTTGGTTTGTCATTGAATAAAATGGAGAGCACCTATGCTGGTATTTTGAACCTTGGGAAGTTGCCTTTCCTTGGCATTACATTACAGGGGTATATCACATGAAGATTTTTTTCTTTACATTAAGGTTAGATGAAACATGAAAATGTGTGTGAACAGTGGGGAAAGAATTATTAGATAGGAAGATTTTTTTTTTAAGAAAGAGAAAGATATTGGGGGGGGGGGCAGAGTCAAGATGGCAGAGTAGAAGCACGACCTTCCTGCAGCTCTGGCTTCCACCCTCCCCAATCCATGTAAAAAGGGGACTCTAAACAAACTTTGGAGCTGCAGAACCCACAAAATGACACAGAGAAGCTAACCTCCCACTGAGGATAGCCTGGCAGGCCGGCAGGAATCCAGCACAGTGCTCTTGGAGCCGAACCCAGCCCCTCACCAAGGCTTTAGCCCCAGGCGGGCCTGACCAGCCTTCAGCCAGAGGGACTCCAGATCAGCAGCTGCTGTGCCTGTTTCCAGATTTATCAACACATAGACACAAAGGACAAAGTGAGAGGTCAGTACAGTCTGGACTTTGGGACCAGGAAGTGGTAGTGCCTGACTTTGACCCCCAGGGCGAAAAGCCTCTGAGACACTTGCACAGCACCACATGGCACCTTCAGCTCCTGGACTGCAGAGTGTAGGGAGACCAAGCACCAGTCTGAGGGGTAATCGCTCTTGCTTTAACCTGCTTGGATCTGCATTGCAGTCTAGGGTGGACGTCCTAATATTGTAATTTTTCATCTATTGTTCTGACAAAAAAATTTTAAAATCTTTTTTTTCTTATCAAAAGAGAAATTTGCAACACATTTTTTGTTTGATTTTTTTTTTTTTTTTGCTTTTTGGAATGCAACATATTTTTTTTTCTTAAAATACCTGAGTACAATATTAGAGGAAATGACAGGAAATTCATTTTGTAACAGTGACGTGATCATTATAAGAACCACAAACAATACAATTCTTGGACATCAACAATAGCTAATAAAGGAGGGGGCAGAGGCAAGATGGCTGAGTAGAAACAGGACTTGCACAGGGTTCCGGCTTCCACCTTCCCCAATTCATGTAAAAGGGGACTCTGAACAAACTTTTTAGCTACAGAACCCACAAAATGAGCAAACCTCCTCCTGAGGACAGCCCGGAAGGCTGGCAGGACATGGCCAGCACAGAGCTGTGGGAGCCAAACTCAGCCCCTTGTGAGCCAGAGATTTTAGCCCCAGAGTGGGCCTGACCAACCACCAGCTGGAGGGACTCCAGATAACCAGGAGCTGTGGCAGTTTCCAGAATTATCAACAAATAAATGCTAAGGGCAAAGTGAGAGGTCAGTGCAGTGTGGACTTTGGGATCCAGTAGTTGGAAGTATGGTCAGCCTCTTCCTCCATGGCGAGAAGCCGCTGAGGAACCAGGGCACTGCAGCTGCCCCCACATGGCAGCTTCAGCTCCTGGCCTGCAGTGTGTAGGGGGACCAAGCAACTAGTCTGAGGGGTAATCACTCTTGCTTCAACCTGCTTGGATCTGGATTGTGGTCTAGGGTGGAGGCCCTGGGGTGTGTGACCAGCTTGCTAGAGCATGTAGAAATTCAGAGAGGACACCCATCTAATAACTTTGGAAGCTAACAAAATACCAGCATTCGGGACGGAGCTCCCCTGTCTGGTGACAGAGTCCTACTGTGGCAAAAGTCAAGGGGTCAAGTGACTGAGTGGTGACATGAGCAGGCAAAGGAAGCAAAATAAATAGAGTAAACCAACTTTACATTCTTATTTGGTGAGAAAAGCACCAAAGCATGGAACAGGAGAAAGACAGTAAAGTCAGAACTCCTGCACCAAAAGCTTCAAAGAAAAGTACGAGTTGGTTAAGTCCATAGAGGACCTTAAGAAGCAAAAAAGAGAAGTGGAGGAAAAATTGGGAAGAGAAATGAGAGCAATGCAACAAAATTATGAAATGAGAGTCAACAGCCTGACTGAGGAAAATAACACCTTATAAAATAGACTTACTCAAATGGCAAAAGAGGCTAAAAAAGGCAATGAGGAGAAGAATGCCTTAAAAACCTCCATTTGCCAAATGGAAAAAGAATCTCAAAAGCACACTGAGGAGAATCATTCCTTCAGAATTAGATTGGAGCAAATGGAAGTTAGTGTCTTTATGAGAAATCAAGAGGCTGTTAAACAGATCCAAACAAATGAAAGAATAGAAGGCAATGAGAAATATCTCATTGGAAAAACAACTGACCTGGAAAATATATCCAGGACAGATAATTCAAAAATTACTGGGCAACCTGAAAGCCATAATCAAAGAAAGAACCTAGAAATCATCCTCCAATAAATTCTCAAGGAAAACTGCCCTGATGTTTTAGAACCAGAGGGCAAAATAGAGGTTGAAAGAATCCACCAATCACCTCCTGAAAAATATCCCAAAAATAAAACTCCTAGGAATATTATAGCCAGGTTCCAAAATTCCCAGATCAAGGAGAGAATATTATAAGCAGCCAGGGACAAAACCTTTAGTACTGTAGAAACACAAACAGTATAGCACAGGATGTGGCAGTGTCTACACTGAGGGATCGAAGGCCTTAGAATATGATATTCCAAAGGGCAAAGGAGCTGGGATTAAAACCAAGAATCACCTACCCAGCAAAACTGAGTATCATGTTTCAGGGGAAAATATGGTCATTCAGTGGAATAGAAGACTTTCAATCATTCTTGATGAAATAACCAGAGTTGAATAGAAAATTTGACATTCAGGTACAAGAGGCAAGAGAAGCATGAGATGGTAAACCGGGAAAAGAAATAATAAAGAACTTATCAAAGTTGAACTATTTAGATTCCTACATAGAAAAATGATAATTTTAACTTATGAAGCTTTTCTCAGTATGAAAATAGTTGAAAGGAATATAAATAAATAAATATACACACACATATACATGTCTATATGGGAGGGTATATGGGCAAATGAATACATATGTGAATGTGTGTATATATGTTTTCAGGTATACATAGACAGAGGGAACAGGACCAATTTAATAAGAAGAGATGATACTTAAAAGGTGAAATTAAGAGGTGAGAGAGGAATATGATGAGAGGAGATGGGGAGCAACAAAATTGGGTAAACTATCTCATATAATAGTGGCAAGGGTAAATGGTTACCATGGAGGGGAAGAACAGGAAGTCAAAAAGGCAAAATCTTATTTTCATTGAATTTGGTTCAGGGAGAGAATGACATACACACTAAATAGGGTATCTTACCCTACAGGAGAATAGGGTGTAATGGGATGAGAGGGGGGGATGATGGAAGGGAGGGTAAGCTGGGGGAGAGGGAAGTTGGAAGCACCTACTTTTGAAAAGGGATAGGATCAAAGTAGAGAACACAACAAACCATAGGTAGGATAGGAGGGAGGGAAATATAGTCAGTCTTTTACAATATATCTACTATGGTAATGTTTTGCATAGCTAAACATGGACAACCTATACGGAGTATAGGTCACTATACTCACACCCAGTAAGGGTGGGTGACAAAGGAGGAAGGTAATGAATCTGGAATTCAAAGTTTTAAAATCAAATGTTTAAAAATATATAAATAGTATTATCAATACTATTTTACATGTAATTGGGAAATAAGATATACAGGCATTGGGATATAGAGACCCACCATGCCCTACTGGAAAAGGAGAAGGGGGTATTGGATAAATTACCAGAGAGAGAGCAGATTGGAGGAGGGGATATCTTTTGGGAGCACTATTTTGGGGTGGAGGGTAGGGAAAAATGGGGAAAAATTTGTAACTAAAAATATGGCAGAAATAAATAATGTAACCCAGAAGTTAATAAAGCATTAAAAAAATAACAATAGCTAATAAAGGAAAGATCCATACTATAAATACTTACTGATTGATATGGCAAAGTTTTGGGGTAACTTTGGTATAATCATGGTTCCCCAGTCAATTTATTTGAAAAGTGACACAAGCTGGTTCTACCTGCATGTAGCAGAATCGGATGTAAATGAGAGACTCCGGCAGTTTCATTTACTATGGGTCAATCTAGATAGATCCACAGGAAACAAAATACCTTAAAATACTAGCATCTTCTCTTGAAGACATCTTTACAGATTATTTGATCTTTCTCATGTATCTAGTTCTATCTGTATATATGTAAAGACAGCCATATTTAGTATCATAAATTTATTTCAAAAATAGGCAAAAAATTTTATGCTAAATAAATGCTAATGATTTCTCATGAGAGCAGGCTGTCTATATAGATTTCATCTTGGATTGTGCTAGAGGATAAAATCAGTTCTGGTCACTATCATTTCAATGGGTTTCACGTGTTCTGAATGTTAGTTATACTATTTCCACTGTACTCCAACAACACAAACATAAATAACAGCACAAAGTCTTTTGGGATAGCTTATATATGAAGCCAAAGTAGTGTCTTTAGTTCCTTCTTTTAACATTTTTGATGAACTTAGCAGTCAGAAAGTCATTTTTTTTCAATCTGTTGTTTATGAATCTGGACATTTAAACTGTAGCACATAATTTTCTTGCAGATTACTTTAGAATTCTCTCTCAGATGCTCTTTTACTGTATAGAAAGATGAAGTAAGGTTGATGCCAACAACTGAAATGTCAGATAAATTATCCTTTTTTATGTCAGTTATTCTAAAGATTCTTTCAATGCCAGAATAGAAATTCCTAAATACTGCTGTAATTAAAAATAGATAACGCAGTTGGCTATTTTTACCTAGAAAATTGTGAGATGACATTATCTACCACTGATTGGTGTGCACAATGCATGTAACTTTTTTTTTGGTTTGAATTATACAGACTTATCATCTAGCCAAAGTGCATTAAGAAACAAGATCAGATACTATTCAGGGTTTCTGTTTGTTTGTTTGTTTGTGTGTTTTTTGGGGGATAAGGAGAGTGGTGCTGTATTGACAACCAAGTTTCCTTTGACTTCTGAATTAAGAAAAAATGTATAAACAGTCATTTTTCATATAACAAAATAATGGTTTAATGAGTTCACTGACACTCTTGGGAATAATCTGGTATTCTAATCAAACAGTTAACATTTATCTACAAATACTTTTCCCCCAAATTTCCTTTATTACTGCCTTCTAGATAAATATTTTAACTTAGGGATAACTTAATGAATCAACTGCTAGAGACTTTTAACTATTTTAGACTACAAATAACATAAGTACAAAAACCACAAAAAAGGGAAAGCAGCATTATATAATCATATGTTTAATATTCTTGATGATTCCCAAACTTTACTCATTTCAAAGAGAAAAATTAAGATTGAATAGGTTTTAGTGGATTTAAGCCCCAAATATTGCCTTAGTCAAGTGTGAGTATACATTGCTCTATATTTAATTGTTTGAAAGTTCAATGATTTGGAGCCCAATCATTGAAATGTCAATTTTTCTTTCCTGAAAAAAAAAGCAAAAGTTGCAGCTAAATGCTATGATAAATGAATATTATAAGGCAGAATGGAGTGTGAATTTGTAAAGCTTTGAGATTTTCTGTGCGATATCCCTTTTCAATTTGTAATGCACTACCAAGAGTCAGGACTTGTCAGATAATTTAATTTAGACATTAGAGTCTGAAAACAGATTACATATAAATATTTCTAAATAATTCTAATGCCAGAAATCATTTTGGAATTTTTCGACATGGAAAGTTTTTGTTTAGAAATAAGCAGAAATTTACAGCAATATGATGGTCAACTTAGAAGTAATATGTAAAACTACATCCATTTATACTACATTGTCCTTAACTGATTTGTCTTCAAATTTCCATCAGCAAATTGGTCAATGGCCATAATTAAAGTTATCAAAACTGTTCAAACTAAGTTCAAGAAATTAATTTAAACTCCAATTAACAAAAGATGTCAACATTCAAGTTGTCCTACAATTCTCTAAAATAAATAATTAAATATATTTATTTGATCTTTCACATGTATCTGGATCTATCTGTATATATGTAAACACAGCCATCATTGAACAACTTGCCAAATGTGGCAGCCATGTCATCACAAGGAAGACTACATGATCCTTCACACTGATGACCAAAACTGTCCTCATCTACCTCATTTACCTTCTCTCTTTCTTCTTGAATCAAAGCAAACTCCACATTCAGTCTGTCTGCAATTGATGTCACTCTTTTAATATCACCAACATCTGGAGACACAATGATACAATTCCTCCATTCTGCAATATTTTCTTGAATCCCTTGCAAGACTGCAGGTAACGCACCCAAGTTACCCACTGGAATATTCAAAAGACAAAACAAAACAGAAAAAAAAAACCTGTATCAGAGAAGCATGGAGATCTATCTTAATGATATGATCAGTCCCAGCAACAAAGCATATTGGTCACAAGTTATGCAGAAATTGGAGCATGACTCTTGTGTTTTTTGAGATGTTGGCAATGTTGAACACAATGTTGAAAAGATGGGATCACTGCAGTTAAGATAGATGATGATGCAATTTTGCAAGCATTATTCATTATGAGAAGTTCCATCATGTTATCATTAATTTCCCCACAGCCAATTTGGATGATGTAGACATCTCTTCTCATACTTTCTTAAATTTCTACACTGGTCTCCTGGTTACTGAATTTCTTTCTTTTTTTTGTAGTTTATTTTTATTTTTTAGTTTACATCATTAATTTCCACAAGATTTCGAGTTATAAATTTTCTCCCCCTTTTCCCCCTTCCTACCACCCAAAAACATTGATCCCACTAAATATTCCTTCCCCCAAGCTTCTCTTTCCTATATCTTCCACCATACCCCATCCAACTTTCCAGTAGGGCATGGTGGATTTCTATGCCCCAGTGACTGTATATCTTATTTCCCAGTTACATGTAAAATTACACACACACACACATAAACATACACATGTATGTACACACACATATATGATTCTATATCCTTCAACTATTCTCATACTGAGAAAAAACTTTCACAAGTTACCATTATTGTTATTGCATGTAGGAATGTAAGTAGTTCAACTTTTTGAGATGTAATGAAAGTAATATTATGGGGAAAATTCCTGTCTCTAAATGTGTACATCAATAAAAGTGAGAATGAACAGGTTAATGAATTGGGCATTAAACTAAAAATCTAGGAAAAGAATACAATTAAAAAGCCCAATTAAAACACTGAAATTGATTTAATTAATTAATTAATTAATTTTATTTTTCCACATTCATTTCCACAAGATTTTTAGTTCCAAATTTTCTCCTTATTTTCTGCCCTATCCCCACCCTGAGATGGCATGCATTCTGATTACCCTTTCCCCCAGTCTGCCCTCCCTTTTATCACCCCCCCATCACCTTCCCCCCTACTTTGTTGTAAGGCAAGATAGATTTTTATACCCCATTGCTTGTATAATTTATTTCCCATTTACATGTAAAAAGCATTTTTTAACATTTATTTTTTTTAACTATGAGTTACAAATCCTCTCCCTTCTTCCCTCTCCACCAGCCTTCACTGATATGGCAAGCAATTCAATACAAGTCATACATGTATAGTTATGTACAATACTTCCAAAATGGTCATGTTGTGAAAGACTAGGTATATTTCCTTCCATACTATTCCAACCCCTCCTCATTCATTCTATTCTATTCTCCTGTGACCCTGTCCCTTTTCAAAAGTATTTGCTTCTGACTACCCCCTCCCTCAGTCCATTCCCTTTACTTTTCTGTAGGGTAAGATAACTAGTTGAGTGTATATGTTAGTCCCTCCTTAAGTCATATCTGGTGAGAGTAAGGTTCACTTCCCCCTCTTTCCCTCCATACGGAAACCATTTTCTTGCCTCTTTGGTGTGAGATAATTTACCCTACTCTATCTCTCCTTTTCTACTTCTCCCAATATATTCCTCCCTCACCCTTTGATTTTGTTTTTAGATAGCATCCTTTCATATTCAACTCACCTTGTGCTTTCTACCTATCTATCTATCTATCTATCTATCTATCTATCTATCTATCTATCTATCTATCTATCTA
>NW_027186349.1:3027962-3032057 GCF_028583685.1 Petaurus breviceps papuanus | reverse complement strand
CTATCTATCTATCTATCTATCTATCTATCTATCTATCTATCTATCTAACTATCTATCTATCTATCTATCTATCTATCATCTATCTATCTCCATGCATACATACATACATACACATGCATATGTATCTGCACATGTATGTATGTGAATATGTATTTGTATATGCATGTATATGCATGCATATGCATATGTGTGTATATGCATAAGTATATACTCATTTCTTCCAACTATCCTAACACTGAGAAAAGTCTCATGTGTTACAAATATGATTTTGCCATGTAAGATTATAAACAGTTAAACTTTAATAATGATTTCTCTTTCCTGTTTGCATTTTCATGCTTCTCTTGAGTCTTTTATTTGACAGTCAAATTTTCTATTCAACTCTGATCTTTTCATCAAGAGTGCTTGAAAATTCTCTATTTCATTGTATGTCCATATTTTTCCCCAAAGTACTATATTCAGTTTTGTTTGGTAGGTGATTCATGGTTTTAGTCCTAACTCCCCTGACATCCAGGAGTATCATATCCCGAGCCCTCCAATCCTTTAATGTAGAAGCTGCTAGGTCTTGTGTTATCCTCATTGTTTCCACAATACTCAAATTGTTTTTTTCTGGCTATTTGCAACATGTTCTCCTTGACTTGAGGACTTGGAATTTGCCTACAATATACCTAGGTGTTTCCTTTTGGTTTGTCTTTCAATAGGTAATTACTGGATTCTGACAATTTTTATTTTGTCCTCTGCTTCTAGAATATCAGGGCATATTTCCTTCAGCATTTCTTGAAAGATGTTGTCTAGGCTCTTTTTTTTTATCATGTCTTTCAGGTTGTCCAATATTTTTAAAATATTCTCTCCTGGATCTATTTTCTAGGTCAGTGGTTTTTCCAATGAGATATTTCTAATTTTCTTTTATTTTTTTCATTTCTTTGGTTTTGTTTTATAATTTCTTGATTTCTCATAAAGTAATTAGCTTCCATTTGCTCCATTGCAATTTTGAAGGAATTATTTTCTTCACTGAGCTTTGGAACCTCTTTACCCATTTGCTAAATTCTGCTTTATAAGGCATTCTTCTCTCCATTGGCTTTTTGGACACTTTTTTACCATTTGGGTCAGTCAGTTTTTTAAGGTGTTGTTTCTTCAGTATTTTGGGGCAAGGGGTTTCCTTTAGCAAGCTGTTAGCTCATTTTTCATGATTTTCTTGCATCATTCTTATTTTTCTTCCCAATTTATCCTCTACTTTTATTATTTGATTTTCAAAATCCTTTTTGACCTCTTCCATGATCTGTAACAAATTCATATTTTTATTGGAGGTTTTGGATGCTGAAGTTTTAACTTTGTTGTCTCCTTCTGGTTGTATGTTTTGATCTTCTTTGTCACCAATGTAAGATTCTATGGTATGACTTTTTTATGCTTTTTGTTCATCTTCCCAGTCAAACATTTGACTTCTTAGCTCTTTGTCAGGGTAGGACTCTGCTTTCATTACAGAATGGGGGTGAGGGTGGGTGTATTGTCCCAGGTTTCTGGAGTTTTGTATCAGCCACTCAATCACCCACTCTCTGTGGGCCCAGAGGTCTGGAAGGAGGCTCTGCTACTGCTGTTTTCACCATGGACACCACCACTACCTCTGTCACTCTGGGTGGGGCCATATTGTACTCCTCTTTCACCCAGGTCCTACATATATCCACATTGACCTTCCACACTGTCCTTAGTTTGTGTGAGTTGAGAAGCCTGGAAGCCACCACAGCTGCCAGCAATTTAGTCCCCTGAGGCCTTCTCATGCTCTGTCTTTGCCAGTATGACCCACCTTAGACTGTGCTCATCTCCCAGACCATCACAATATACTCTTCTATCAGCCTTCCAGGCTGTCTTGGGCTGGAGATTTGTTTCGTTCCGTCATTTTGTGGGTTCTTTGAGTCTAGAATTTGTTTAGAGTCATTTTTACAGGTTTTTGGAAGGGTTTGTGGGAGAATTCAAGCAAGTTCCTGCTTTTATCATGCCATCTTGGCCCTGCCCCCTGAAATTGATTTATAAAAACTAAAGGAGAGAATTAAAATTTGAAAGTTAATAAAAATGAATAACAATAGAAGCTAGTTTTATAAAAAAAATACAATAAACCATTGATTTATTTGACTTAATAAAAAGAAAAAATCCAAATCACTAGCCTCAAAAATGATAAGTGATAGGCTAGTATTGTGTTGAGAAAACACACAAGGAAAGTTGCTCCTCTTTAGTGGCTTATATTCAGTGGTGTACAAAAGTCATTTCAGGGGGGCTGGCAATTCATTGTTCAATTTTCAGCATGAGCATTTGCATGTCAGAAACTAGCAGATAGGGGTGGCCAGGTAGCACAGCGAATAAGAGCACCGGCCCCAGTGTCGGGATGACCTGGGGATTGAGTCTGGTCTCAGATACTTAGCACCACACCCAGAAATAACTGGCCACGTAATCTTGAGCAAGTTACATAACCCCAATTGCTTTAAAAAAAAAAGAAACTAGCAGATATTATATGTACCTTATTATTTTGTTGCTTGTTTGAAATTAAGAAAACAATGAAACATATTTATAATGAAGATTGAATTTAAAAGTCAATTTTGTGTATTTTTGAGGAATGGAAAGAGGTGTTGATAAATATTATGTACCTCTGGACATCCTGTTAAAGATAAAAGCATTTGGAGTCATAAGACCTGGGTTCAAATCCAGACTCTGCCTCTTGCTATCTATGAGCACATCACTCAACGTGTTTAGTTAAAGTTTGGTAAAAAAAAAAAAAATTCTGCAGAACTAAAGATTTAGACTAGAAGATATCAAGCAGGATGTAAAAAATCAGATTTGAGATTGCCACAAGTTAAAGGAAATAGTGCAACTTCAAAAGCATTTTTGAGGGTAGGGACCAAGTCTCATAAATCTCCATATCTGCCATAAATTCTGGAAGAGTGCTGAGAACATTGTAGGCAAATGGGGAAAAAAATTAACCAAGGAATAAACAAACATCTTCCTATGGTCACCTTCTTGCTTGGATTTCACAAATTCCCCAAATAATCTTCTGGTCTTAAATCAGTTTCCCAAATTAATTTCTTATTTATAAGATAATATGATTACTAGTCATACAGTTGGCATTACATTAGCTTTCTGTTACAAATCACCTTGGGTGGCATAAAGCATTTTTTTCCAAAGCACAATTATCTTCCTGAGGGGTAGCTTGGTGTGATAGCAAACCTCAAAATTGGGAAGTTCTAGACTCAATCTAACCTTTTACACAAGCCGGTTCTCACCATGGGTGGGTTATTTAACCCCTCAATGTTTTAGGCAACTTGCTAAGACTAAGTTAAAGAGAATTTTGTCTAATTTGCCTTGGTGCCCAAAGTTCTTTATTCAAAGCTCCATCCATGAAAATAATCATGAATTTTGGCCTTATCCCTATTTTTATCTCCTACCTAAACCCTGGCACTTAATACATGAAGTACTGAGCATAAATCTAGATTATAAAGATACTACAAAGACTTAAAGAATATTTATCAACAATTAATCATATGTGTTTCCTGAAACTGTACTTTTTTATAACAAGCTACCCACTCACTAATTATATTAGGAACAGTAAAGTATGCAGGGATCCAATTTGTGAAAGGGAAAATGAAAATTGTGGTAGATGGTACAGTAAAAGGAAGATAATCAAATTTAAATGATTTCATTGAAGACAAATTCAACACAGGTGGCTCACTATTGATGTAACCTAGAATTTAATGATAACATAAATAGGAGGTCAAATACCAGGAGGACCAATGAAGTAACACCATAGAATTAGTTTTTAAAATACACAAATGCATTGTGATACTAAGTCAATGGGTTTATGAAATCCTACTGAACATTTTATGCACTTGAGTTCTTTTGACAGAGATGCTGCTAAGAAATGAAGTGTCCTTGTTTATAACTAGCTTAAGATTGGCTATTGGCTATTTGTATAGACTTGAAGTGGGAATTGTGTGTGTATGTGTGTCTATGTGTCTGTTAGGTGGGGGGAAGGAGAGATTTGAGCCAGAAGTGTATCTATCCAGAAAGATAGATAGATAGATAGATAGATAGATAGATAGATAGATAGATAGA
>NW_027186349.1:2890581-3027952 GCF_028583685.1 Petaurus breviceps papuanus | reverse complement strand
AGATAGATAGATAGATAGATAGATAGATAGATAGATAGATAGATAGATAGATTCATATAAACATGTAGATATAAATACTGATATACCTAGATAGAGATATAAAGTTATAGATAGATAAAAATACATCTGGAGGAGCTCTATCTCTCTATCTTTGTTCTAATTCTTAAATAGTTATCCTTCTGACATTTGAAAGGAAGGGAATTAACAATTCCTCAATATGGATTTTTTTTTTATAAATCCCAGTTTCTACAATGCCTGACAAAATTTATGTTCCTTCTGGATATGTTCTGTTCTGTCATTTTCCCTTACTTCCTCATATGCTGTCAAGGGAGTCATAAACCTTGATTTTGCTGTCACCTTTTCTGTGCATTTTACATTTTGGACTAGTACAATTTATAATGTGTTTGTGAATATGAGGGATGCATTCTTCCAGGGACCACAATTAAATTGTTTTTATTTTCATTGGATTTAATTTTTTAGAGTTATCTGACTCCACTGAAAACATTCATAAGCAGAATGTATCATTCAGGAGATGATACTTTCATAAATTTATGTACTCATATGGCTGCAACATGGGGCTATATATCCTAGGTAGTACATGACTTCAATAATAGCACCAAAACATCTGTGACAACCACCTGCACTTTATAGACATCTAATAACCTGTAATGATACCCTGGGTGAAGAGTCAATTACGCACATGTGCTTGCTGCTTAACCACTACAAACTGTAATTACTTGGAATTGAAATTACATGCAATAGTTGTTTCTTATCAAAAGTGACATGATGATTATTGATCAGACTATCTTCTCTGCTGTGTTTAATAGCTGGTAAAAACCAACTTTCATACAACTATTATGAAGGAAATACAATTTGTTCTTAATCTTGTTTTTTGATGGCTAACACAATTTGCCAATCACTGAGAATTTGTTTTCCCAGATGCAAAAAATTCATATTTTTTGTTTTTCCCCATTGAACTGTGAAAGTAAAATGACAATATCTACATCAATATTCTGGGCAAACTTCTAAAACTAAACAATCTATGCTGCTTTCCATAAAGCATGACACTTCGCTAAGTATTATATGAAGTGAGTAGTATATGAAGATAAGGTCCCTACCTCTGTCAGAAGGAGGAAACATAATATTAGTGCATTTACAATCATAAATTGTTAACATGTAAAGCTGATGAGAATAATTTCCACCCAGAGGAAATGAATTAAACCTAGCTGAAAAATCACCATATGTAGATGGTTTTATTGTATGATCAATCTTATTTTCCTTCTTGCATGCAGGAGGATGTTCATTGTTTCCATTACTGCTAGAATAACTGTAGCCAGAAAATTACTTTTGATATTTTCCCCCTATAAGGGACACACTTAGCTGGTTATGTCTAATCATATCTTCAGATGAAATGGTAGAATATTTCTTGAATATCTAATACATGGAGGAAAAAAATGATAGGTTTAGTCTTTTATGTTTAGCTTGTGGCCCACAATTTAGGAGTCATGGAAAAATATCATTTGCCAAGTCACGAGGCTACATCATATTTCATGGACCTTCAAAGACCATAAGTCCCCAGTTGGCTCTCATGGGTGAGAGTAGAGAAGTACTTTTAGAAATTTCTTAAAACTCAATGAAACTGAATAAATTTGAATTTTACTCAAATATCCAACAGTCAAAATGCTGGTAGTATTTGAAGATAATCATATCTCTGGAATTAAAATAAAACAGCATGGTTTAGTGTGTGTGTGGGGGGGGGGAATCATAATGAAGACAGGAACTACTAAAGTATAATTTCAGGGCTTGCCATTATGTTTCTGGATCTCAATTTCCTCATCTTTAATGAAGTGGTTTAGATCATATCTTCTCTATGATTCCTTCTAGTTCTAAATCTTATAATCCTCCATTAAAAAATTCTTTTAAGAATTTAGGAATGTAGATATCATGAAGATAATGTACTGTGTTAAAGGAAGCATGGGAATCCTTAGGTTGCATCTATTGATTAGGTATTATGTAAAAAATAATTTTGTGACTTTAGTTGAGACTAAAAGCATGGTTGAGGAATGTGATCCCTGCTAGCTCCTGGGGCATTAACTCACCATCCAATTTAAATTTGGCCCCTCACTTCTGTTTATCCATGCACAGAAGAACCAGTTTGGGCTGGTCCCTCCTCAGGGAATAACCCTCCTGTCTTTGCTATTCTTCATCAAATTTGGGGGCAATTTGATCCCAGAGGGGACCGCTTAGTAGTTTCTAATGGGGGATTATTCTGGTGTTTTTATTTTTCTAGCCAAGATTACAAAAGACAGCTAAGTTTCATAGTATTACTTAATTATCAGAAAAGGGTGAGATTAGCTACACCTGAAGGCCAGGCCACTTTCCTCAGCTACAGCTTATTTTAAGGCTTATCAACTCAATAAATACTACTCACTTAAAGTCTTTTCAGTTCTATTAGCATTGCTAACCAACTAAGGAGAACAGTTCGAAACAATTTATTAACAGTTATATAAGTCACTCTTACTAAACTTATCTTGCCTGGAAAATTTACCTCAGTTGATCTTTGTTGTAATTTTACTTGTCAAAATATCTCATATTTATTCTTTGAAAAGAGTATTTTTGGAATTAAAAATATATTTTTGAGAGAAACAAACATTTCACTATTAACAGCTTATGAATGGAATAAGAGCCAAAATTCTGTTGAAGAGAGCCTTAACATTTGTAATAAAAGATACAACAATTACTTATTTTAAAATTATGCTTGGGGGAGGCGAGATGGCCCATGAAATAGCACACCAGGAGTCAGGAGGACCTGAGTTCAAATCCAACCTCAGACACTTAACACAAAAAAACTAGCCGTGTGACCTTGGGCAAGTCACTTAACCCTAATTGCCCTCCAAAAAACACAAATAAATAAATAAATATAAATGAAATTATGCTTGGAAGCAAACATAAAATTCTTTAAATTGTCTTTATTTGAAGTGGGAGATTTAGCTTTATTGAGAATCTTCAATATAATAGCAACACTATCAGCTTGCCAACATTTACTTTCATTGTTCATTATGATATTTGATATGTTTCTGTAATATGTTAGAGTATGGATCTAGAATAAGACATTTAATGACCCAAGTTCTATACTAGCAAGAATTTTTTGGTTTTTGTTGTTGTTGATCAGCATAGTATCTAATCAGTTTTTCATGCTCATTATCATTTAGATGTATTTCTTATAAGATCACAATGTCATGGTTACTTTTCTTAACATAAACCTTTATATTTTGATAGCAAAGTTTAAACCTTTTAAAAATAAGTTAGCAGTGCAATGGCTGTTGTCTCATTTTTCATTATTTTCTTGCATCATTGTCATTTATCTACTTGACATTTGAGCTCTTTGCCATGGTAGAACTCTGCTTCCAGAGTGGAGAGTGCTGTGTCCTAAATTGCTGGGGTTTTGCACAGCTGTTGTCAGAGTTTTGTTTTTGTCTTTTGTTGTTTTTTTTTTTTCCAGGCACCTGACTCGGAACTGTGAGGAGGATTCCCTCTCCTCAGACTCAACAACTCTGCCACACCAGAGCTCCTTACCCCAGGACCACCACCCAGAATTGAACCCCAGATCCAAACAGGGCAAAGCAAGAGAATCCTGCCTCAGTGCCAGCAAAGAGATTCTTGCAAATTCCCTCTGGGCAGCTGTAGCAGCAAACACCCCAAGCATCCTCAGGGTTTGCTGCTAATACAGGTTCTTGGATCTGCTTTGATAAAGGAAAGCAACTCAAAATGGGTTAACAAGCTTACTTTAATCGGTCAAACATGTATCGTTTACCTACTTCAGGGGAAAAAGGTCAGCACCCCGAACTTCAGAATATACAGAAAGAATTATCAAGACAGAGAAACAGATTAATTAGACAGATTTCAAACTGTCCAACCATTACATCCATACCCAATCAACATCTGGGTTTCAACATCTGGGTTTCAAAGCTGGGGGGCTCTGGACAATGGCTTCCCAAAATACAGAACACTTCTCAAAGTGAGCCCCAAAACAAAGCGACACATCAGGGCTTATATAGCCTTCTCCTGGCTCAGAGAATGTAACAACCTTATTGACCCACTGCCCAATCAAAAAGTATCTACTGAAAAATAAGCCTCCCACCCCAGGCTCCAGGTGCACTTTAGCCCAGGGGCAGGGAAGATCTTTAAATTTACATTCCCATTACAGCAGCCACTTGGGCCCCTACAATCTGTAGGTCTGGAGCCAGAAGCAGCAGCACTTGCAGTCACTCTCACTTCTACCACCCTAGGGGCAGGGGCTGGATTGTGCTCCTTTCTCACCCAGGATCAACAGGGTTCCCCATTGACCTTTTACTTTCTCTTTGGTGTTTATGGGTTGAGAAGTCTGGAAAACTTCCACAGCTGCCAGTGATTCACTCTCCTGAAATCTGTTCTGGTCAGGTTGTGCTTTGAATCTAGGTCCATGCAATCCATAAGGAACTGAGTTCCTATCCTAGCCTGATGTGATAGACACGTCCTGTAGGCCTGCCAGGATGCCTTCTGCAGGAGATTTGTTTATTTCTGTCACTTTGTGGGTTCTGTAGCACTAAAATTTGTTCCCAGAATATTATTGAAATAAGAGAAATACCTGAGACAGTTTAGCCACTCACTATATATAAATGATCAGTAAAGTATTCTTATAGTTGCATTATCCAATTTGGCTTTATGATTGTAATAAGATTGAATGAGACATATAGCCTGAGTCACCCTAATAATGAATGAGTACATGTGCAAAAATGCCTAAATTGCGTAACCTCTTTTTTAGTAATGACTGCCTCATGGATTTTTATGACACTTGTTTGTATCCTATTGATTCATACCTCCAAATAATCATTTGAATACTTTAAAACCCTTTTGGGTGTGCTAGGGAGAAAAAATATATAGAATGTGTTACCTAGTTGCAAATATTTTGTTTGCTAGGGTCCTCTTTGCTTAGCATTGCTAGACCTCAGAAAAATTGCATGATCTATCTGGCCCTCTTTGTACGATGCTGGTCATCTTCAAGAATTCAGGGTCACAGTATACTAAAAATGACAATGCAACTAATTAATGTATAAATTTATTAGTATGCACTATTCCTGAGGTTATTCTATAGGAATAGAAAAAATCAAAGGAAATATTGCATAAAATAAACAGAGCAACAGAAGGGGAATAGTACTTCTACAATTCAAACTATCTAACGAGGTAATAATTATCTAGCATATTTGATACTGGAAAAAGAAAAGTAAATAAGGGGAACAAAATAAAGGAAAAATCCAAAATAATTAATCTCACTAATCCAGTGTTTACTAAAACCCAAAGCATAAGTAAAGTAGGAAACAATTACTCCTTTGTTTAACATTGCTAAGATAACTGCAAATCAGTATGGTGCTAAAGTTTATATCAATAATTGTATTATATGATACAAAAATGTCAAAATGAAGCCCATTATTTTTTTTTATTTTAAAGGGAATTTAACCTTCTGGTAGGTACTACACATAATTATGGATAGGATCCTTAATGATGCAAAGATCCTATTCAATGACTCTCCTCTTTATGTCATTTATACTTTGTTTAGTTCAGGGGTTCTTATACTTGTGTCCATCAACCATTTAAAAGTATTTTGATACTTCTTTCAGTATAATTGCTTTCTTATATAATTCGGTGCATTTTATTTATGCATATATAAACTTTTTTATTAAAGGATACCTAGGCTGTGGGGGGGGTGGGGAAGAGTCAAGATGGCAGAGTAGAAGAAGGACATCCCTGCTGCTCCTGCTTCTACCAATCCATGTAAAAAGGGGACTCTAAACAAAATTTGGAGCTGCAGAACCCACAAAATGACACAGAGAAGCTAACCTCCTGCTGAGAATAGCCCAGCAGGCCCGAAGAAATCAGCTAACACAGTGCGATGGGAGCCGAGCCCAGCCGCACACCAAGGCTTTAGCCCCAGGGCAGGCCTGACCAGCTGCCATCCATAGGGACTTCAGATCAGCAGCAGCTGTGGCCATTTCCAGATTTATCAACACATAGATGCGAAGAACAAAGTGAGAGGTCAGTGCAGGCTGGACTTTGGGACCCAGTAAGTGGGAGTGTGTGGCTTTTGCCCCCCAGGGCGAGAAGCTGCTGAGATACCGGCACAGCCAGCCAGTGACACGTGGCAGCTTCAGCTCCTGGGCTGCAGAGTGTAGGGGGACCAAGCACCAGTCTGAGGGGTAATCACTCTTGCTTTAACCTTCTTGGATCTGTACTACAGTCTAGGGTGGAGGTCCTGGGGTGAGTGTCCAGCTTGCCAGAGCGTGTGGAGACCTCAGAGACGGCACCCATCTAATACCTCCAGCAGCTGAGAAAACCCCAGCGATTGAGACAAAAGCTCCCCTGTCTGGTGGCAGAGTCCTACTGTGGCAAAAAGCCCAGGGGTCAAATGACTGAGGGTGACATGAACAGGCAAAGGAAACAAAGCAGACAGAAGATTCCAACATTACACTCCTATTTGGGGGACAAAAAGGAGCAAAGCATGGAACAGAAGGAAGACAGTGAAGTCAGAACTGCTGCACCAAAAGCTTCAAAGGAAAATACCAGCTGGTTACAGGCCATAGAGGACCTTAAGAAAAATATAAGAGAAGTGGAGGAAAAATTGGGAAGAGAAATGAGAACAATGCAAGAAAATTATGAAATGAGAGTCAACAGCCTGACTGAGGAAAATAACACCTTATAAAACAGACTGACTCAAATGGCAAAAGAGGCTCAAAAAGGTAATGAGGAGAAGAATGCCTTAAAAAGCCAAATTTGCTAGATGGAAAAAGAATCAAAAGCTCAATGAGGAGAATCATTACTTCAGAATTACACTGGAGCAAATAGAAGCTAATGACTTTATGAGAAATCAAAATGTTGTTAAACAGATACAAACAAATGAAAGAATAGAAGGCAATGTGAAATATCTCATGGGAAAAACCACTGACCTGGAAAACAGATCCAGGAGAGATAATTTAAAAATTATTGGACTACCTGAAAGCCATGATCAAAGTAAGAACCTAGAAATCAATCTCCAGGAAGTTCTCAAAGAAAAGTTCCCTGATATTTTAGAACCAGAGGGCAAAATAGAGGTTGAAAGAATCCACCTATCACCTGCTGAAAAAGATCCCAAAAAGAAAACTCCTAGGAATATAGGGTACCTAGGCTTTGCCCAATTACCAAAGGAGTCCATCACACACATGGGCACATACACATTCACACACACAAACACATTATTTAGACTTGCAATTTTTAGTCCTTCAGCACATTAAATACCCAGCAATAGAAATGAAGAAAAAGACCAATGTTCCTGGGCAGTCTATAAACTGTACAGTCTTCCCGATCCTTGAGACTAACTCACTTTATGGAAGATTTTAAGGGTTTTAGAAACATATCTTTATTTATCTTATTATTTCTTTATTCTAAGACTAATAAAATTAATGTTTAATTAAAATACATGTGTATACATGTATATATGCATGTATGCATGTACATACATACATAGGTGTATATATAAATATGTTGAAAGATGGAAAACAATTTTATTTATAGGTTAAAAACTTCTGCATTTTAAATAATTCACATGAGGAATATGTTAAAATAAGCAAATAAGAATAATCAGGAAAGAAGTATATTTGAGCACTTTTCTCAGGGGGGAAATATATGTAATTCTAGTAGTAAGGAGACATTGCACTACCAGTCCAGGTGTTCAGGATTGTACCTATGGATATTCACTTTTACTCTGCTATATTTCTTGAAAATTTGTACAATTAGCCATATCTCAGTCTATCAGTGAAGATGGATTTTACTCATTAATTGCAACTCAGTTGTATAACAATTATGTAAATAATAAATATAAAAAAATGAACCTCAAATATTTCAAGCATATCCTTCATTCTACCTCAGAAATGCCTGAAGGTAATTTCATTTTAATGAAGCACTGGAATATGAGGGAAATATAATTAATATTCAAATATAAACCTGCATTTCTCCTTCAATTATTTTAATTAAATGAAAGAAATGAAGGGAAATAGATTTATTAAACTGAGTTGAAAGAGTAAAGTCTAAGCAATTAATATTTAATAAATTTCCATTATAAAACATTTAAATATTATTCTTTCTTTCTTTTTTTTTTACTCATGTTAACAGTCATCATGACAGACAAATCAGCTCTTAGATTATACCATTTAATCACTCATCTAATGTGTCTAAATGGGGAAAGTGGAATGAAGGCACTTAGAATCATGTTCCAATGCAGTAACTGCCAAATCCACAATTGTATAATAAAATAGATAACATGAACTTTTCTTCTATCTTCCTTTCCACCATAAGAATGAAAGATCAAATACTCCACTGCCTCTGGAAGGTTTCTTCTAGATATTCAGATAACAGTCATACCTGGTCTAATCTATTCATGCTAATGGATCCTGTCCCATTCTTATCTACTGTATTCCTTAAACTTAACACTGGGCATACCCCAATGTTGCAGGACACATTTTGACTTTTCTTAACATCCTGAGCATAACAGTGGAGCTTATATTCTCTCCATTGTTACTCCATCTCTTTCACCATTTAACGAGTTCATCTTTTTTATTATACATTTTCTGAATTTTTACTTCTCTTTAATTCTATCTATCTTGGTTGGTTGGTTGTTGTGCTTTGTTCTCGAAGAGGACCAAAAAGATATCGCCATGCTAAAGTCAAGTTTCAAGGCATATGGTTGACTGATCAGACCAATATGAGCTCGGAATACTCTACCACAGTGTGGGCTCAAATAGTCCATGTGAACATTTAGGGTGGAATCTCCAAATTTCCATGTCCGGTGTTTCCTTCGAGTTGTTTCAATTCTGCTTTACTCATAAAGCATAGCACCTTCTCGGATGTGGGCATACCACGCTGAGCAGTCCTGTGCCAGTGTCTCCCATGTCACACAATCAATTCCAAAGTTCTTGAGAGAGACCTTGAGAGTTTCATTGTATTGTTTCTTCTGACCACAATATGAATGCTTGCCCTATGTGAGTTCTCCATAAACCAATCTTTTTGGAAAGCATAAATTTTACATTCAAACAATGTGGCTAGCCATTTGGAGTTTCACTGTCTAAAGCAGCATTTGAATGCTTGGCAGTTTGTTTGAGTAAAGACATCAATTTCTGGTACCTTCTCCTGTGAGGTGATCTTCAGAATCTTCTGAAGACTATTCAAATGGAAGTGATTCAGTTTCCTGCATGGCACTAGTATACTTTCCAGTTTTCACAGGCATACAACAATTAGGTCACGTATGGATGGTGTGGAGGTGGCTGATGGAGGACCTGTGTTTTCCTGGTGTTGATTGTTAGGCCAAAATTAGCACAAGAAGCATAGAACTGATCCATACTTGGTTGCATCTCAGCTTTAGAAGTTTCATGGAGTGGACAATCATCTACAAACAGAAAATCATGCACCAACACTCCCTTTACTTTGGTCTTGGCTTGTAGACCTTTCAAATTGAATAATTTATCATCGGTGTGGTAGCTGACCTTTATGCCATACTCATCCTCATTGAAAGTATCTGACAGCATGGCTTAAAATTTCATGCTATGAAGCATGGGAGCAAGCACACAGCCTTGTTTCACTCCATTGGTGACTGGGAAGGCATGAAAGCATTGTCCATTAGCTAGAACCTGGGCGAGCATGCAATCACGAAATTGACATACAATGCTGGTGATCTTCTCTGGGCAACCAAATTTTGACATAATTTCCCATAAGCCCTCACAGCTAACAGTATCAAAGTCCTTTGTCAGCTGTACAAATGTTGTCTACAGACCTGTTTTGCTCCTGGCATTTCTCATGGAGTTGCCAGGCAGCATTGACTGTTCCTTGGCCATTTCTGAAGCCATACTGGCTTTCAGGTAGGTGACCATCTTCCAGGTGAAGGATCAGACTCTGGCAACAATTTTGCCAGCAATGACTAAGAAAGAGACCCCTCCCCCAGTAATTATGACAGACCCATCTATTTCCTTTACCTTTATAGAGGTGGACAATGGAGGCATTCTTGCACTCCTGGTGGATAACCTCCTTTTGCCATGTAACCTGGAAAATTTCAGTTAGTTTTTGTATGAGCAGTGGGCCCCCTACCTTGTCAATCTCATCTGGATTAGAATCGACACCAGGTGCTTTGCCACATGAAATGAGCCTAATAACATTCAAAACCTCTTCATTTGTAACTTTGACTAGGGAGGGATTGACTTCAACCTAAGATACTGTCAATGACCTCACATTGATTGATGATAGTCTGTTGAGATTACTATGGAAGTTCAGCCCATCTCTCTAATATCATTTCCTTATCATTAATTAATGTGACTCCATCAGCACTGCTTAGTTGAGATGCACCATAAGACTTTGGCCCATAAATAGCCTTCAGGGCATCATAAAAGCATGTTAGATTGTTATTATCATCATGGTTTGATGACAAGGATGTGGAAATTCAGAAGCTGCTAAATAAAAAAAAACAATAATTCCACAGGATTTACAAGCAGGATAGTTCATCCATCTCTAAGAAGGCAGCATTTAATTTCATCAAAAGTAAAGTACAAGCAAAGCTTAGAAAAATGCAGGATTCTTGATGCAATAAGAAGGCAGATTAAATTCTATCTATGGTATTAGTAGGCTTCAACACTTACAAATATAGAATAGAGAGTACAAATTCAGAAAATGTATGTGTGTGTGTGTATATATATATATATATATGAATATGTGTATATATGTTACTCATATCCCTCCATCTTCTTATTAGAGATATACATTTTTGTTTCTTCAGATCCTATAGCATTTTATAACTTACAGTCATATGCAGCAGTAGAACACTGATATGGAAATATAGATCTTTGCTTCCTGGAGAAGTTGTCATTAAAATGATTTCAAAATTTCCTAAAAGAAATCAAGCTTATTAATTTTTGTTTGTTTGGGGACAAAATCTGTTGTCCATTTCCTATTTGTCTATCACATCATCATTTATTCCCTTTTAATTCTATTCATTTTGTTTTGTTCATTTAAAAATATTTTGAGGAGAGGTTAATAGGCGTCATCAACCTGCTGATGGGATCTATCAGACACATATACACACATATACCTTTTAAGAACCCATTAAATATATTGATAGATCAACTGATATATCTATTTTTCTCAACCAAAGCAATCTAAAGAGTGCCACCTTCTCTAAAATTGGTATTCTCAATTTGTGACTTGAACAGGATGACATAGTCAGTGTAAATCAAAGGTGGGACTTGAACCATGTTGTCATTGCTCTAAAGTCATATCTACATCTAGTATTTCATACTTCCTTTCACATGTATGCCTAAATTAATATATGCATATATATGTGTACATTCATATATACATACACTCATAAATGTACACTTAGCAGCTGTGTAATCATGGCCTCACTGAACCTTCCTCAGATTTCATTTACTAGCCTTTAATATAGGTTGACATTTACCTTATATCATTCAGTCAATTAAAAGTTGTATGTGCCTACTATGTGTTAGGCACTGCACTAAGCAAAGAAAGATGGTATCTGACCTCAAGGAGCTTCTAATGGAATCATGTGCTTATACAGAGCTACCACAGAATCTAATGCAATATATATATTTAATACTTTTGAGTGATTAATTACTATAAAATTCAAATGTGATAATTGTTTCAAGAACCTTAAAGTATGATATAAATGCCAACTATGTTGCTGCCTCTTCATACAATTTGTTTTGCAAAGCATTTCTCCTTGTATGGTTTCTATTTTTTTTTCCAAATGATAGTTCTTTGTCTTTAAAGTTTCTGTTTGCTTTTATCTTCTTTTTGACATATGCATTCTTAAACAGTATGGCCTTCATGATTGTGAGATGTTGATATGAGTATACTAAGTGTTGTCAGAGAATTATTCCCCAATTTTATTAGTCTCTGTTATGAAATAAGCAGTCAAATTCTCTCAAAGGTATTCTAAAAATAAAAGCCTCTGACATAAGGGTTAGTTATACCAGTATCCAATTTACTTGCATTCTAATCTGAACCACTGCCCTATCAGTAATCAGCAAACACAAAGCAGCTCTACCTGATTTGCCTGGCCAGATAATTCTCAGAAGTCCTATTCTTTTGGTTTTACTAATTTCCTCATTCCAAACTGAAGATTCCCCCTCACCAATTAGCTTTATCTTAAAGGATGACACAAATATTGGGTAAGGAGAGAAACTATGTATAATTTATGACATCTTCTGAAGATCAGTTAAGTATGGTGGCTCTTAAGGAGAAGGATTTTCATGGAAAAGGAGTTTTTTTCCCTTAGAAATATACCCATAATGATGAAAAGCCCCTGGGATTCTGGAATTTTTAGATATTAGACATTCTAGTAATAATTTTCAGGTGTCATTGTTTCTTCCAACAAACAATTTTGCAAAAATAGTCTGGGTATAACACTGACTACCCTGGCCACTACTACATGTGTCATATTTCAGCCTTATCCAAGGGTTTTTTAGTACTCTTAAGAAAGTTTATGACCCACATAGCAGTGGGTCCCCATAATCCAGTTCCATTTAACCAATAAGAGTCATATGAACTTTTACAAAGGGATATTTAACTTGAAGGTATATTGATAAATATACAAACAATGCCTAATTCATTGGGCATATTTCCACCTCCCTCATACACACTCATCATCTGTGGAGGAGTAAGGGTATTAGGTCCATAGCTCAGATTATTTCCCATACATCATAGACCTAATTCCAAGGCAAAAACCCTCCCTGGTTCAAGTTCCAGTCACCCTGGCTACTAATGATATTCTTGTCATGCTGGTCAACTGCAAAATCCTGCCTAACAATTGGTTCCATAGGTATAACACCTGGTCTGATGGGTATTACTGACTGCACCTGAAACTGAGAACATAAGCATGCAAAGACATGGGGACTAAAGGGGGAGGTGGGGCAGTACTTCTCCTCCCCTTTTCAGTTCATAGTACCCAGATTATGATATTAGGGTCATCACCAACTGGAAAGAGAAAAAAAAAGAATATGCAGAGAGGAGATCATAGATGTTCTATTTAGGTAGTTTTAAAGATATGGACTACTCTGGCAACACACTTAAACAAAAGAGGATATTACCACCTTTGTAGTCAAGACCCCAGAACTTCTCATAGAATCAGGATGGCTCCATGTTAGGTGATTTAAGCACGTTTCCAAAAAGCTCACCATGAGGAAATGTTTATAATTGGTCTAAGGACTAAATTTCTAACTTTATTGGAATAGGGATCTCCCACATAAGGATAATTCCTCAACCAATGCATGCAGACACTTATTAAGGAATTTTGAGTCTTTTTTTAGAGTTTCCACTAAAACATTGAGGTCACATAAGATCACATAATCATTGTTCACTGCCACATAACCATTATGCATCAGAGGTGAGGCTAATATCATGATATTTGTAGATTTGAGACCAGCTTTCTATTCATGATGTCACAGTATGCTCCTTCTCTTAGAAATACTCTTTGATAGTTTTTATTAGCCATCATGTTTTTATGATGTGCATTTGTATATCACGTGGCTGTGGAAGATAATAATTAGCTTGGGAATATACCATGTGATTTTTGGTATGTATTAAAATGATTGTCTATTCTTGTTGATAAATTTTGGGATTTAATGTACTTTAGGGGGGATTTCTTTAATGATTTGAAGAAAGTACATATAAATACATTCATCTATTTCTATGTACACCTTTATGTGCCTATATGTATAATATGCATGTGTGTATAGATAAATGGATAGATGTAATGAGGAATTGCCTTCAACGTTTTATTTAAGCATCAGGGTTTAGGAATAGTCCATTAATGAATCAAACAATCTTCTAGTCAGTAATAAAGGGATGTGATGCACTTATTTATTCTTCGGATTGAGTCAATTAATTCATTTGATTATAAAATAATTGTTATGTGGGCACAGCTTCAGCTTCCACCTCCTCCAATTCATATAAAAAATGACTCTAGACAAACTTTGGAGCTACAAAATGCACAAAATTACAGAGAAAAGCTAACCTACAGCTGAAGACAGCCTGGTAGGCTGGGAGAAAGGAGCCAGCACAGCACTCTGGGAGTTGAGACAAGCCCCAGTGGAGTAAGAATTTTAGCCTCAGGGTGGCCTGACAGTTTCTGGCTGGAGGAACTTCAGATAACAAGGGGCTGTGGAGGTTTGCAGAATTATCAACCCATAGATGCCAAAGACAAAGTGAGAGGTCAGTGTACACTTTGCAGGAATGGGGAGTTTGGGAGTGTGGTTCAGCCTTTGCCCTGGGGCAAGAAGCAGCTTGAGGCTCTACTGTCCTACAGCCGCCTGCCCCATGGCTGCTTCAGAGTGCCTGGTCTGCAGATTGTAGGGGGACCAAGTGACCAGTCTGAGGGGTAATTATTTTTGCCTTAACCTGCTTGGATCTGGATCACTGTCTAGAGTGGAGGTCCTATAGTGTGTGACCAATTTGCCAGAGTGGGTGGAGGAATAAGTGAGGACAACCAACTAATAGATCCTGGAGCTGAAAGAACCCCAGCATTGGGGATAAAGCTCCCCTTTCCAGTAGCAGAGTTCTAATGTGACAAAAGGCTCAAAAGTCAAGTAATTGAGTGGCAACATGAGCAAGCAAAGGAAGCAAATCAAACAGAGCAATCAAAATTAGACTCTTATTTGGGGGACAAAAAGGATCAAAGCATGGAACAGGAGGAAGACAACTAACTCAGAAGTCCTGCAACAAAAGCTTGAAAGAAAAACATGACATGGTTACAAGCCATAGAGGAGCTTAAAAAGGATTCTGAAAACCAAATGAGAGAAGTGGAGGAAAAAATTGAGAAGAGAAATGAGAATGATGCAAGAAAATTATAAAATGAGAGTCAACAACTTGAATGAAGAAAATAACACCTTAAAAATAGACTAACTCAAATGTCAAAAGATGATTAAAAAGGCAATGAGGAGAAGAATGCCTTGAAAAGCTAAATTTGCCAGATGGAAAAAGCATCTGAAAATCTCACTGAAGAGAATCATTCCTTCAGAATTAGATTGGAAAAAATGGAAGCTAGTGACTTTATGAGAAATGAAGATACTATTAAAAAGATCCAAACAAATTAAAAAGTAGAAGGCAATGAGAAACATCTCATTGGAAAAATCACTAACTTAGAACATAGACCCAGGAGAGATAATTTAAAAATTATTGGACAACCTGAAAGTCATGATCAAAAAAGGAACCAAGGAATCATCATTCAAGAAATTATCAAGGAAAATTTTGCTGATGTTTTAGAACCAGAGGGCAAAATAGAGGTTGAAAGAATCCACTAATCACCTCCTGAAAAATATCCCAACAAAATCTCCTAGGAATATTATAGCCAGGTTCTGGAGTTCCTAGATCAAGGAGAAAATATTACAAGGAGCCAGGAAAAAAACAATATCAATATTGCTGAAAGACAATCAGGATAACACAGGATCTGGTGGCTTCTACACTGAGGGTTTGAAGGGCTTGGGGTATGATATTCCAGAGGTCAAAGGAGCTGGGGATTAAAACCAAGAATCACCTACCCAGCACAACTGAGTATTATTTTTCAGGGAAAAATATGGTCATTCAGTGCAATAGAGGATTTTTTAACATTCTTGATGAAAAAAACCAGAGCTGAATAGAAAATTTGATATATAGATAAAAGATACAAGAGAAGGATGAGAAGGTAAACAGGGAAAAGAAATCATAAAGAATTTATCAAAGTTGAACCACTTACTTTTTTTTTATAAGCAATTGGGGTATAGTAACTTGCTCAAGTTTACATGGCCAGTTATTTCTGGGTGTGGTGCTAAGTATCTGAGCCCGGATTCAATCCCCAGGTCATCCTGCCACTGGGACCAGTGCTCTTACTTGATGAGCCACCCGGCATTCCCTAAAGTTGGACTACTTATATTCCTACATGGAAAAATAATAATTGTTACTTGTAAAACTTTTCTCAGTGTGAGAATAGTTGAAGGGAATAGAAATGTACATATATATATGTTTATATAGGAGGGTACATGGGCATATGAACACATATTTGAGTGTGTGTATATATGTGTACAGGTTTATATGCATAGAGAGTGCAGGACCAATTAAATAGGAAGGGATGATACTTAAATGGTGAAATTAAGAGGTGAGAGAGGAATATAATGAGAGAAGATGGGAAGAGAATGAATGGAGTAAATTAACTCATATAGAAGAGGCAAGGAAAAACTGTTACAATGGAGGGGAAGAACAGGAAATCAAAAGGGAAATTTTCAAACTTATTGTCATTGAATTTGGCTTAGGGAGGGAATGGAATACATACTAAATAGGATATTTCACCCTACAGGAGAATAGAGGGGAAGGGGATGAGAGGGAGGTTAATGGAAGGGATGGCAGGGGGAAGGTAAGTTGGAAGCACCCACTTTTGAAAAGGGACAGGATGAAAGTAGAAAATAGAACAAGTGGGGGGTGGGATAGGATGGAGGGAAATATAGTCAGTCTTTCACAATATATCCACTGTGGAAATGTTTTGCACAGCTACACATGTACAACCTATATTGAATTGCTTATCTTCCCTGTGAGGGTGGGTGACAAGGGAGGAAGGGAAAGAACCTGGAATTCAAAATTTTAAAATCAAATGTTTAAAATATATATATATATATATATATAATTATTATTATTACTTTACATGTAACTGAGAAATGTGATATACGCACTGGGGCATAGAGATCCACAGTGCCCTACTGGAAAGTCAGAGGGGGGATGGGGAAAGATATGGGAGAGAGCAGATTGGGGGAGGGGATTTTCAGTTGGATTGTTGTTTTTTTGGTGGTGGGTAGGGAAAAAATGGGGAGAAAATTTGTAACTCAAAATTTTATGGAAATGAAAGATGTAAACTAAAAAAAAATAATTAAGTGGTTAATATTAGAGCTATTCCTTCTATATGAGTGCACTTTGGGTAGGCAAAAATTGTTTCACAGCTACAATCTATGGGTTTATTCTCAGAGTGAAAATTAAAATAATTTCCATATGTGAAAGAGGATATATTTATAAAACTTAGAAAATAGTTGAAAACAGGTATTCAGAACATTGTCCCTGAGATCTAGAAACATAGAATTCTGGGAATTGTAGTCTATGTAACAATACCAGTTTCATTTAAAGGAGAAGTATCTCAAGAAAGTGGAAAGGAGAGGTTTGGCATCTGGTCTTTGTTCTGAAGCCGTATCATGAGAGAGCAAGAAGAGTAGAAGTCTAATGACAGACTATCACTTGGGGGTAGTTGATGGTTGGGGAAGTAGACATGCTCTGGTAAGTCTTTGAATGGAGACCAAAAATGTCATGTTGATGTGGCAAAAGTTATCCCTCCTCACCACTCCATTTATTCACCCCCACTTAGAAGGTATAGGTAGAAGTTACTGGAGGTGACTGAGAGTGAGATCTATGAAAAGATAGGAAAGGTTAATTCCCAAAGCCTCTTTTCTACTAAGAGATGGCAGAGATATACTTCCAAATTTATTTATTTGTATTTTTAAAACTATTCCTAATTCTTGATATTTGCTATAAAATGGTCAGTTATAACTGCCATATGATTTCTGTTTGTTTTTAATTACAGAGAGGTTGTTATGGAATAGATGAGTGAATAGATGTTTGGTTTATGGTAAGACTGGTGATTTTGAGAACAATTTGATAGCCTCCCTTAAAGGAAAATTGTAGTTCATAAAATCTGTGAATGGAAACCATTGCCAAACGATTAGGCCATGGAAAATATAAGAATGTTTAAGGTTAATATAGTCACATGTTCAAAAATACTATGTTGCCAAACTTCAGTTTTAATTTAACCTGCATCTGTGTACCTCCAATATCCCATGTGCCCTGAAATTTGACATGCAGATTGGTTAGCTCCAAGAGGCCACCAATATCAACATGTATGTATCCTACTCTCAGAAACACATTTTGGAATACATCTCCCCTCCTCAGAATCAGATCTCCCCTTCTTTGGAGCACATTGCTCCCAAAGGACAAAGCATTCCCTCCTGAATGGATCACTTAAATAGACCAGGTTCTTGTTCTCCCCAAGACAGTGCTGTACTTATGGGAGTTTCATTATATGTTAGTCTGTATATCTGATTCTCATTTTGGGTCTTCTCTCTCTGTTTTCCCAATAGTCCATCAATTAAACCTAAGCATTGAACTGGTAACCACTGTCATGACAAATTATTCATACAACTAAACTCATTAAGAGGTTTATTTTTTGTGGCTTCTCTGGATGGCAAACAGGCCTTTCCTTAGAGAATAACAATGTCTGACTCCAGACGTGGATTTCAATTATTCGTAGTTACACGCAAGATGGAGGGCTTGGGCATTATAATCACAGTCTTAAAAATTCAAATTCAATAGAGAAATCCTATGTCCTCCCAGGAGGGATTTACTTATGGCAGAGAATTGTTACAGATCAACTGTGTAGTACCAAAATAATAGAAGTCTCCCCCCTAGCAAAGAAAATTAATGCTTAAAGCAGAGAAGTTTGAAACCAGGAATTCATTCTTCACTGGAAACATTAAATAAAATAAATCATTAAATAAAATATCTTTATTTTTTAATATCTTATTTTTTAAAAGCACTAGGGTTCTACATCTGGAATGATAGAATGTTATAAAAATAACTAATAAAATGAATAAGCTCTTAAATTATAAAGCAGACTAAGCCATGAGTATGCAAGGTATTCATTATTTTCCCTCTACTAGACTGAAATGATGAATATGGTGAATATGAGCTATGGTGACCTGGTATAGTGTCAGTATGTATATCCTGCTTTATTTGCCTTGATATGACCTTAAGATATGACTATGTGCCAGATACTGCATTAAATACTTTTCAGTGGAGTAGACATGGTGAATAGGAGTAGCTCTTCCCAATGGGAAGATAAAGTCATGTTTGGAAACACTGCTATTTCCTCACCTTCAGAAGATGGCAGAGAAGAATTAGGAGTGTGTATGTTTTACCTTTCCCTTTTGATTTTCACCTTAAACTGCCAAATAATCCCAGATAGTGACACCAAGTACATTTCTCATGCCAAATTTGTCTTATAATAGAAATAGACCCCTAGTGATTGTTTGTAAAATAAATGGTGTTTTCCTCTCTTTTAGTTTACTATAGAGTGGAGCTACATGCACAAGACAAATCAGACAAATATCCATTATGAGAATGTATAATTCCTAGTCTTTGCTGAAGAAAAAATGAAGTGTGGTCAAAAAGATAATGCTGGAGAGTTGTAAGATGTGGGTTCAAATTCCAATTTTAATGTTACTGCCTCTCTGGTCACACAATTTGAGCCAAAAGGATCTTTTAGAAGTGATATCATTTTGTAGATGAGGAAACTACGAACAAGAAGAGTTACATGATGTGATCAGGGGAGGGCTTAGAATGCAGATATTATTGACTACAATGTGGGGCTTTATTCATTATACCACAATGGGTCTAGTCTCTAATTCTTTCCCAAACAGGGCCAAATGCACATTAGGCTGCAGTGTCTTTCAAAATACATCATTATCCTCTGAAATAATTTATCTTTGTGGAACGTCTGCTGCATGTGTCAGAACATACTTGAAGACCTATGTTGAGTTATATAAGTATGAGTACAGCTATTACATATGTGAATACATATATACATGATAATACAAGAAACTACTGAAGAGAACTGTAACAGTGAATAGGAGAGACCAAGGGGGCAAGATTTGTTAAGATATGACTATGTGCCAGATACTGCATTAAATACTTTTCAAATCTTGTTTCATTTGATACTCACAGCAGCCCTAGGAGGTAGATGCTACTATTTTATCCATTCAACAGTTCATGATATAGAGGAAAATATAGGTTACATTATTTGCTCAGAGTCACCCATCTAGTAAGTTTCTGAGGCTGTATTTGAACTGTTTTTCCTAATTTCAAACCTAGCACTCTGTCCACTCTTCTATCTATCTACCTAAAGGCATAGATATCAAGTCAAGAACTTCTGGAGAAATGAAAAGATTTGAACTTATTTAAAGGTAGACAAAAAGGAATCTGAGAAAGAAAAAAAAATTCAGCAATCATTTATACATTAAAAAAGTAAGAAGTATGCAATATCATCATTGAAAATACTAATGCAGGGGCGGCCAGGTAGCACAGCGATTAAGAGCACCGGCTCCAGTGTTGAGAAGACCTGGAGATCGAATCCCCGGCTCAGACACTTAGCACCCACCCAGAAACACCTGGCTGTGTAACCTTGAGCAAGTTACTTAACCCCAATTGCTTAGGGGCAGCCAGGTGGCTCAGCGAGTAAGAGCACAGGCTCCAGTGTCGGGATGACCTGGATCAAATCTGGGCTCAGATACTCAGCACCACAGCCAGAAATAACTGGCCATGTAACCTTGAGCAAGTTACTTAACCCCGATTGCTTAAAAAAAAAATACTAATGCAACTACTAATAATAGTTATCATTTATTTAGTTCTTTAATGTTTGAAAAAGACTTGGAGTATGCTATCTCATTTGATTCTCACAAACAGTCTAGCAAAATAATTTCTTTTATTATCTTCATTTTGCAGATGAGAAAAAATGGAAAGTTAACTTGAAGGCTGTTAGAATTGCATGGTCAAGAAAATAAAGATATTATTTTATTTAATGATTTCAGTGAGGAATTAATTCCTGGATTCAAACTTCTCTACTTTACAGCATTAATTTTCTTTGCTAGGGTGGAGACTTAGACTATAGAATTCAACATACAATGTCTGACATCTTTGATATGTTGGTTAGTTTTGCTGAAGTGTATTTTTAAATTGTTTTTTTTTAAAGAATGACTCTCTTGGAAGGGAAATACATACATACATATATATATACACATTTATACTTATTACTTACATATTTACAGTTATACATATTATATATATATTATTACATGTATACATATGTATACATATATATTTACACTTCCATGTATTCCCCCATATCTTATCTTTGCCCTGTAATAATTATTTCAAATTTCAAATGGAATTCCTTAGAAGAGAAACTCATGTAAGGTAAAATAGTGATAAAATGTAATAAATGGTAACTCCTAAGACTATTTGGATTCACTCCAAAATAACCTTAGTTTAGGCACATAATTATTCTCTTGAAGAAAACCAGTAAATAATTAGGTGTGCAAAGTCCCAGGAGCAATTTGTGAAAGAGGGAATGGAACCTGCTATAAAAGGAATTGTACAGTAAGATAGTAAAGTCAAAAGAAACATAATAAGGTGAAGAATTCAAAGACTATTGTGTTGTGGAAGGGTAGTTTTATTTCATTTTAGTTAAGGCTCCTAAATTAGGGATCTTTTATTCACAATAAATGGTCAGAATTAACCACAGACTTGTTTTGTTGACATTGCTTTTGTTGAAAGAAGTTTTTTTTAAACTATTTTATAAAAGAATTGTCATTAAATAGGTGAGAACAATCAATTTAACATACTTTGTTCCTTTGTGTTTAATCTTTACTGTTGAAAGAGAATAAAACCTCAAGTATAAAGCATTTCTGAAAGTTTTTTAACTTATAGATAAAAAATAGATAGAAGACATAAATATTTAAAAGATTAATTTTGTTTTACAAGGGCTTATTCACTGAAATCCAAGTGATAGTATTTTTTCATGCTTGTTAAACTTTAGGGAGTGAACTATGTAAGGGAATGCATTTCTCAGTATCCTAGTAGCTCTAAAATGTGAAAGAGATATATTTACTCATTATAACTGAAGCTTTAACAAAGTGTTGCTTTTCATTTATATAGTTCTTTCCCTTTCCTAATCAATGAACATTTTTAAAGTACTTCTTTTCACATCACTATCCTTCACCAATTGTGAAAGGTCAATTACTGTGAGAAAAACTCTGAGCTTGAAATCAAGGAAAATTGGTTTAGAATTCTTCTAAATCTTAATTTTAGAACCATGGACAGAGTTGTATGACTGCCCCTAAAGCCAGTTTTCTTACCTCAGGCCTGATATTGGGATGAAATGAGGTACTCATGAGTCATTGAACATTTATAAAGGAGGAAGTATGCTTTGCCCTGAGATAGCAAGAGAGCAAAAAATTAATATAATAAGGATATAGACACATTTAGTTTCTGTGGATGTGGCCTTGCTTATCTCCACCTAGAAATGTGGTTGGTGAGTGAGTAATCTGGGCATAGTGACTTACACCAAAGTAAGGAGGTATAAAATTCATATGGTTTAGGGTTTTTTATTGGCACTAAACAAGGAAGCTACAGCAGAGAAGTGGGAGCCAAACAGTTATTGTGATAAGAGGAAGCCTCACCAGGAAAGCTGCTAGGGAATCTGGAGTCAAAGGACTTTGTATGGGGGGAAGAAAGCTGTGTCAGGGTAAGGGCAAGATTGTTAAGAAACTGCAGTTCTACCTCATACCACCTTTGATAGCAAGGTCCTAATGATCTTGTAAGGGATTTTCTGCCATTTAAATAAATAACACAGTCCTCCTGTCATGGGTAATACTAAAGTGGGGTGGCGGGTGGGGCAGGGCGAAGAGAAAGGAGGAAAAAAACAAAAGCCAGTACTTCTAAGACTTACTTAACTCCTTCTGAAACAATAAGTATCAAAGTCTCATAATCTGGTCAGTGTGATGATGCCACATCTTTGAAATTCAAAGTGAGCATCTTTATGCAAAGTATTAGTTAGGAACCAGAGCAAGAACATGAACATCAAAGTCGCAGCATAGGTGGTAATCACCATCCTCAGTGTACTCAAAGGTTTCTTCTCTTAATGTGAGGTTGTGTAGGAGAAGCTCCAGGAACACTGGATTCTCTTCATGGAAATTTCTGACAGTGCTGACTATTCTTCATCCTGCCTCAGTATCATCTGTAATAGAGTGGTTAAGAGGTCATAAACCTGTTGCTTACAAATGATCTTGAGCTATAATTTGTGTTGAGGCTTTTACTCTACCACCACCAAGTCAGTATTTCCTGATTCACATGCCATAAATCTTTCCTCCCTTAGGGTAATGATATGAAACCTTTGTCATCTGCCCTTCCCCCAGACTTCTGTGGAATGGCTGTTCCCTTCTCCCACACTGGAAAGAAAGGTGTTGGTTTCAGAAGTTCAAATATAGACCTATGGAGTCCTAGATAAAATGGCTCAGCTGTGTGTTCTCACTGAGTTAGTTTGTTAAAAGGCTCTCTGCTTTATGTTTCCATTGTATGGAGGAACTCTACAAAGACAAAACCAGTCACAGAACCTATCAGCAAATCATAGCCAGAATTAATCACCAATGTCTATAGGCTCAAGGGTGTTGCTGTTTGTCAAGAACAAACCCTCATACATGAAGGCATTTTAGAAAAAAAAATTTAGTAGGTTTTTTCCAAAGGATAAAGGAAAAATAAAAGTGTAGTTCCCTCCTAAGTCTCTGAGATGTTTACCTTCTATAGAGTTCAGACAAGGGTATAAGGGTATTTACTGTTTGGTGGCATGTAGCCAGTACACATTCTCCAGAGACAGGTAGTTTGATATTTATATCAACAGTTAAAAATATTTAACCTAATTTGTAGAACCTAAAATACAAACTCTGGGTAGAAACCAAAATATAAGCTTTAGATTGATCCAATGCAGGATCTTAGTGGGACCAAACATTCCCTGCAGTTATCTGGCTTCCCCCATCCCTGGTTTCTCTGAGGTCATCTTGAACTCTAATATAAGCTTTGGATTAGACACTTTAATAGCCACATAAAGGTAGCCTCAAACAATATAATAATTGCTAAGATTTTCTGAACAATGTAATAGAATGTTTTGCCACTCCAGCATGATGTTGGAGGCAAGGGGAAGGGGAAAGAGAAGGGTGAACGTTGTCCCCCCAGATATTGGCATCAACAACATGCATCCCTCTGAGATTGTATTGGACTATGTAAGGCCAATAAAAGATGTGAAGAAGCTGTGACAACTTCAGGAAAGGACCACCCTCTCCCCTTGCAGTTAATCTGAGTGAATGGAAAATCCCTCCTTCTCTACCCTGGAATCCCTTCATTGCTACACCACTCGCTGAGGCCCTGCCCTCATTAGCCAACAGGACAGTACTCAGTCACCCAAATGATAACTCCTGCCTGACTTGGAAATCTATAAACATACAGGATAATCAGGATTAGTTGTTATGGCAACAAGAATAGTCCTTGGCATATAGTAGTATCTTCTACTTCCATTGAAATACCCCCACAGCTAAATATGATCAGGCCTTCCTTATACTGTTAAAAGAAATTCTTGGTTGGACCCTCACCCTGATTAAAAAGGACAACTGAGTAAGTTAATAGGGGTTTATTCATTCCTGAGACAGAAAAGTGTTGGAAAGCCTGACACCCATTCAAGTCATGCACATCTGCTATTTATAGACCTGAGTTAGCATCTTCCATGTGACAGCTAGTTGGTTCAGTGAATAGAGTGCGAATTAGTAAGATTTGAGGTCAGATCTGGCCTCAGGCACATACTAACTGTGTGATGCTCGCAAGTCACTTAACCTCTGTTTGTCTTAATCCACTGGACAAGGAAATGACAAACCACTACCGTGTCTTTGCCAAGACAACCCCACCGAAATTATGGCCCATGGGTTCACAAAGAGTCACAGATGAACAACAAAAAGCATCTTCTATGTAAGAACAAAGGCGTTTTGATTGTACCATTTAATCATGAAGAGGTGGGATTAGCACCACCTTAACTCTGCACGAAGTATTTTGATTGCTCCTTGTTTCAAATTAAGACATGGGGTTAGTGGACATGTGGGGTAGCAGCTACCACATGCTCATTATGAAGAGATGAATTTAGTGCTAAGGAGATACACGTTATTACTTGACCTATTCCAAACTAGATATTTGTGACAGCAAAGGAGAATCACATCTGACACAAGGTTCCTGATGCTTCATTTTCATTGACTGTCCAAGTGTAGCCCCATCCCCATCTGCATTTGCAATATGTTAGAATTCTAATTTGTGTCACTACTACTTTGTACATGAGTTACGACCAAAGGGACTTCAAACAAATTTAGTCGTAGGCATATCCAGACAGGGGATATCATCATTGAAACAGAAAGATTCATAAGTATTATCCTGAGAGAAGAAAACATCCAAAGATGAGTTTCAGGGTTGGTAGTGATGAGATGAGGCAGGCTGAGTGTTTGAGAAAAACAGAACAAAAAGGAGGAAGGATATGAGATAAGATGCAGGATGTGACCAGCCAGAAATGTGATCAAAGAAAACTATGCATTGAAATCCTCCCACCATGGATTTAATTGTGTGCTTTTACAAAACTCTACCAATGAACCTACCATTTCTTTCCTTCCCCTTTTTCTATTCTCATGCCTTAATGCTATGGACTATGTGACATCCTGGAGTAGTCCTGACCCTCTATTGCTCATCTGTACGATAAGGGCACTTCCAGATTACCTAATTTTCCCAGGCATTGACTATCCCCCAAATAATATTTAAATCAATACCCCTAACCCAACTGATTACATTGTTTCTTCCACATGGAAACAGGGGCTTGGGGTCTCTGTTCTCTGTTTTTTTTGTCCTCAGTTTCCTGTTCCCTACCAGACTCCAGAGCCTGAGTCATGGGGACCTTCAGGATGTCAGAAGAGATTTTATAGCTAAGCAGCTTACTAGGGAAGGCTTGTTCAGAGAAACTGGGGTACTTTGGCCTCAAGTGCTGGGGCTTTTGGATTTGGAAATGAGACTGTGTCCTACAGGAATTAATGTGAGCTCTGAACTGTCCTCCCTTGCACCATCTGAGAATTGAAATTATGTATTTTTATTTGTTGAGGGAACAAATTTGTATATTTAAGATTACACTTTCTGAACTAAGAACGCCTTTGGATAAGCTAATGAGACTATCAGTGATTGAATGAAACTGTGGCGCAGAGTACCTACCACCTACATTGATATAGCAATTTTTGTGGGGACTGGAATAATTTGAAGAAAGACTAGGACCACTCCCTCCATTCCCCTAAGAGTACTGGCCAACCCAAGAAGAAGAATAAAATGTAAAAATATCTAACATTCAGTTTGGGGAGAGCAGAATGCCCTACGCCACCAAAAAAAAAAAAATCCCTTCAGGGGTAAAGTCACCTTTTCTTGATCACTTGATCAGTTTCCCCATCTGCGAAATTTTTTTTGAATCTACATATGAGCTCTGAAGACTCCTAAACTAAATCTAAATCTATGAAACTACATAATTAACCCCAGAAGAAGTAATGTAAATGACTACAAGATGAGTATATTTTGGCCTAGTGCCCAAGAGAATAATGTGAGGGGAGGATGGGACAAATTAGGAGATCAACTTCACCCAGTAGTTCAAGGCTACCATAGGACTATAAAGTGCCTAAGTGATATAAAAACAATAGAATATTATAGTCTAAGGTCAGACTTGGTTTTCCATTCTTGTGTAGAGCACTATTATGTGTTGTAAAAATATTGAACATAACTATATTTTAAAATAATACCAACTTGAATCTATATTGTGGTAGGACTCCAAGTAATTTGTTCTTGTGTCCAAGTCCAATAAATAATTCTTCAGATAAAACCTGGGCTTCAGAACTAGATGTTCTATAAGCTGTGCCAGCCAAATCACATCTGCACCTAGATCTTAATTCTTTGTCATAATATAGTCACCTTCAGTAATTTATTTTATGACTTGGAATTTTGATTTTCTCATTAGAAGTCTGACTCTCAGTTTAAGAGTGGAGAAATAGGCTCTCCTAAGAATAAATGTCTATATAGAAAAGTGATGAACTAAGGTGGATCAAGTCTTGGAATGAATATGAGAGGAAATCACAGCCTTGAATGATGCCCCACTAACTCCTTCTCTCACCAAGACTAAGTACAGTCATGTTATGTTATGGAGACTAGAAGGATAAAGTGGAGGAATAATGGCAATAGCAAGCATTCTTACTTTGATTTAAAGGCAAATTATGCTACCTCCTTTGATCAGGCACTGTACTAAGCACTTTACAAATGCTATTTAATTTTATCTCACAACAACATTATGACGTAATTGATATTATTATCCTTATTTTACAAAAGAGGAAACTAAGGCTGAGAAAGGTCAAGCATCAAGCCCAGTGTCACATAGCAAGTACCTTGGGTCATAGTCAAATTTAGTTCTTCCTAAACATAAGGTGGGGTAGAAACAAAAAGACTGACAAGAGGACATAGACATTTTCAGCTGCTTTTTCAAAGCATTTCCCCCTCCCCTGTGAGACAGTCTAGGTTATACCCACCCATTATTCAGCTTAGGTTAAAGACAGGAAGAAGGAGGTTACATATCTGTTGACTCCTCTACCCTTTTTATCCTTGTAATTAAGGCTACCAAGGTGAAGAAATTTTCCAACACAATGCCATGAACTGCGTACTTGTGGATGACTCTGTGGAGATATCTAGGAATGTGATGGTAAATGTTTAGACACCAACTCTCTGAAAAATATACTATATTTTGAATTTTTTTTGTTTAATCTATTATTGATATTTTCTCCATCGTGTCCTTTAGATAATCATCAAAACAATAAATAAAGACCTCATTTGTACTGTTTAATGTTATCTCAGCTGCCAATGCTCACACTGAATATTTAACAATTAACTCTTGAGAGTGAGTAGGAGCAGATTCAATCAAACCACTGGTACTTTCCCACAGAACCTGCCCTCTATGTATTTGCTACCTGGCAGGCTGAGCAGAACTTAACCCCTGCACTGTCCTTCAGAACTTGAAGGAAATGTGAAACAGCTAATTCACAGTGAGAGAGGTTCAGAAGCATACAGTTTAGCAAGCACAGCAATTTTTTGGACCATCATGATTTTGCATGTTCATGGGTAATCTTGTCCTGGACCCTGATTCAGGCCTGAGCAGCAATGATAGACCTCAGAAAGGTTTGATCCAAGACCAAACATATAGAGGATAAATATGGTTGATATATGGTATGCCAGAGTCATTTGGAATGATGGATAGATTGCAATCCAGAAAACCTGGAACTAATCTTGTTTTAGATATGTACTAGTCATGTGACATAAGGAAATTCACTTATCTCTGTGCCTCTTCCTTCATTTTGCATGGAGAATAATAACACCTTCGTCCCAAGGCTGTGGAGGGGCTCAAATGAACTAATGATGGCAAATAATATTGCAAACCATTAGAGGAACAATTATAAATTTCACACAAATTTATTTTTATTAGTTATTATTAGATATGTATGGGGACACTAATACCCTGATTGCCACAATGCCCAAAGTTTTTGCTATATCATGGTATAATTTAATTCTCCATGCTTAAACCTAACTTGTTGAATTAAGTACTAGAGAATAGTGTCCACAAACTATCTCTGTATTTGTGCAGCGGTGGTTATTGGGCACTATTTTCTTAACAGTCCACGTATCAGAGACAAGTTTTGTCATCATTTTACAGAAAAGCAAACTGAGGCTAATATTGGTAAATTTGAATATGTTATTAAGAAGCAGTCCTTTGAGCCCAACACAGGTCTTCTGTCTTCAAATCTAGTTTATTTGTTGTTTTGTTTATTTTTCTTTTATTATAGCATTCTGCCACTTCTTTATTAGGTACATTTTAGAGTTGTTATTCCACTGTTAACAGGATGGATAAGTATTCCTCTTCTATCAAAGTCACATAAGCCAGAAGGAAGCCTCTAGGATATTAAATCTATGGAAAGTCACAACTTGCAGAAAGACTTACCCAATGATCAAACAAACTGAGAATGTTTGGATGACTTTTGTGCTGCATTATTAGAGGGAATACCAACAACACTAAAATAATGGGTCCGTTAAAATATTGTAACATAATGATCGACCAACATTAAGGAAAAGTCCCTTCAGAAGGCACAAGAAATACACAAAATGTGAGCATGTGCACACACACACACATACATAAATTCACACAAATAAAATAAGCAGTGTAGGCAGTGAACATTTATCCTGTTCTTCAATGTAATAAAAAATTAGTTGGAATATAATTTAGCAGAAAATTACTCCATGTGTTTCTCTATACTCATAGAGCTAGGGACCTGCTGAGAGATTTTGAGGCAATTATAATGAATGCTATGGTTTGTGGCTCAACACGCATTAAATATTTCATGACATCCCTGAGTATTGGCTCATGACTCCCAAGACCCTCAGTCTTTAAACTGAGAATATCAGCTTTCCTAAGTTTTGCTCTGTGGGATCTTGATTGTTCTAATCATTTTTCTCTTTTCTTTGACCAAAGTGATGACTATATTAACCAGACCTCCTGTTCTCTGATAACATCCTTCCAAATAGGTTGATTCTCAGGCAATGTGTATAGCTACTCAACCATCTGCCACATAATGCTACGTCAACTTGGAACACAGTGTAAATGGTGTGCACTGTCTTCTATGTAAGTGTTTTGTTTTGATTTGTTTATTGCTTTTTTAATTATTCTATGGCAAAATGGATAAGCTAACATAAACCATGGTGTGCCCTATAACTTATTCTCATATAATGCAATGTATCAGAGCAATGTAATTTACCAAATGACTTAATATGGCTTGATGCCTAATTCATCAAAATGGATAAAAATTATGTTATTTTATTTTAGAAGTTAACAACAAGAAACAAGCCTTAGTGAATTAATTCTTTTTTTGTGGTTATAACTTGTTCAGTGGTTCATAATGATTTAAATCTTTTATATTTGGGGGATTCACCAATGCAAAATTATACTTCTGAGTAAATCATGATTTTGGTTCTTACTGATATTCTTGATTCCTCTGTCATTTAAAGAATTTATTGGCATGATAATTTCCTCAGATTATACACACACATAGATAAAACATGCAAACATACACATATACACATGACTATATATATATGTATATATATATATGTAATTGGATTGGATGAACTCTAGGCTCCTTTGTGCTCTAAACAAATGATCTTCCAATTTCATGTGTAATATGATGGCCAGTGGCAGATTTAAAAAAAAAAAGCTATTATCCTTAGGGAAAATGTCAATCAGAAATACAGGAACTGTAGAGAAAGAAGTTGGCAAGTAATTACCCTGGTAGAAAAATTAGCAAACACCTGGTCCAGATGGTTTCACAGCTGAATTCTTTCATACTTTCCAAGAACAAAAAATCCTTGTGTTGCAATAATTATTTAAAAATATAGGGAAAACCAAACTATTTTCCTGCATGCCATTTTATTTGCCATCTCTGCTTATGAATCCTGGACCAGAATATATTTCTTCCTACATTTTCTGAAATTCCTATCTTCTTTCCTTTATTTTTTTGTTTGAATAGCATATTATTTTCCCAATTATATTTTAAAAACAATTTTTAACATCCATTGAATTTTATTCATTCTAAATTCTTTCTCTCACTTCTTCTTATTCCTCCCTGACATAGTAAGCAATTTCATATAGGTTATATACTTGCAATTGTGCAAAATATATTTCCATATGAGTAATGTTATGAAGGAAAACATACACTCAAAGGGGGGAAATATCATAATATAAAGAAAGTGAAAAATACTATGATTCAAATGAAATTTAGACTCAGTCAGATCTTTCTTTGGATGTGGATAACATTTTTCATCATCAGTCCTTTGGAATTATCTTGGATCACTGAATTGCTAAGAACAGCTAAATCATACAGTATTGTTGTTACTGTAAACAATTTTCTCCTTATTCTGCTCACTTCATTTTGCATCAGTTTATGTAAGTCTTTTCAGGTTTTTTTCTTTAATAATCATCCTACTTATCATTTTAATAGCACAAGCATGTCCACTAAAATCATAAAACACAACTTATTCAGCCATTTCCCAATTGATGGGTATCCCTCAGTTTCTAATTCTTTTATACTACAAAAAGAGCTACTATTAATATTTTTGTACAAATTGTCATTTATGCCTCTCACCCCACCTCCTTTTATTTCTTTGGTATGTAGACCTAGTAGTGGTATCGTTGGATTAAAGGGCATGCAGAGATTCATATACTTCTGGGCATAGGTCCAAATTGCACTACAGAATGATTGAATCAATTCACAGCTCCACTAACAGATCATTAATGTCCCAATTTTCCCCCATCCCTTTCATCATTTATCATGTTCCTTTTCTTTCATATCAGATAATCTGATAGGTCTGAGGTGATACCTTAGAATCTTTTAATTTGTATTCTTTAATCAAGTGGTTTAGTACATTTTTCATATGACTATAGGTATCTTTGATTTCTTTATCTGAAAACTGCCTTCACATTTTTTTTAACCATTCATCATTTGGAGAAAAAGCTTATATTCTTATTAATTTGATCCACTTCTATATATAGTTGAAAAAATGAGGTCTTTGTAAGACACTTACTTAAAAAAATTATCACCAGCTTTTTGCTTTTCTTCTAATCTTGGATTCATTGGTTTTGTTTGTGCAAAATCTCTTAAATGGGGGCAGAGTCAAGATGGTAGAGTAGAAGCACTACCTTCCAGCAGCTCTGGCTCCCACTGAGGACAGCCCAGCAGGCTGGCAGGAATCTGCCAGTGAAGTGCTCTGGGGGCAGACCCCAGGCCAGCAGAGTGGGAGGTTTTAGCCCCAGGGCGAGCCTGACCAGCCACAAGCTGGAGAAAATCCAGATCAACAGCAGCTGTGGCAATTTCCAGAATTATCAACACAGATTCAAAGGACAAAGTGAGAGATTAGTGCAGTCTGGACTTTGGGACCCAGTAAGTGGGAGTGTGTCAGCATTTGCTACCAGGGGGAGAAGCTGCTGAGATGCCGGCATGGTATGCCAGTGCCATGTGGAAGCTTCAGATCCAGCCTGCAGAGTGTAGGGAGACCAAAGGACCAGTCTTAGGGGTATTCACTCTTGCTTTAAGCTGCTTGGATCTGGATTGCAGCCTAGAGTGGAGGTCCTGAGGCATGTGTGCAGCTTGCCAGAGCATGTGGAAGCCTCAGACAGGGAACCCATTGAATACCTCTGGCAGCTGAGAAATCCCCAGTGTTTGGGACGAAAGCTTCCCTGTCTGGTGGCAGAGTCCTACAGTGGCAAAAAGCCCAAAAGTCAAGTAACTGAGGGCCAACATGACCAGACAAAGCAAACAAAGCAGACATAAGATTCCAACATTAGACTCCTATTTTGGGGACAAAAAGGAGGAAAGCATGGAACAGGAGGAAGACAGTGAAGTCAGAACTCCTGCACCAAAAGCATCAAAGGAAAATACAAGCTGGTTACAGGCCATAGAGGACCTGAAGAAGCAATTAAGAGAAGTGGAGGAAAAATTGGGAAGAAAAATGAGAACGGAGCAAGAAAATTATGAAATGAGAGTCAAAGCCTGATTGAGGAAAATAACACCTTAAAAAATGGACTAACTGAAATGGCAAAAGAGGCTCAAAAAGGCAATGAGGAGAAGAATGCCTTTAAAAGCCAAATTTGCCAGATGGAAAAAGAATCTCAAAAGCTCAATGAGGAGAATCATTGCTTCAGAATTAGATTGGAGAAAATGAAAGCTAATGACTTTATGAGAAATCAAGATGCTGTTAAGAGGTGAGAGAGTAATATAATGAGTGGAGATGGGGAGAGACAGAATGGGGGTAAAGTATCTCATATAGAAGAGGTAAGGGAAAATGGTTACATTGGAGGGGAAGAATAGGAAGGCAAAACGGAATGGGTCAAACTTATTCTCATTGAATTTGGCTTGGGGAGGTAATGGAATACACACTAAATAGGGTATCTCACCCTAAAGAAGAGTAGGTGGGAAGGGTGGATGATGGAAGTGAGGGCAGGCAGAGGAGGAGGGAAGTTGGAAGCTTTCAGTTTTGAAAAGGGATGGGATCAAAGTAGAGAATAGAATAAGTGGGAGGTGGGATAGGAGGGAGGGAAATATGGTCAGTCTTTTACAATATATCTACTATGTTATTTTTTTGCATTAGCTACACATGTACAACCTATATTAAACTGCTTATATTGCCAGTAAGGGTGGATGAAAAGGGAGGAAGGGAATGAATCTGGAATTCAAAGTTTTAAAATCAAATATATATATATATATATATATATATAATTATTATTATTAATACTATTTTACATATAATTGGGAAATAAGATATGCAGGCACTGGGGCCTAGAGATCCAACATGCCCTAATGGAAAAGTTCAAAGGGGTATGGGAGAAAATATGGGAGAGAGAAGAATGGATGGGAGGATATCCTGTGGGACTGCTATTTTGGGCTGGTGGGTAGGGGAAATACAGGGAGAAAATTTGTAACTCAAAATCTGGCGGAAATGAATGATGTAAATCTAAAGTTAATAAAACATTTGAAAAATGAAAAAAATGTCTTAAAGGTAATATTATCAAAATAATCCATATTACCTATTATATTGCTCTCTAGCACATATTTTGTTTTCAATTCTTCCCTTAATCATAGATCTGACAGTTAAATTATTCAGTGCTCCCTTATTTTCTTTATGGTGTCACCCTTTATGTCTGAATCATGTACTGTTTCGACCTTGTGTTGGTATACAATGTAAGATGTTTTTTTCTTCCATTTCCTCCATAATGTTTTCAAGTTTTCCCATTTTCTCTAACTGATTGTTCCATATATGGATGGTGTGGTGTTGGCTGGTGGAAAACCTATGCTTTCTTAGTATTGATTTTTAGTCCAAAATTATCACAAGCAGCAGAAAATGGATCTATACTTTTTTGCATCACAGAAAAAGGGGCTATCTTCAGTGCACAATCATCTGCAAACAGAAAATCATGCTCACGCCCCAACACTCCCTCCACTTTAGTCTTGGCTCATAGCTTTTCCCAGGTATAGAATTAACCATCAGTATGCTAGCTGACCTTGATGCCATGTTCATCCTCATTGAATGCATTTGACAATATGACTGAAAGCATCATGCTTAAAAATCATGGAAGCAAGCAAGGTGGATTAGTTCACTTACCTTGTATTGTATTTCCCAGGGATATACACATTGATAATGAGTTTGACACACACATTGCCAGAGCTGACCCAGTGACTGGGAGGCTCCAAAGGAAAGTATAGAAGAGAAGAGGTATTAGACTGACTATCAAACTGAAGGTATACAGAGCTATCATGCTCACTTCATTATTGTATGTTTGTGAAACCTGGAGAGTATGCCAGTTTCATGCCAGAAAACCGAATCATTTATGTTTGATTTGCCTTAGGAAGATTCTGAAGATCACCTCGCAGGACAAGGTACCAGACACTGAGGTCCTCATTCAAACTAAATTGGAAAGCATTCAAATTCTGCTTCAGACAGCACAACTCTGATGGACTGGACATGTTATTTTAATACAAAATGTATGCTTGCCAAAAAGATTATTTTATGGAGAACTCACATGGGCAAGTGTTCAGATGGTAGTCAGAAGTTATTCAAGGACACTCTCAGGGTCTCTCTTAAGAACTTTGGAATTAATTGTGTAAAATGGGAGACACTGTCACAGGATCACTCAGTGTGGCATGCACACATCAGAGAAGGTGCTGTGCTCTTTGAGCAAAACAGAATTGAAACAACTCAAAGGAAATGCAGAATGCATAAATTTAGAGTATCCACCCCAAATGTTCACACAAACTCTTTGTGCCTGACCTGTGGTAGAGCATCACAAGTTTGTATTGGTCCAATCACATTGAAACTTGACTCTAGCATAGTGATGTTATTGTGGTCCTCTTCAGTAATGGATAACAAGCAACCAACCAACCCATATTCCCAGCATGTTTTGAAGTATTTCTTGCCCCAAAGCTTAAATTTTGGGGTTTGTCAAGCACTTTGCAACTGTGGTCATTTACTATGATGTATTGTATTTATCCCACTGATCCTCCTCTTTATTTTTTACCTAGAATAGATTTTTTTATTCACTGGTTTATAATACTTTTTTGAGATCTGTTACTGATTGGTTACATTTGTTCACATTTTTTATTAAATTAGATACCTTGATATATTTGATCTTTTGTTTTTCCATTAATTTTGTTATTAATTTTATAGCTCTATAAAAACACTTTTTTAATTTTTTTATAGCACTGTATTAGTAAACTGATTTAGGTAGAATTGGCATTTGTTATTATATTGTATACAATGTTTTCCTGGCTTTGCTCATTTCAATTTACATCAGTTCATACAACAACACACAGGACTTTTCAGTTCTTTCCATGAAGTCTGCCTGTTCATCATTTTTTTATTGCACAATGGTATTACATTATATTAATATGCATCAGCTTATTCATTCATTCATCCCCCAGTTGATGGGCTTCCCCTCAATTTCCAATATTTTGCTACTACAAAAAGACCTGCTATAAATATTTTTGCACCTCAAGGTTGTTTTCCCCTATTTATGATCTGTTTGGGTTACAGACCTTGTAATACTATTGCTGTGTCAAAGAGTATGCACTGTTTGGTAGTCCTTTGGGCAAAATTCCTAATTGCCCTCCAGAATGTTTTTGTTATTTCTCAACTCCACCAGCATACTCTCCAACATTTATCACTTTCCTTTTCTGTCATATTAGCCAATCTTACAGATGTGAGATGGCATCTCAGAGCTGTTTTAATTTGTATTTCTATAATCAAAAGTGGTTTAGAGCACTTCTTCATATGCCTATCAATAGCTTTTATCTCTTCTTCTAAAACTGCCCATTCATATCCTTTGACAATTTATCAAAGGGGGAATGACTTATAATAAATTTGACTGAGTTCTCCATCTAATTAAGAAATGAGTTCTTTATCAGCAGGAAGGGTGCAGGGCAGTGCTCTGAGAGCCAATACCAGTTCCGTTGGAGCCTGAGATTTTAGCCTCAGGGAAGGCCTGACCAACCACCAGCTGGAGGGACTTCAGATCACTGGCAGCTGTGGCAGTTTCCAGAATTATCAACCCATAGATATTGAGGACAAAGTGATAGGTCAGTGCAGTGTGGACTTGAGGATCCAGTAGTTTAGGAGAGTGCTTGGATTTTGCCCCACAGGTGAGAAGTCACTTAGGCAACACAGCTGTGCATCCACTGCCATGTGGCAGCTTCAGCTCCTGGCTTGCAGATTTTAGGGGGACCAAGTGACCAGTCAGAGGGGTAATCACTCTTGCTTCAACCCACCTGGATCTGGATTGCTGTTTAGGATGGATGTCCTGGGGTGTGTGTCCAGCTAGCCAGAGTTAGGAGAATTCAGAGAGGGCATCCAACTAATACCTTCAGCAGCTGAAAAAAACACAAAATTTGGGACAAAGCTCCTATGTCTGGTGGAAGTGTCCTACCGTGGCAAAAAGCCCAAAAGTCAAGTAACTAAGTGGTAACATGAGCAGGCGAAGGAAGCAAAGCAAACATAGCAACCCAACTTTATACTCCTCTGTTTTGGGGACAAAAAGGATCAAAGCACGGAACAGGAGGAAGACAGTGAGGTCAGAACTGCTGAACCAAAATCTTCCAAGAAAAAATACAAGCTGCCTATCCCCCTCTATTTTTTTTTAATCTGAGCCCGGATTTGATCCCCAGGTCATCCCAACAATGGAGCCGGTGCTCTCACTCGCTGAGCCACCTAGCCATCCCTAAGAAATTGGGATTAAGTAACTTGCTCAAGGTTACACGGCCAGGTGTTTCTGGGTGGGTGCTAAGTATCTGAGCCCGGATTCAATCCCCAGGTCATCCTGACACTGGAACTGGTGCTCTTACTCACTGTGCTACCTGGCCACTCACCCTCTATTTTTTACTAACTTAATTTTTAAAAACTTAAAGGCAGGACTTGATATTTATCCTAGCTAAATTTATCTTGTTAGTTTTAATCCATTTGCTGTTTGTGTATAGATTAAATTCCATATAAGATTTACAAATAATATATTCCAGAAAGTCAAGAATGTGGACAGTTTAGTGTTGATTTTAATAGGGGTAATTAGATGCTTGTATGTAACAGTTAAAAGCAGTGCCTTGGAAATAGGTGTTTAATTGTTGGATTGAATTGAAAGTGAAAAGAAAAATAAACACAATCTTCCGTGGTCAAAATAATTACCCTTGTCAAAGGAAGATTGCACAATAGTTGTACCATATTCTGTATCATAAAAAACACTTTCATAGACTACAATTTGGAAGACCAGAATTAAGATCTCTGTTTTTAACCTCATTCATCTAAAAGAAACTCTTAATTTTGTATTCTATCTGATTTGTACTCTGCAATACCTAGTCAAAGTGGGTTTAGGTCTCAGAGAGTTATATTGAATGTCATACTTTTATCTTTTTTTAAATTACTGTTTTTTCCACTGTGTACAATTTTATTTTTTCATACAAATTTGAAACAATTCCTAGTTCACAAAAATCATACATAGATGATAAATATCATGCTACTAAACTATTAAATTTATAAAAAAAAAAAGAAGGAAAGAAAAATACAAGCATATTACATGCCATAGAGGACATTAAGAAGGATTTTGAAAACCAAATAAGAGAAGTGGAGGAAAAAGTGGGAATAGAACTGAAAACTATGAAAGAAAATTATGAAATGAGAGTCAACAACCTGATGGAAGAAAATAATACCTTAAAAATAGACTAACTCAGATGGCAAAAGAGGCTTAAAAAGAGGGAATGAGGAGAAGAATGCCTTAAAAAGCTGAATTTGCAAGATGGAATAGGAATCTCAAAACCTCACTGAAGAGAATCATTCCTTCAGAATTAGATTGGAGCAAATGGAATCTAGTGACTTTATGAGAAATCAAAATAGTATTGAATAGATCTGAACAAATTTAAAAAAAAACAGAATGCAATATGAAATATCTCATTGGGAAAACCACTGACCTGGAAAATAGATCCAGGACAGATAATTTAAAAATTATTGGACTACCTGAAAGCAATGGTCAAAAAAAGAACCTAGAAAGGTTCAAGAAATTCTCAAGGAAAATTGCCCTGATGTTTTAGAACCAGATGGCAAAATAGAGGTTGAAAGAATCCACAGATCACCTCCTGAAAATGATCCCAAAAAGAAAACTTCTAGGAATAGTATAGCCAGGTTCCAGAATTCCCAAATCAAGGAGAAAATATTACAAGCAGCCAGGAAGATACAATTTGAATGGGGTGGAAATACAATCAGTATAACACAGTATCTGGAAGCTTCTACACTGAGTGATCAAAGGGCTTGGAATATGATATTCCAGAGGTCAAAGGAGCTGGGATTAAAACTAAGAATCACCTACCAAGCAAAACTTAGTATCATGTTTCAGGAGAAAATATGGTAATTCAGTGGAATAGAGGACTTTCAAGCATTGTGGGTAAAAAACCACAGTTGAACAGAAAATTTAACATTCCAATAGAAGCAGGAGAAGCACGAGTAGATGAACAGGGAAAAGAAATCATAACAAACTTATCAAAATTGAGTTATTTCCATCCCTACGTGGAAAAAAAGATAATTGTAACTTATGAAATTTTTCTCAGTATGAGAAGAGTTGACAGGAATAGAAATGTATACATACATATATGTATATATATATATGTCTATTTAGAATATGAAAACATATGTGAATGTGTATATATATGCGTACAGGTATACATAGAGAACACAGGACCAATTTAATGGGAAGGGATGATACTTCAAAGGTGAAATTAAGAGGTGAGAGAGGAATATAATGAGAGGAGATGGGGAGAGGCAGAATGGGGTAAAGTATCTCATATAGAAGAGGCAAGGGAAAACTGTTACAATGGAGGGGAAGAACAGGAAGGCAAAAGAGAATGATCCAACCTTATTCTCATTGAATTTGGCTTAGGGAGTGAATGGCATACACATTAAATAGGGTATCTCACCCTACAGGAGTGTAGGGGGGAAGGGGTTGAGAAGGGGGATGATGGATGGGAGGGCAGGCTGGGGGGGAGGGAATTTGCAAGCACCCACTTTTGAGAAGGGGCAGGATCAAAGTAGAGAACAGAACAAGTGGGGGGTGGGTTAGGAGGGAGGAAAATATAGTCAGTCATTTACAATATACCAACTATGGAAATGTTTTGCATAGCTACACATGTACAGCCTATATTGAATTGCTTACATACCAGTAAGGGTGGGTGACAAAGGAGGATGTGAATGCATCAGGAATTCAAAGCTTTAAAATAAATTATTTAAATATATATATATATATATATATATACATATACATATGTATTTATATATGTAGTATGAATACTATGATATATAGTATTATTAATACTATTTTACATGTAACTGGGAAATAAGATATATAGGCACTTGGGCATAGAGATCCACTGTGCTGTTGTAATGGGAATGTAAATTTTAAAGATCTTCCCTGCCCCTAGGCTAAAGTGCACCTGGAGCCTGGGGTGGGAGGCTTGTTTTACAGTAGATACTTTTTGATGGCCAGTGGGTTAATAAGGTTGTTACATTCTCTGAGCCAGGAGAAGGCTGTATAAGCCCTGATGTGAGGCTTTGTTTTGGGGCTCACTTTGAGAACTGTTCTGTGATTTCATATGGATTCTGGAAAGCCGTTGTCCAGAGCCCTCCGGCTTTGAAACCCAGATATTGTTTGGTATGGATGTAATGGTTGCACAGTCTGGAAAACTGTGTACTTGATCTATTTTTCTGTCTTGATAATTCTGTCTGTATATTCTGAAGTTCGGGCTGCTGACCTTTTTCTCCTGAACTAGGTAAACGATACATATTTGATTGATTAAAGTAAGCTTGAGTTGCTTTCCTTTAACAAAGCAGATCTAAGAACCTGTGTTGGCAGTGACCCTGAGGACGCTTGGGGTGCTTGCCACCACAAAATGGCATCACGAACAGGATCTGCAGAGTAAAAGGAAAGTATGGAGGCTGGGATAATTGTTTGTTTCTCAGTGTGGTAGCTGTGACTCTGTGGAGCCTTAAAGTAGACTCCGACCTCTGGAAACTTTGTCTGTGTTTATGTATTTGTACATGTATGTATGTGAACTTAATGAGAAAGCTTTTTTGTAGAAAACCATTTTGAGGAATTGATAGCATTGACTCTTTGTATCAGGAAGAAATTTTAAGCTACTGAAGCATTTTTTTCAGCTAACAAATGAAAGTGTTTTATCTTGTGAATACATTTAACTAAAATATATTGAGAGTCAGAAATTACTGTCCTCTGCCCTATAAGTTCTGCAGGCAGAGTTCAGGTAAATAAAAATAGCTAATTGGAATAAACCCACTCAAGCAAAGAAGACTGCAATTTACACCAGGGATTTCAATGCTTAAAGATACACTGTCAACTGCCAGTAATAGAAAGAAAATCAAATGTTTTTTTTTTACGAATATGGTAAATGATTAAGAAAGGAGGAGACATAAATAAAAAGTTCATATATCATGAAATATATGAACAAATGAACTTCTAAAAGTTGTATTTACTGTTTATAATATGCATAAGGTATTTAATAGAAACATTTACTTGGACTGAGAAATAATTATTGAAATATAAGGACAGACTATTTTTTTCTCAAGGTAGTACTTCTCTATATTCAGAAGAAAATCAAAGATTACCATTAAATCAAGTTACTTCTCTTTCCTCAACACATTAATAGAGATGACATAGTGTACCAGGAAAGTGAATGGGATCAGGAGTCAGGATACATGGCTTTCTCATTATTTTTCTGCCACTAACAAATTATCTTATATAGTAATATATCAAGGTTATTGAATGTCAGCGTATTTAAGCAAAGCTAATATATATTTTGTTATTGTTAGTGACAGACAAATAATAATGTCTATAAGTGGTTTATCTGGGTGGAAAATAATGACTTTGCTATTTCAATTAGCTGTGGTCTTCACTTGTATACAATTTGTACAGAAAAAAAATGTATTAAGAGAGTAATGCTCTGTATAGGAAATTCTTATACAAACTTTATAGAATTTCTTTGGAAAAGACAACAGAAATGGGTTTAGGGGCCAGAGGATCACCACAAAACTTTTATTTGGACTTACATGGTTTTTCTAATTTTTTGCTAGTTAATTTTCTAGGAAAATTGACTGATTCAGGACCAGATAGAAGGAATCAAAAGCAAAGTCATAATTTTTCCCTGAAAATATTTCTCCTTCATATTCATTGGGCCCTTCTTAGTATGGTTTAAGGTGACAGATTCACAGCTATGACTAAAATTTGTTAGTCTTCCCTTATCAGAGAGAGATTTCCAAGTCACAAGTACCAAAGCACATAAAATGAAAAAGGTTAACTGGTAGTGATGGGAACTTCATTTGCTGTGAAGTGTAAGAAATGCTAACAGATATAACTAAGCCTAAAGAGAGTAGCATGATGACATTATCAGAGTGATCTTACAGAATTGAAGGCACAATGGCTATAGCATGAGCCTTGGAGTCAGGAATACCTAAGTTCACATCAAGCCTCTGACACTGGCTTTGTGACCCTCAGCAAGTCATTTACCCTGCTTGCTTCAGTTTTCTCATCTGTAAAATGAACTGGAGAAGGTTATGGCAAGGCATTCTAGTATCTTTGCCAAGAAAATTCCAAAAAGGGTTGCAAAGAGTTGGACACAACTGAACAACCACAAGACCCATATAAAATGTGACTTGCCCAGGGCTAAATACATAGGAAGGGACAGAACTAGGATATAAAGCAGTGTTCCTCATGCTTATCCATAAAATGAAGGCATTAGAATACATTACCTCTAAGGTTCTTTTGTAGACCTTTAATTTTAGGATTGATGCTCACAAGAATATAAGAAACAGAGTGATCAGAGATCCCATATAGTATCTTGCCTATCCTATATTATATCCATTTCAGCTGGAAGTCACTCATCCTACCCCCAAAAGATTTTAGAGATAATCCCTACTTTCCCATTATATAATAGTAATAACATTTGCATTCTTTTGTTTGTATGTAATCATAAACAAACATAAGTAATATTTATACAAAAACTTTTAAAACCAGATCACTGTGTGTGTGTATATATATATATACATACATATATGTGAGTACATAGATATATATGCATATATAATAGATATATATATAAAAGTATGTGTGTACATATAAATATATATATGCACAGACAGTAATCTGGTTTTCAAAGTTTGTATGCAAATATATATATATATATATACCATTGTGCATATGCAATAAATGCTTATGTGTGTTTATATATATGTATATGTATATGTGTGTATCTATGTCTATTTCTTTATATGTATTCCACCCCATTTCACTAATATGTTTTAAGATCTTTATGAGGCAGGGAATGTGTTTTATTTATATTTGCATTTTTCCTTGCACCTAGTTCGCTGTGTACCACATACTAATTGTTTAATTTCTATTGAATAATAAATGCATAGATTTTTAGACAGAGTTGATCCTTTCCATTTGGTTAAAAAAAATCTGTAACATTTTGACTGTGGATTAAATAATCCCTTGATTATGTATGCCCTCAATCATTTTTTGTTTTTGTTGATGCTTACATGTAAATCTTGTTTCCAAAGTGAGATTGCAAAGTCTTTGACATGAAGAATGATATCTTTGGGGTGGCCAGGTAGCACGGTGAGTAAGAGCACCAGCTCCAGTGTCAAGATGACCCAGGGATCGAATCCGGGCTCAGACACTTATCACCCACCCAGAAACACTTGGCCATGTAACCTTGAGCAAGTTACTTAACCCCAATTGCTTAAAAAATAAAAAAGAATGGTATCTTTGATTTGTAGGGTATCCTCTATCTATTGCATTGTGTTCTCCACTTGAGATAAGGAACCTACATTACTTATCTTTGTATCTCCCTCAGTAGTTGATACACATTCAACACATTAATGAATGTATCTGGGTTTGAATCATAGTCTTTTAACTAATGCTTAATAATTTGAAAATGTATCAAAGGCAATCTATTAAGGACTCCTCTTTGTTAGAGTATATTTGTCCCCATCAGATATTGTTTGATGGCCCAAATAATTTTTTAAATTGGGAAATAACCTAAATTAACTGTTTTCAATGACAAAAGTAGGTCACATACAAAACCATTTAGTTGACATTTGAAAAATTATGAATTTTTTATCATGAGTTTTCTGGATAAGTTTGACATCAACAAAACCTTTTGTTGTTGTTGTTGTTGTTGTTAGCAACCCAAACATTAGTTTATATAATTGATTGATTTGTTGATTCAATAGAAGTACCCAGGAATTTTATACAATAAATTTAACCGGTATGCTTTTATTATTGACTCTGTAACTCAATAAAAGTCCTACTTTTCCCTGATAAAAGTAGCAGGGCATAGAGCATCTTGATAGCTACAATAATTAAGAGTTAGATTTAGGGTAAGATATTTCTAACTCTATTTTTAGCTCATCTCTATATCATTAATATGTGTTTGTATATACATACACATGGTGCATATGTATATGCATACATGTGTACATGTATTATGGTTTGTTTATACACACATGTATACACACATGCTGTTTTATATATATTTACTTATGTCATGTGTATTGTTAACCAGACTGAACTGGATTCTAACCTGTGGATAGCTGGAGCCAAACTGAGTAGGCTAGAGACCGGAGAGTCAGAAATCAAACAGAACTTTGATTTCAAAGTGAGCGAAACATCTTGCAAGCAAGGAGGGTATCTAGACACATGGGCCAGGGCTCCACCCCTGGTGGATGGGGAACTAATGCAGTGTGAAGAGATCCCAGTACTTACACCAGTGGCTATTCAGTGAGCTGTAGTCCTGACAGTTGTGGGTAAAACAACAATTTTGATTCAAAGCAGGGCTTTGTGATCAGAACATGGGTACTTTTCTGAGCTCAGAAAACACGTGGTGCTTTTCAAAGCAATGCATAATTATTGGGGATTTTGCCAGAGGGTGAGATCATCCAAAGGGTGAGCACAAAGGATTGTTGTTATGCCAGTCTCAGGGCACAGCTTGCATGCTAAGCTTTAGTTCTGGAAAACAGGGTGTCTCCTAAGATCTTGACAGTATAATTATATATGTGACATGCCATCTCAACCAATAGAATATAAAGTCTTGTAGGGAAACAACTATTCCATTTGTTTGTATTCTGATTACCTAGAAGAATGCCTGAAAGGTGGCAGGCACTAAAAAACTTGTGGTGATTGATCTCATAGCACAGATGTCATTCAGGAATCCATGAATAAATATATTATGTATTTTTTATTATAGGTAGAAAATATAAGTTCTAATGTCTTCCTAGTGCTTCTTTTTGCAGATACTTTTTTGAACCAAACACTAAAACAGTGCAATGACTTTAAATGAATTTCATTGGCAATCAAAAGACTTTATTTATTATAGAAAAATTAGAAAAAATGTATGATTTTGATAAGGAAATATATCTTGTACAAACATTATAAAGGGACAATTAACTGCATCCACTATTAATAGCTGGATTGCTTTGAGATATTGACGATTTAATCAATAAGCACAAGGTTTTTTGGGTTTCTTGTCAAATGCAGATCTTTTAACATTATTATCCTTTCTTTGAGAAAGAGTGTGTCATAATCTAGAGGAAAAATGCTTTGGGGTCATAAAGATCTGAGTTCTAGCCTCTCTTTTGAAATATATTGGCTGTGTGATTTAACAAATGACCTAACTATTGAGAACCCTAGACAAATCTAATGCCTTATTCTGTAATTTAAAAATAAATAAAACTGTATTACAAGTCTCCACCAACATCAACAAAAAGAAAAATAAATACCTCCATTTTTTTCTGTGTGAATAGGAATCATACAATACTATATTTTCAAAGAATTTTTGTTGAGGACCTTTCAAAGGGAAATATAAATTTAGGTGGTGGTATTTTAAGCTAAAAGCATTTAAGAATAATGCATTATATAGGACAGGTGATGTGAAGGTTATCATCAAATGAATGACAGAGAAAACAACAGGATGGGACAGGAGAGGGAATAAGTATGTATGTGTGTGTATACACATGTATATGTGTGTATGTGTGCATATAATACACATATACATATTTATATATGCATATATACACAAATACATATGTATATCCTACTATGTCATGTACTATGTTCAAATATGTCATTTAATGCTTATGAAAACCTTGAGATGTAGGTGTTGTTATTATCCCCATTTTACAATTGATGAAACTGAGGCAAACAGAGGTTAAATGAGTTGTCCAGAGTCACATAATTGGTAAGTGTATGATCTTAAATTTGAACTCAGGTCTTCCTAAATATAGGTGTAGTACTCTATCCACTTCACCACCTAGTTTTCACAAGTCATTGTGAGAGGGAAGGATAACATGGACATAAAAACTTGCATAGCTGGAATACATGTAATGTCAAGAAAATAAGAACAAGACCATAGTATATTGGATGGATGCTATATTAAATTTTGAAGCAAGAAATGAAAAAGTATCCTATAGGTTGACTATGCCTAGATAGATTGTGATCTGCATCATTGTAGAGAGTACACAATGAAATTGTGGACACACTGGATAATTTTAATAGGATAATTTCAAGTAAAATAATGGCAAAACTAAATTTAGTACCTAACACTGTGCAAGCTTTGTCCTGCTATTACAAATTTCATTTTAAAATTTTAAAGTATAACAATGCCACTTTTTTAAGTAGGTCTAGAAGATCAGAGATGCAAATGTAAAATAAGGTGAATAAATAAAAAGCAAAAATAATTGTGGTTTTGATCTTGTAAATGTCTTGGTCTAAATAGTTTGAGAAAACTTGTTTTAAGTTAGAGACTTAAGGATAAGAACATTATTTCTCTTCAGGTGCAGAGTTTATTCCTGGAATGCATTTCAATATTCAATCAAATTATCACCACTTGTAACTATGGCACTTTTTCCTTTTGCCTGATTTTATACACTTGATATTTATGTGTGTACATACATATACATATATACATACATATAACAGTAACATAATTCCATTTATTTGTAAACATTCTTTTCAGGATTAAATTAGGAAAAAAATTAATTGTTATTTTGATGTTATGATCCAGCAATCATAGTCTCTGAAAGATCAGAAGAGGTCTCTCAGGAAAGTCTCCAAAACAAACCTTTCCTCTTTTATTAATTTCAAACTCTCTAATTAATTATACAAGCAAAACAGAGGAAATATGGTTGTGAAAAACAGTACATTCATTTAAAATGCTCCATTGAAATAATTTTTATTAAAAAAGTAATTATTTTACAAATTTCTCCCCATTGTAACAAGCTGTTAGAGCATAAAAGAGAAGATTACAACTTGGTTCCTCTTCCACTTGTACAACAAAACTATCCTACAGGGTTGGAATTTATTCTAAGGACTTTGAAGCCATTAGAACAAAATATTGAATCAAGAAAATAATTACTATAAATAAGGCTGTCACCTTAGGCAAATTGTAAAATAAAGAAAAGTCTGTGTCTCCCACCCCCATGATGCTCTGTACAATGCTCCTTCCCTCCTTCCTCCCTTTCTCTTTTTATTAACCACACCTGCCAATCCTATCCCATTGCTCTCTAGTTGTCCAGAATATAGAGTACACAATTAACTGATTTCATCACACATTGAAACGCATAATGTGACCTGTCTCTTTAAGGGCAGTGTCCATTGATTTGGGGAAAATGGCAAATGGAACACTTACTAAGAACAATACATGGCACTCACAATGCAATTATTTATATATAATTTATAATTATATATTATATGTTATATACACACAAATAAATATATGCATATATGCATATACATATATATATGTATATGATATAGAATTCCAGGCAAATTGGAAGACTAGATACCATTTTTTCAAGGCTCTGTTTGTAATTTATAATTTTTTTTTAATTTTCTATCGCCTTTAATACCATTTTAGTAATGAAGACATGGTGAAAGTTGGAGCAAGAAAACCTCTAATCCTTTTCTCCACCTTTAACTGTAAATGCTCACAAAGTAGATTAACGGTATCATAAAGATAATAATTGATAGACTATTAGGTCTACTGCCTAGATTGGACTCTAATTGGACATTGGAAAACGACTTTGCAGGGTGAAGGTTCTAACTTTTAAATCTTAAGTTTAGGGAAGACTATAGACTCTCAATCAACTTGATAATAGTATTTTAAACAATTATGAATGTAGAAATTATTTATCACTTGACAAGCAGTGAAAAAATTCATTCTTAATTGTCTTAAGAATATTATGGATCTTTAAAATATTTGCTTGAACCAATACAGAGTGAAATAAACAGAGCCTGAAAAACAATATAAACAATGACTTTTATAAAGCAACTGAATGGAATATTAAGAGGTAAGTGAACTCTGAGCAAATATTACAACCACACTGGACACTGGGAAAAAAAAATCAAATATATCTCCATCCATCCAGGGTTAAATACCAGTTATTTAGCATTTTTAATATTAGTGAAATAATCTAATCTCTCTGGGCCTCAATTTCTTGATCTATAAAATGAGGTAAAATTCAATGGTGTCTAAGATCCCTTGCACCTTTAAATATATGGTCCTATGAAGTTAGATTTTCTCTGCAGACAGATGTTGGTGGGATGATCAATACAGGGAAAAAATTCTACATTGTAATACATGACTAATGTAGCAGGTTTTTTAAATTTTAATTTTATATTATGAGTCAAAACAAGATCTGTTACATATAGTCAGAAAGGACTGTTATTAAAATAAAAATTACCACTGAATCTTACTTTTAAAATGCTATGATTCTTCAATTTCCAAAGTCACATCATTGATGTAAAGGTTTTTCTTTTGTGTGGGTCAAAATTATGTGAAACATACCAGGCACAGATTGATGAGTATGTAACAACTACATTATCCATTGAATAGACCAGATAGAACTTCCTTTTAAGATAGAACATAAGACATAAACATAAACATATAACATACCCCATATATGTATGTGTGTATATATACACACATATATATGTGTGTATGTCTCTCTCTCTCTATACATATATATGTGATTTTTTTTAATCCTCAGCACTTAGCAAGTATCTAGAAAATAGTATATGATTAATAAATGCTTGTTGACTTGGCTTGATATTAAAAATAATTTTTTTTAACTCTCTGAGACCTGAAGATTTTTACCTTTCCACAATATGGGGCTTTCTTTCTAAACTAATCCTATCTTATTAGTTGACTGTTGTATGTATGATTTTTTTTAAAAACTGTAAAAAAATCCCTGCCCTCTGCATTTATTTTCTGCCTTCTCCTCCTAGCATATCATCCCTCTCCCTCTTTGCTTAATTTTAAGGTCTCAAAATCTACTTTCCCAAATATCCATTTAACTTTCATTTAGCGAGGTTGTCCTTTAAGTAGAAAGTTTATTTTAATTGTAGCATATTGTGTAACCATTTATGCTCATTAGTTGAGTTATTTGTTATATGTTTTATGAAGGAATACTCTATTATGAAGATCTTTTTCAATGTTTCTCACGTATATGTATATATTGGAAAATATATAGCACATGTGTATGTGCATGTATTTGAAATTAATATTAGTATATCCTTAAACTAAGTTTTTTCCCTGTATTTGAATTTATAAAAGACTTATTGTAATCCTTACATCATAATTTGAGATGTTTTATTAGAGGAAAGTCTTTAATGCTAGATTTTGATTAGCTCAATCTTTTAATTTTTGGTAATCAATAAATAGGGGCAGTTAGGTGGTGTAATGGATAGAGCTCAAGACTTGGATTCAGGAAGACTCATGTTTATGAGTTCAAATCTGGACTTATTCGCTGTTTATGTGACTCTGGGCACATCATTTTATTGTATTTTTCTAAATCCTCCATATGTAAAATGAGCTATAGAAGGAAATGGCAAACCACTACTATATCTTTGACAAGAAAACCTTAAATGGGATAATGAAGAGCTACACATAATAGAAACAAGTGAAAAATAACAGAACAATTAACAATACAAAAGAACCTTGAATCATTAAATTATGAAAATTATGTGACTCTGAAGATCTGATCTGCTATACAAAATGATCTGTAAAGGTAATTATTTCTACTTCATTTCTAGTGTTTTCATCAAGAATGCTCTGAGTAAGTGCATAGACCATTTCAAATATTGTATACAGCTGAGGTAATAAAAAAATCAATTTGTAATATATAATAGCTTCTTAATTGCATTATTTGGATTATAATATTATCTAGGACTAAACTGTTATTTTGCATTATTCCACTTAATTGCTATATATTGAAAACTAATGTCTAGCTCTCTTTTAAATTGTTCTGCTTCCAACACAAAATTCTTCTACATGTTTTTCTGTGCTTCAGATTTTCTTCCCAGTTTTGATCTTTATTTTGAAATTACTAAATAACATATGTATCTATTTAGTATATTAAAAGAGAGCACAATCTCATTGGTGAAAGTATAAGAAGAGACAAGGGGAAAATGAAGCATATATTGGGGAGTCAGATTTTCATACATATGTATAGCTGCCAACATCTTTTTTTTCTTTACATATCTCTCCTAAAGAATTTCTATACATTTCTCTTCCAAAAAATTCTGTTGACAATCCCATTCATTTCACAAGTATATAATGTTGCCTCAAAATTATTTTCAATATTTATGAGTTATGTCCCTTCCATACATATAAGTCAGTGTAAGACTTTCCATTCTCCACTTTGCTTGGGTGAGACCCAGGGACACTTCCTAAAGCACAAAGGTTATCCAGAAAAAGCAGTCATGCTTGTGTGATGATTCATAGATGCATCAAATTTCCAATGTGGTCTTGGTTAAGCTGTTTGTAGTCTTAAAATGGATTTATTGTGCTGTTATTTGTAGATTTTTTTGCTACGTTATGCCTGTTTCTCAAAGTTTTAATAATATAATCTATAACCATTGTTATTCAACAGTTTATGTAGGTTGTAGTTAGATTATTACTATAAATCAGTCAAAATTTCTTCTAACTCTGCATAACAAGATATGCTCTGAAAACCTTCTACTTAACGTTCCTATTATGAAATTATAATAAATCCATGTAAAGGTTCTTCCACATAAATACATAGGGAACTTTTGATGCTGATTTTTACTATATGAACCTCCATTTTAGCATAAGAATTTTGAATGGATAATCTTTAAATAGATGAAAATGAGAAAAACTAATGGCAAAATATTTAATAAGAATTGACTATATACCAAAAACTTTTTGATTATCACACAATTATATTTTCTTGTTTAAAGAGGTACTCTATCAGTTCAACACTTACCATGAACATAACTTATTTCTTATTATTTTTTTCCTATTGTGAGTAACTTTGTTAGACTATTATACTTGTAACATAATTATTTTAAGAACTTACATTTTAAATTTTTGGGACTTCCAGAAACAAATATGATAGAGTAAGCAATAAATTGCTATAGGTCACCCATATTCACCTCCAACCAACCATAAAATTCTAGTTTCTAACAAATCCTGAAACAGCAGAGCCACCAGAAAGACAGACTGGACCAGTCTTTTAGCCAGGAAACTTAGAGGATTGGCAAGAAAAGTCTATTATCACTTGGGTAAAAGGGTAGTGCAGTCCAGGACAGGAAGTGCCCCACCAAACGATCAGCAAGCCCTCCCTCATGAAACCAGTGGGACAACCTGAAATCCAGTGTGGTGGAGCAGGCAAATGCCTACACCAGGACCTCCACCATGTGCCTTAGCATAGGCAAGGAATCTGACAGACTCCAACTCTAAGAACCACCATTTACCAGCATAGCCCAGGGTGGACAGGCTTCCTCCAGTAGTCAGACATCCACAAGCTTTAGCACAGCCCAGAGTGGTCAGGCATTTTCCAACTGCAAGACCTTAGAATGCTTCATCACAGTTAAGGGCAAAAATATATCTAATGGGCCAGACCCCAAAGTGCTTCAGTATAACCCTGGGGAAATGCAAAACAAACAAGCAAAAACCAACAAAAAACCTGACCTCAGCACACATCAGAAATAACCACTAGTACTCTAACTCATCATCAGGTAAGCTGCCAGACCTCTATAGCCTCCAGCCACCAACACCTGAGGCCCTACAGCACAAAACCAGTAACCAGGCTCCTGATACTCAGCACAAGCTTAACAATGGCCCCTGTGCTCTAGCAGTAGAGCTCAACTTCAAAAGCCACTAAATGAGAAAAAAAGAGCAAGAAGGAAAAACAAATGCTAACCATAGAAAGTTACTATGGTGACAGGGAAGATCAAAACACAAACTCAGAAGAGGACAACATTGTCAATATGTGTACATCTGAAACCTCAAAGGGTAATAATGAGTTGGTCTCAAGTTGAAAAAGGCTTCTTGATAGAAATCAAGAAGGATATTAAAAATCAGGTAAGAAAGGTAGAAGAAAAGTTAGGAGGTATGCAAGAGAGAGTCAATAGCTTGGACAAATTTTTAAAATATATTTTTATTTATTAAGTTAAATCACATTCATTTTTTTTTTAAATTATGAGTTCCAAATTCTTTCCCAACCTCCCTTGCATCCAACCCTTACCCCCTGAGGAGGCAACAATATGTTAATTATAAACATAAAACCAGGTAAATAATTTTCATATTAGGAAAGTTACAAAAGAAAACATTCATAAAACAAGAAAAATAAAGATTTCTTTTAATACACTTCAATTTATATTTAGAGTTCATTAGTTCTCTCTCTGGAGGTAGATAGGGTTTCTCCTTTGAGATTGTCTCATACTGTAATGTAATGCCAAGGAAAGGCAACTTCCCAAGGTTCAGAATACCAGCATAGGTACTCTCCATTTTATTGAGTGACAAACCAAGAATAGAGAAGGTCAAAACATGACATCATTCAAAATACAGCATTTACTAAGTGTGATTAAATAATCTCCAAGTACTACCCCGCCCCAGGACCTTCCATTCATTCAATCAATTACAAAGTCCCTGTTCTAAATACTACTCCACCCCTAGGCTGTATCTTCATTTAGTCCATCACAAAACCCCTCTTCTCAAATGGAGACTAGTTTCCAAACATAAGTAAAGTACATTCATTTGTTCAACCATAGAACACAAAAAGGTCAAAAGTTCCCCACCTCTGGATCACAATTGAATCTACCCTAGAGTTACATCAAGTTTAAGCACAGAACTTAATACCCAAATTGAGGTCTTTTCTTCATCTTGACATGAGGCAAGCTCTCAGCAATCTTAGTTCCTGGGGAGACAAGGCTTAGCAAAGCCACACATAAGATACATTGCCAGTCCCTTCATTAATTCATCCTCTGTCTGTAAAACAGTCCTAGAACCCCTGAAAACATTAGCAAAACCCTCTCCCAGGATTTCTGTAAACATACAACAAGAAAATCCTTCTTCAGGGCTTCTGAACCAACAGAAAGGTTCCCAGACCCCTCCAACAACAGCACTATCCTTCTCCAGTGGACAGTATTCACTCTCTGCCTGCAGGACAGTCTCAGTAGCTCTGAACCAACAGAAAGGTTCCCAGACCCCTGCAACAACAGCGCTGTCCTTCACCAGTAGACTGTATTCACTCTCTGTCTGCAGGACAGTCTCAGGAGCTCTTAGCCAACAGCCAGGTTCCAGGACTTCTTCAACAAAAGGACTGTCTTTCACCAGTGGACAAATCTGGCAAAACAACATCAAAACAGACAGACAAAGTACCAGCAAAACAGCCATGTCTCCTCAGTCCTTGGCAGCTCAGGGGGCAGGTCTCAAAAGTCCAGGGCAATTCAAAGTGGCCCCCAGCAATTCTCTCAGTCTCTCTCTGCCTCCACGAGGTGCTGCTTCCAAAAAGTTCTTCTGCCTCTCTCTTGTCTCTCCAAATCTATGTCACCAGCTCCTCCCAGTTCAGGACTTTCTTTTCATATCAACAAGCCCATCCCACAGGTGGGATTAACAAGCTCTGGGTTTTAACACAATCAATTTGAAAACCAAGCCAATACAGGGGAATCTTTATATTCTATTACTATCACACATACTTTTCTCAATCAGAGTAACCAGGTCTTTCACATATGAAATTGTAGTTACTTTTTAAAGTTTTCTTCTTTTTCTGCTCACTTCACTTTGCATCAGTTCATATAAGACTTGCCAGATTTTTCTGAAATCATCTTGTTTGGTATCATATTTTACAAAGCAAATTGATGTTATTTATTATCAGTTCCCTCTTCTCCTCTCTTACTCATTTCACTGTCATTCATATTCCACTCACATGATGAGTTAGCTTTATTCTTGATCAAGCCTTATACCTCTATTTGTTGAAGTAATCACATTCCATCTTATCTGTCTCAAGAGCTTACCCCTTCTGTCATCCCCACTTTACCTCTTATTTTTAATCTTTCCCTGTCTACTGGCTGGGTCCCTAGTGCCTAAATATATACCCTTATCTCCTCCTGCTTGGAAAAAAATAAATTGAATGAAATAGGAGAAATGGGGGAAAATCCACCAGAGAAAACACCACCCTAAAAAGTAGTATTGGCCAAACAGAAAAGGAGGTATAAAAGCTAATGGAAAAAATAGTTTCTTAAAAATTAGATTTGGGTAAGTGGAATATAATGACTGTATGACACATCAAGAACTATTCCAAAAAATTCAAAAGAATGAAAAAAATAGAAGAAAATATAAAATACCTCACTGAAAAACAACTGACATGGATCCATGAGAGATAATTTAAGAATTGGTGGACTAGGTTCACCTGACAGCTGGCTCCAACGCAACCTCCACCCATGCTATGAACCACTTCAAGGTGTCCAAATTCCAGCACACTGAGGCTCAACTGCTGTGGAAGGAGGCCTGAATCAATGATATTTGTTCTAGAATAGCTTCAACCTACAGGAACCATATAAAATCCAGCTGCAGCTTGATTGTGTTTAACACTGATCAGGCACACTGAGTGTTGTGCCCCTAGGGCCAAAACAAGAAGCATGTAGCATACTTGGGTTGCCATTCAGATCTGGTGACTGATTTTGATTTCTCTCCATTTGATGACCATCTCCTTGCACAGACTCAACAGACAGAATGGTAAAGCTGTTGAAACTGTCTGCTGCCACTGCTGGCCAGGACCTGCCCTCTGCCCCTGGGGTGGTGCTGGGTCCTGAGAACTTCCAGGTGGACATCCTGAAGTTCCACTCTACTTCAAACATGGTGCTGCTGAGCGTCTCCAACACAGCTTTCAAAGTCTCGGATATAAGCCTGCAACACACCCTGCAATGGACACCCACAGTGACCAGGTTTAGAGCATGTCCTGGAGCTCTGATGATGTTCTGGTGTAGCAGCAAGCACCCCAGCATCCCCAGGGTGTCTGCCAATGCAGGTTCTTGGATCTGCTTTGATAAAGGAAAGCAACTCAAAATGGATTAAGAAGCTTACTTTAATCAGTCAGATATGTATCATTCACCTAGTTCAGAGGAAAAAGGTCAGCACCCTGAACTTCAAAATATACAGACAGAATTATCAAGACAAAAACAGATCAAGTAGACAGATTTCCAAACTGTCCAACCATTACATCCATACCAAACAACATCTGGGTTTCAAAGCCAGGGGGCTCTGGACATCGGCTTTCCAGAATTTCATCTGATCAAATCACAGAACACTTCTCAAAGTGAGCCCCAAAACAAAGCTACACATCAGGGCTTATATAGCCTTCTCCTGGCTCAGAGAATTTAACAACCTTATTGACTCACTGGCCAATCAAGAAGTCTCTACTGAAAACAGCCTCCACCCCAGGCTCCAGGTGCACTTTAGCCTAGGGGCAGGGAAGATCTTTAAATTTACATTCCCATTACATCTGGGCAGATCTTGCAAGAACAAACAGCTATGGATCTTTTATCCCAGAACAAAACCCACAGTCTCTCAAAGTACCAGGGCCGTGAGAACCACAAGGACAGCTCATTGGTCTGGACCAACTGCCTGGATCATTTATTTTCTACTGGATGAAACCAGATGCAAGAGAATGAAGTAAAGTTGTGGGACACTGGCTACTTCTCTAATGCCATCACCTCATTCACCCTCAACATGTCCCCCAGAAAAAGCAGGGGGAAATGAGGCTTGGGGCCAGGAGCACCTTGAGGACCCTAGAGAAAAGGTCCTACTGTTATTGTCCAAAGTGAAAAAAGTTGATAAAATTGTGACCTATCCCTCCAAAAGACTGAATAGAAAATTGAGCACTAATCAAGTCCCAATCTCTCAGAAAGAGATAGGAGCTACTTATTTATGGTATGAGGAGGCATTGTACTCTAGCCCCACAGAGCTCAAAGTGATGTTATAGAAGAGATTTATGATACATAAATCCACTGACAGTGAAGCCTGACCTAGGACTTTGTGGTGCCTGGTCAGAAGCCAGGACAAGGGCTCCCTCTACGCCCAGGCTGTCCTCCCCCTACAATGGGCAGATGTCAAGTTAGACCCTTACAGAGCACCTTTGGCCACAGGCAGTCAGAGTAAGCAAAAGTACATTCCTGGCTTGAAAGAAAGGTTGTGGCAGACAGATTAGAAAGCCCTAGACTGGCTTTGTGGTCTGATGAGATGGGCCTCTGTCCTGTCCACAGCTAGCTGGTGCTTTGGATAGAGCCCTGGTCCTGGAGTCAGGAAAGCCTGAGTTCAAATATGGCCTCACTTACTAGCTTTGTTACTGCAGGAGCAAGGCAGTTCACCTCTCAGTTTACTTAACTGTAAAAATGGGGATTATGACAGCACCCACATTTGTGAGGATCAAATGAGACAATATCTGTGAAGCATGTAGCAAGGTGTCTGGCACACAGCAGGTGCTTAATAAATGCTTTTTGTATTCCCTTCTCAGAGATGTGATCAGAGTCTTTCTCTTCCACCTCTTTAGATTAAGCTGTCAGGAAAGAGAAGCCACCAGTGGCTGCTAGCCCTATCCAGCATAGTCATCCATCTCCTCCTTTGATCCTGCTTGAGCTTTAGAATCTTCCCCAGCCTATTTTGCCATTAGTTTCTCAGCCCCTGACCTGGCAAACAGCTTCCTGGGTACAGCCTGATCCTAGACCCCTCTCTCCTCAGTCTCCCTGAAAGAAGCCAGAGATGGGATGAGAAGTCCAGGAGTCCTATGTGCCTTAACTCTTTGAACCATAGGATACAAAGCTAAAAGGGACCTTAGCCATCATATAATCCAGTCTCCCTATTTTATTTATGAGTAAACTGAGGCTCAGAGAGGGAAAGTGATTTTCCTAAAGTTATTCATTTCTAAAGTACCCATGCAGTACTCAATTAGCAGAACCGAAATTTGGACTCATGACCTCTGACACCACAGCCCCACCCATCCTCTTGAGAAGCCATAAATTAGCACTGGTCATCCAGGCAGCAAAAAGTCCCCAAAACAATCCCCTCCCATGAAACATGGAGCCAAATCCTTGAACCGATGTCTGATTGTTTTTCATTTATTTTTATTACAAAAGGCCTTCATGTGATTGATTATCTTACAAAAACCAAAGTTCTTGTCTCTGGATTTGAAAAGTGCTTTGCCAGAAGAAATGGGGAAGAATATGATATATTTAAAAAAAAAATAATCCTTGGACTATGTGAAAGCCATGACCAAAAAAACAAACAAACAAACAAACAATGAAACCTGGATAGTTTCTTTCCAGAGATTATCAAGGAAAACTGCCCTGATATCCTAGAAACAGAGGGTAAAATAGTCATTGAAGGAATCCACCAATAGACTCCTGAAAAAGATCTCAAAATGAAAACACTGTGGGATGTTGTAGCCAAAAATCCATAATTATCCATTCAAGGGGAGAATATTGCAAATAGCCAGAAAGAAACAGTTTAAATATTGTGGAATCCCAGTCAGGATTACATAGGAATTAGCAGCTTCTACCTTAAAGGAACAGAGGGCTTGAAATATGATATTATAGAAGCAGAGGAGTTTGGATTATACCCTAGAATCACCAGCAAAATTGAGTGTAATCTTTCAGGGAAAAAGATGTGCATTCAGTGAAATAAGAGACTTTCAATCATTCATGATGAAAATAGAATTGAAAAGAAATTTTATGTTCAAATACAAGATTCCAGAGAAGCATAAAAAAATGAACAAGAAAAAAAAACAACAACAACAGCAACATTGTTGTCCAATAAGGTTAAACTGTTTACATCCCTAACCAGGGATATGATACTTGTAACACTTGAGAACTAGAACTTTATTAGAGCAGTTAGAAGGGGGTGTACATAGACAGAAGATGTCAGTAAAAGTTGACTTTGATGTAATGATTAAAAAATAATTAAAGGTTGAAAAAAGGATTAGTCTAGGAAAAGAGGAAAGGGGAGGCAGAATAGGATAAAATAAAAAACATGAAAAGACTCAAATATCCATTACAATAGAGGGAAAGAAGGGATGGGGACAGATATTGTCTGATCCTTACACTCATCAGATTTGGCTCAAAGAGGGAATAATATATACATTCAGTTTGATATAGAAATCTATTTTGCACTACACAGAAGAAGGAAGAAATAGGGGAAAGAAAAATAAGGCAAGGGAATAGAAGGGAGGGCACAAAGGAGGAAAGAAATAATAGGGGAAGGGGAAAGAAAAGGGAGGGGAGATTTTAGAATGAGGGAAGTTTCAGGGAGGTACTGGTGAGAACCATAACACTGGTGAGAACCATAACACTGGTGAGGAGGGAAAGGATGAAAGGAGACAAATGTATAAACAAGGGAAAACAGGATGGAGAAAAAAACATTTTGTAATCATAACTGTGAATATAAATGGGAAGAACACTGCCATAAAACTGAAACAGATAGTACGATGGCTTAAAAAACACACTCCTGAGGGTGGAGCCAAAATGGCAGAGTAGAAGCAGGATCTCCCTGCTGCTCTGGGTTCCATCTTCCCCAATACATGTAAAAAGGGGACTCTAAACAAAGTTTGGGACTGCAGAACCCATAAAATGTCACAGAAAAGCTAACCTCCTGCTGAGGACAGCCCAGCAGGTCAGCAGGAATCAGCCAGCACAGCACTCTGGGAGCTGAGCCCAGCCCCACGACAAGGCTTTAGCTCCAGGGTGGGACTGACCAGCCTCTGGGACAGGACTTCAGATCAGCAGCAACTGAGGCCTTTTCCAGAATTATCAACACATAGATGCAAAGGACAAAGTGAGAGATCAGTGCAGTCTGGACTTTGGGACCCAGTAAGTGGGAGTGCATGGCTTTTGCCCCCTGAGGCAAGAAGCCACTGAGATACCTGCACAGCCACCCAGCAACATGTGGGGACTTCAGCTCCTGGCCTGCAGAGTGTAGGGGGACCAAGCACCCATCCAAGGGGCAGTCACTCTTGCTTTAAACTTCTTGGATCTGGATTCCAGTCTAGGGTGGAGGTCCTGGAGTGTGTGTCCAGCTTGCCAGAGAATGTGGAAACCTCAGAGAAGGCACCCATCTAATACCTCCGGCAGCTGAAAAAACCTCAGCATTTGGGACAAAACTCCCCTGTCTGGTGGAAGAGTTCTATTATGACAAAAAGCCCAGGGGTCAAGTGACTGAGGGGCTACATGACCAGGCAAAGGAAACAAAGCAGACAGAATATTGCAACATTGGAGTCCTATTTGGGGGACAAAAAGGAGCAAAGCGTGGAGCAGGAGGAAGACAGTGAAGTCAAAACTCCTACACCAAAAGCTTCCAAAGAAAATACAAGCTGGTTACAGGCCATAGAGGACCTTAAGAAGCAGATAAGAGAAGTGGAGGAAAAATTGGGAAGAGAAATGAGAACAATGCAACAAAATTGTGAAATAAGAGTCAACATCCTGACTGAGGAAAATTCCTTAAGAAACACTGACTCAAATGGCAAAAGAGGCTCAAAAAGGTAAAGAGGAGAAGAATGCCTTAAAAAGCCGAATTTGCCAGATGTAAAACGAATCTCAAAAGCTCACTGAGGAGAATCATTGCTTCAGAATTAGACTGGAGCAAATGGAAGCTAATGACTTTATGAGAAATCAAGATGCTGTTAAACGATCTGAACAAATGAAAGAATAGAAGGCAATGTGAAATATCTCCTGGGAAAAACCACTGACCTGGAAAATAGATCCTGGAGAGATAATTTAAAAATTATTGGACTACCTGAAAGCCATGATCAAAGTAAGAACCTAGAAATCATCCTCCAGGAAGTTCTCAAAGAAAACTGCCCCGATGTTTTAGAACCAGAGGGCAAAACAGAGGTTGAAAGAATCCACCGATCACCTCCTGAAAAAGATCCCAAAAAGAAAACTCCTAGGAATATTTCAGCCAATTTCTGGAATTCCCATATTAAGAAGAGAATATTACAAGCAGTCAGGAAGAAACAATTTGAATATTGTAGAAACACAATCAGGATAACCCAGGGTCTGGCAGCTTCTACGCTGAAGGATCAAAGGGCTTGGAATATGATATTCCAGAGGTCAAAGGAGCTGGGATTAAAACCAAGAGTCACCTACCCAGCAAAACTGAGTATCATGTTTCAGGGGAAAATATGGCTATTCAGTGGAATAGAAGACTTTCAAGCATTCTTGATGAAAAAAACAGAGTTGAATGGAAAATTTGACATTCAGATACAAAAAGCAAGAGAAGCATGAGAAGGTAAACAGGGAAAAGAATTCATAAGGAACTTATCACAGTTGAACTATTAACATTCCTCCATGGAAAAACAATAATTGTAATGAAACTTTTTTCAGTATTTGAAGGGAATATATATATGAGGGTATATGGGCATATGAATATGTATGTGAATGTGTGTATATATGTTTACATGTATACATAGATAGAGGGCACAGGACCAATTTAATAGGAAAGGATGTTACTTAAAAGGTGAAATTAAGAGGTGAGATAGGAATATAATGAGAAGAGATGAGGAGAGACAGATTGGGGTAAACTCTCACACAGAAGAGGCAAGGGAAAATGGCTACAATGGAGGGGAAGTATAGGAAGGCCAAAGGGAAAGGGTCAACCGTATTCCCATTGAATTTGGCTTGAGGAGGGAATGAAATACACACTAAATAGGGTATCTCACCCTTCAAGAGAGTAGAGGGGGAAGAGGATAAGAGGGAGGATGATGGAGGGGAGGGCAGGCTGGGGGGGGGCGGGGAGGAGAGGGAAGAGCCCACTTTTGGAAAAAGATGGGATAAAAGTAGAGAAGAGAACAGAGGTGGGAGGGGGGATAAGAGGGAGGGAAATACATTCAGTCTTTTACAATATATCTACTATGTTATTGTTTTGCATTAGCCACACATGCACAACCTATCCTGAACTGTTTATCTTCCCAGGAATTGTGGGTGACAAGGGAGGAAGGCAATGAATCTGGAATTCAAAGTTTTAAAATCAAATATATATATGTACTTTTATAAATAGTATTTTGTATGTAATTGGGAAATAAGATATAAAGGCACTGTGGCATAGAGATCCACTGGAAAAGTCAAAAGGGATATGGGAGAAAATATGGGAGAAAGCTGATAGAAGGAGGGGATATCCTGTGGGACTGCTATTTTTGGGGCAGTGGGTAGGGGAAAAATGGGAAAAAAGGGAAAAAAGGTGGGGAGAACATTTGTAACTCAAAATCTAGAGAAAATGAATGATGTAAATCAGAAGTTAATAAAGCATTTGAACAAAATAGAAATAGTGATTACATTACTTATATTTTCCAAGAATCTATATTTTTGTCAATATGGGTAGACATCTATTGACCAAGCTCTGCTCTTCCACCCCAAAACCACTGCTTTCTATTGTTAAATTTTTATATGATCTATTGCTTTGCCCACATCTAGAGATTTTTTACTTGTACAAGGAACTGCATGGCATATTTTCTGTTGTCATTTTCTTGGGTAACTTAAGGTCACTTCCATTTTGTAAAGAACAATAAAGTTTTAGTAAATTTAATTTAAAGGGTATTGATAGGGTTTCAATGATTTCTAGATTCCTCACACAATTAAAATCATATGGTTTTAGTATAATTTAATATCTGGCAACCACATGTAACAAAGATAAGGTGTGATAGATATATTGCTGCAGTCTAACCAAAATTTTATTCATTGATATACAGTGTTGATTAACATGTTCTAAAGACTTTCTCAGTTATAATAAGGGTTTTGGTTCATCTATGTGGTTCAGTAGATAGAGCACCGGACCTGGAGTCAGGAAGTCCAATTTCAAATCTGACCACAAATTCTTATGACATGTATGACCCTCAGGAGGTTACTTAACTTTATTTACCTCCATCTTCTCATTTGTAAAATTTTGTGGAGACAGAGACAGAAATGGAAAATGGAAAATCTTTGCCAAGGAAATCCCAAATGAGGTCACTAAAAATTAGACACAACTCAAACAACTGAACAACAAAAACAGTGTAATGCATATACTATATAATGCATACATACCATAAAAGACATCCTTGGAATAATATGCTATATATTTTTTTCATCTCTATTATCCTAATGAAGTGAGACATTGCCTGTTGGTGTCTAGTTCCTAGTATATAGTAAGCACTTAATCCTTATTGAATTGAGTCAATCAAATTGAAATTAAATTAATTAATGATGTTATTAAATATACATTCCTTCCACTTGTCTTGCAAGGAGCAAGAGTACCATGACTGACTCCCTTACTACTTAGACTCAAAAATACTTATCAGTTTCCTAATATACTATTAATTGCAGGAATGAGTAATGAAGAATGATGCCATCTTTACTTACTTTACATTAAAATCTACAAGAACAACACAGGAGAACAAATCTCCTGATTCATGCTCTAATATTTTCTATTGAGCTTTACTAACCACAAAAACATTCCTTGCTATCCACACTGATTGATATGATAATAACAACCACAACAACAATAATTAGCATTTATATAGTGCTTTTAGGTTTGGTGTGCAAAGTGCTTTAAAAATAGTATTTAATTCTATCTTCATGAAAACCTGAAAATAATTCCCATTATTTTCTCAATTTTTCAATAGAATAAAATAAGGAAGATAGAGGTTAAATGACTTACTCTGGGTGATAAAGCTAGTAACGCTTAACATCAAAAAAACTTAAGTTTGGCATCTGGTGCCATTACTTCCTGGCAAATAGAGGGAGAAGAAATAGAAGCTTTATCAGATTTTATATTGTTGGGCTCAAAGATCATGACTGCAGCCATGATTAAAAGTTGCTTGCTCCTTAGAAAGAAAGCTATGATAAATTTGGACAACAGGGGCATCACTCTTTCAACAAAGGTCAAAGCAACATATGAGTGTGAGTTTTGGACTATAAGGACAGCTGAGTTCCACAGAATCAACACTTTTGAATTGTGGTGTTGTACTTTTGAGAGTCCCTTGGACTGCAAAGAGATCACATCAATCAATACTTAAGGAAATTAATTCACATTATTCCCTGGAACGTCAGTTACTAACGCTGAATCTTAAATACTTTGGCCACATAAGTAGAATACAGAAGTCACCGGGAAGGACCTTTATGTTGGGAAAAAAAAAATGGAAGCAAAAGGGGAAGGGGATAGAGAAGATAAGGCTTGATATTGTCATGGAAATAATGAATCTGAACTTGGACAGACTTCATGAAATAGTAGTGGATATAACCATGTCATAATATAGTCCAAGATGTCATAAAGATTTAGAAATGACTGAAGAACAATGATTTGTTTGGGAATGGATTTGAACTCAGCTTTTCTTGACAAAAAAAAGACAACAGTCTTCCTTCTATCTCCTGCAGCATGTTACTTCAAGTTAACTGGCTAGCAGAAATGTACCTCTGATATTCTTTTTACTGGTGCTGCAAAATATTGACAGTAATAGGATCAAAACCTAGAAATACAGAAATATTTCTTAGAACATTACTATTTCAACTTTTCTAAACCAAATTAGGAAAGATTGTTACTACTGATTTTATCCATTTGGTACCAGATGACCAAATGGTATTTAAGTATGCAGATGTCTTATATGAAAAAGGGTCTCATCTATGTTCCTCATGATAACCAAAATAATTATAATTGCTAAATCTAATATGTGATATCTATGAAGAAGTGTATCAGGAAAGATCATAACTAACTCATGCCATCCCATCACCTGCACTCCCACATTCTCATCAATTACTGAACATCAGAATGTGAATAAATTACATTCCTAATTGAGAATGAAATTGTGCTTGGCCATATGTCCCATTTGACTTTTTTTTTGCTTTTTTCCCATATTTTCTTCCTCCTTTTGTCTCTACCAGCTACTAGTTGAAAAATAATTAATTTTGCTTGCATTGTCATTGTTTCAAAGTTCATATGTTCTCTTGTTCTTTGAAATCTAAGAAATGATGCTTTATATACAACAAAAAGAGCATGGCTCAATTTCAGTGTGAGACTACTCAGTGTTACTAGTACAACCTCTGGCAAGTAGAAGATTAGCAATGGCAGCATGCTTCAGGGTTCTTCAGAAGCAGAAACCATGTCATTTCATAAAATAATCTTTGTTCTTCTACAGATTTGTTGGTTGACTTAGGGTGAGGCCTTTATTTTTTTTTCTAATATATATATTTTTTCTGAATAATGCAGATTAAGCCAACCTTAAGGAATGCTGTGTGGATTATTTAATGTTCATAAAATACTGAGCATTATTAAAAGTTGTCAAAAGGACTATTCATGTGTAACTTTATATATAAATAAAATAGAAGGTTTGCGATTATAGAAGTCATGAAACCAGTGGCAACACCTTTAGAATAAATTTCTTATTTTTTTTAAAGCAATTGGGGTTAAGTAACTTGCTCAAGGTTACATGGCCAGTTTCTTCTGAGTGTGGTGGTAAGTATCTGAGCCCAGATCTGATCCCAGATCATCCCTACTCTGGGGCCGGTGCTCTTACTCACTGAGCCACCTGGCCACCCCTAAGTAATTGGGGTTAAGTAACTTGCTCAAGGTTACATGGCCAGGTGTTTCTGGGTGGGTGCTAAGTGTCTGAGCCCTGATTCAATACTAGGTCTTCCTGACTCTAGGGCTGGTGCTCTTACTTGCTGTGCTACCAGGCCACCCCAAAATTTCTTATTTCTTAATGTAAAAATTTTGACCTTCTAGGTAAGTTTTACAAATCTGCATGTCCACAAATTTCAGAAACATGCATTAATAAGCACCTATTATATTCAAGACATGTTGCCAATAGGTTTAGCTATATACTATGAAAAAAGTAGTTGAGCATGATTAACTTAAGACAAAAACAGTTTCTTTAATATTCTATTTTATTCAAGCATTATTCAGTCTAATTCTTCTGTTTGCATTCCAAACAATGTGTGTTGCCTCCCCAGACCATATCTTCCTTTCTTTTTGTAGAACTACACTTAGGTAGAAGAATACATGGTAGATCATAACAGTTCATGTTTCCAAATTCTTCCAATTACAATTATAAGACCTCTGAGTTTAGAAATGCATGCTCTAGGCACCTCTGCCTTGCTTTCCCAGCTTCTGCACAGTCCAGGGCTGGCTGGCTCCAGGTGGCCACACTGAGACTGACCACTGCCACTGCGCTGCATGTCCCCCCCTGGAGCGCCAGGGCCTGTGATGCCAGTGGTGGTGGAGAGGGAAGCAATGGCTGTGGTGGATGGGCACTGTGGCACAGATCTAGACCTACCCCATTATGTCTTGCAAGAAAGTGATTGTGGACGAGATCAAATGCACAGAAATGGAGTTGCCCAGAAGCCACCTGAGATACAGAGTTTGACTGGTGATTAAGGAAAATGATCACATGGTCATTGGAAGGCCGGAGCCTCACCTGATGCTGATCACCATAACGTGGGACAATGACCAAGTGACTTTCAGTGCTCTAAATATAAATGATCTGATTGTACCTAGAAAACTATCCTCTACCAATGCTATTCGGGAGAGCAGGATATTTGGTGTTGACATTCAGGGTAGAGACTGTAGAGATGAAGTAGCTCAGTGCATCACCAGCTTCTTAAAAACAGAAGCATTTTGATTGGTTCAGTTTGAGACCCATATGGCAGGGAGAAAGTCAAAAGAAATTTTCCATCCCTCTGTTCACAATTACTAGGTGGCTTATCCTAACTGCTCTTCCCATCATGATCTTCTCAGAAGATTCCCTATTTGATCTTAATACCAGGCTTGAGAAGAAAATTACAAATGAGAAATTTAGGCCAAATATCATGGTGACTGGTTGGAGTTATTTTGAGGAAGATACCTGGCATGAAATCCTAATTGGGAATGTGGAAATGAATAAGTTTTTGGCTTGCCCCAGATGCCTCATGACAACAGTGGACCCAGACACTGATATCGCTACCAGGAAAGAGCCCCTGGAAACATTGAGGAGCTACTGCCTCTGTGATCCAATAGAGAAGCATCTATACAAGTCACCTCTACTCTTTTGGACATATTTTTCAAGGGAAAAAATTGGAAGCCTAAAAGTTGGTGACCCTGTGTATCTGATGACTTAGTGATGAAAGTCCTGGGAGTCACTGAGTGTCACATAGTTTAAAAGGTTACAATATTGGAAAAGGATTGAACAAGACCTCACAGTGCAATCTCTGCTAACCTCATAACATAAACCTTTTAGTAGATTTATCTTGGACAAAAAATCTTCTGACACTCTATTGACATTTATGTTCTGTGTGTTAATGTGACAAAAGGGAAAAATTGCAGAGGGGAGGGGATGGGGTAGAAGAAGAAGGGATAATAATAAGCTAAACTTTCTGTGGCAGCAAAGACTTGGAAACAAAGTAGATGTCCATTTATTGGGGAATAGCTTAATACATTTTGATAGGTAAATCTAACAGAATATTAATATGCTTTAAGAAATTATGAATGTGATGGATACAGAGAAACATGGAAAGATCTACATGAACTGACACAGAGTGAAATAAAGAGAATGACACCCACAATTATTGCCATGATGAAAACACAGTTAAACAGAATTTATATAGCCAAATTTAACAGAAAGAATAACCACAAAATAATCAAAAGTGAAAGCTGACAATTTATAAAGAGCAAGAATGCTCCAAAGGACAGCAATGAGAAGATTCCCCCCAACTTTGTAGAGGTGGGATATCCACATATGTGGTGCATTACAAATATTTTCATACTTTTTTGATGTATTGATCAGTTTTTGCTATTTTTTTCTTCCTATTTTTTTTCTTTTTTTCCCTTTGAAATATTATGTGTAATGTGGGATGGCTATCTTGAAAGAGAGAAAAGGAGGGACACTGGAAGAAATTCTGGTGATGTAAAAAGTCAATAGACATCAATAAATTCATTTTTTTAAATAGGCTAATTAAAGTGGCATCTCTTTTTTTTTTTTGCTTTATGGAGGGCAATTGGAATTATAAAATGACATCTCTTAAAATCCCTAACTTTGGCAGTATTAAAGAAAAGAAACAGAAAGAACGGGGAAAAATCAAATAGCTTTTTAAAGTGTAATGTTTCTGACATTAATTGGAGGATTAATTGGCCTCTTTCATATCTTTGATATGATTCTTTCATATCTTCCTACTATCTTTATATCACTAGTAGACTCTATTTCACAAATCACTTTTTACCTTTATTTTCCTGCCATTTAGAAATAGGATTGTACTTGGTGTATGGAGAGACATTATTTTAAAACATTTTTGAGACAGGAATATTTCTATCAAGAATGGAGGACAGCATAATGGAATTTCAATTGAAATGGAATGTTAAGGCAGGGATCAGCTTACAGGGAATATGAATGTTTTTAGATATGTTGAAAATTAGATTAAACTGATGGAAATTTCCTATTTTAGCAATATGAGTAAGAAAGAAGTCTCCCTGATCCAGTCTGAAATAACCTACTTATGTTTTTATGATATTGTAATTGTAATAAATATAAATTCAAATTAAACATTCTTAAATCAAAAAAATAAATTCCCTATATTTCTTGGAGCATTGACTCCAATAGCCAGTGGCACTATGATAGTCTTACTTCAGAGACATGAGTATCCAGAACATCGAGGAGAACATTTATATCATTCACTTCTCTTTGTCTTTATTTCATAGAAGCTGGCAAGTAGAGTCCAGAGACATGCAGAGAAGAAAGACCTAGTTACCTACAGTTCTGTGACTCTGATGTAGATCTGTATTCTTTTTCACTTCATTCCTTATTTGCTTTATTTCTGTTGCTCTGATTTATTCTAAAGAACTATCTTCAGAATACACCGACAGATAACTGCATTAATGATCCCACTTCAATACAATGATTACAGATCTACATTCTCCCCATGACAATGAACCCAAATATCACTTTCCATTCCATGGATCTATTGTCGTGCTCTCCCTGATGTGCTAATACTCATGTTGAACTTGATTTGAGATTTGTCTCTGGTTCTACCACTTCTTCCCCATGGTTGTTCCGCTACTGCAATAAATAAGTTGATTAATTCAGAAATATAACATATATTTAAGTGCTAATTGTCATATGAAGGATAATGAGTTGGGAGTCAAAGATACTTTTAAAAAGCCTTGATGCATCAGAAAGTCAGAAAAATGAGTTGGTTTTGTGGCTAAGATTAATAAAATGTTCCCATAGACAAATGAATAAAAATAAATGAGAAATATTAAGAAGCCATTATCAAAAATTAATTTCAAAGATGATAAATACCAAGTAGATTGCATTTTCCAGGAAATTTGAAATGTGCAAACATTTATGGTCAAAAGATACTTTTATTCTTGTATTTTGCCACCATTCAAAAAATATAATACTGGTATTGACAATGTGATGTTTTTCATTGACATGTTTATCGAATGAGAAAGGTTTTGAAGATGAAAAATCATCAACAATTTCAATCTGGAAGTCTGAACAAATTCAGCAAAGAGCTAGCAGCAATGATTTTTCTGATGCTGTTACATAAGAAGGGACAGTTTATATTTTCTATTTGTCTCTAATAAGGTAACATATGGTATCCCATATCATATTTTAATTCAAGAAAACAATGCAAAACTTGAAGATACATAAAATAAAGTTTTTAGAGATTGTATGCTGAGAATAATATGTATCCAAAGAAAATAATGGTCTGAATTACTAACCTGCTTCAACTAAATTCTACTTTTATGTCTGCAAAATGTATTTTGTTTCCTCCAACTCTATACCTAAATATTTTATTTCAGATCTTTGTATCACTTATCTTAAACAAGCTAGTCCAGTGGTTAATATGGGTATAGATTGGAGTTGGAATATACCTTAGAATCCAAAACCTTCATTTAACAGATAAAAAAAAAGCAGGTTGAGGGGTACCCAGGTTGAAAAGCATCTATAGTAATATTTGAACCTCAGTCCCTCATGACCTGAAGCCTTATACTCTTTCCATTGCATATGTGTATATATATATATATATATATATATATATATATATATATATATATATGCATATAAATCTTGCCTCAGACCCTTACTGATTGTGGGAACCTGGGTAAGTCACTTAACTATGTTTGCCTCAGTTTCCTTGTCTGTAAAATAACTGGACAAGGAAATGACAAATCACTCTGGTATCTTTGCCAAGAAAAACCCAAATGGGGTCATGAAGGTTTGGATATGACAGAAAGCAATGGAACAACACTTTTTAAAATTTGCATATAAGTTAAGTAGTTAAAACTTGCCCACCAGTTGGCTGTTGATGCTTGAAATTAAAGACTCATGATGGAGAGAGATGTCTACATCTAGAGAAAGAACTAGAAAGAACTGAGTTTGAGTCCAGATTGAAGCAAACTACCTGATCTTTTTCTTTTACTTGTTTGGTTTTGTTTCCTTTTTCCCATTGTTCATTCCATCTGATACAATCCTTCTTTATAACCTGGCTAATGTCTAATGTGAAAGTATTTGCAGATCCTATAATTGTTTGTATGCCATTATGGGGGGGAGGGGGAAGGGGAGGGAAGGAACAAAAATTTAAAAGTCAAGGAATTGTGGAACTGAGTCTTGTAAACTAAAAGTAAACAAAGAAATTAATAAAGAAAAAAAGATTTTAAAAAAAGATTCATTATTTTTGTTAAGATGTTCACTCTTAGTAAGAGGCAAATAACCCTGAGGATAGCATTCTAAGATGCTATCAACCACTAACCTTGTATTGTTGATGATTTAAGGTCATACTTCCTCATAGCCAGATACCAGAAAACATTTTCCTAAGGTTAAGGTTTCCCATAGACAAATTATGATTGCTGAACACTTAAAGGAGCAGATTTGTACACATAACACTGCTTTCAAGAGGTCAGTGGTGAGTGGTCAATGTCCATACATTCACACCCATATATACATAATCTGAAAGGAGGTTCTTTCTCTGGTTTAATATCTGGAACAATATATCTAATAGCTAGCAATCCTTTGGCAATACACAGGATGGGTACAGCAATTACCAGAGCATTTTCTACCTTCATTACTCCCAGAGCTCTAAATCTGTCTCCAAATCTAACAAAAAAGACCTTGAAATATATTTCAGATTTACCATCCCTAGTGCAAATCAATAAAACAGCACTAAAACAGCAGATTCCTGATTAATGTTATCACACAGGGGACAATTCTTAGTTTGACTTTGGCATCAAGATGGCCCTTTATTATAAAAGTTTCTTTAACAGAGGAGACAATTTATGCCAAATTTCATGCTGGCTGATTAAGATTTTTTAGGTTCAATGGATTTAAAGTACTTCATGTGGTTATACCTTTATTTGTTGAACTCCAAGTAAAGTTTATTGGAATCTTTTGAATTGCTTTTTATCCTTATGCACATAGGAGATAGAAGTTAATGGTAAAGCTAAACTGTTGTTGATCAGCAATCACTTATCAAGCATCATTTAGATGTTCCGCACTGTGACATACAGAAATGAAATAATCCCTGTCCTCAAGGAGCAATGTCTTTTACTAAGGCAAAAACAAAATGAAAACAAAAAAATAACAACCAAAAATATTTAGACAAATTTTAAAAATGAAATAATTATAGAAGCCAGAGGGTCGGGGCCCAGCCCGGATGGCGATCCGCCACCACCTTCTCGCCCTCTCCCCTTATCTCCCTCTCCCACTGCTCACCCTTCTCCTTTTCCCCCTTCCTTGTCCCCTTTCCCTTCCCTCTCACCCTTCCCTCCCCTTACCCCTCCCCATCCTTTCTCCTTTCTCCCTTCCCCAGCCTAGAAGATGCCGTGGTGGAGATGGCCGAGGAGGCCACGGATCCCGCCGAGGTGGACATCACGGAGCTGTGCCAGGACATGTTCTCCAAAATGGCCAGGTACCTGCCGGGCGAGCTGACAGCCCCCAGTGAAGATTACAAACTTCTGGAAAGTATGAACAAACTGACTAGCTTGAAGTATCTAGAAATGAAAGGTATTGCAGTAAACATAAGTACAAACCTTAAGAACTTAAACCAGAAATATGCTGCCCTTCAGCCTTATCTGGATCAGATCACTTTAACTGAGGAGGATGTAGCCTCTCTTGAGCAGGCAGCTTACAAGTTGGATGCATATTCAAAGAAACTAGAAGCAAAGTACAAGAAGCTTAGGAAGGTGATGAAAGAATTCTTTAGCACAAAGACTTAAACTACAAGAATGTTTTATAAGAAATATGTGGGATGGGACTTTATCAATAAGCTTCAGTTCCCAAAAGGGAATCCCAGCCCCACCTCTGGCTGGATGTTTAACTCTGGCCACCCCTGCTGTTTTCCTCAACCTGTACCCCTGGAACCTCATCTTAGCCTGTGCTTCCTTGTGTGCTCTGGACCAGGGCTCAGAAATCAGGATCAACCCCGTCTGGAGCAGACACAGATGAGGGGCTTTAGGCTCCCTGTCTCCTCCCTTGCCCTACCCCCCTCATAACCTGTTCAGCTTAAATAATAAATGCCAACATATGAAAAAAAAGAGAAATAATTACAAAGTAATTTTAGGGTTTGGCAATAGACATGAAGAACACAGTAAATCATGCAATATATACTCCATTTATTTCAATCACTTGTTTTACATACTTGGAAATGAATTCATTTGACATTGCCTTATATACTTCTTCATTATGAAACCTTTGATGAACAATCCATTTTTTCTAAGTGTAAGAGTTATAATTCATTGTTTTGCAAAGGAGTTTAAATAAGGTAAGTGGGGTCTATGGGGTGCTCAGAGGAAATTACCACCTCTGGTGTGAGGGTTTTCTGAGTGCTTATACAGGGCTGCTTCTCTGCTTTGGGGATTTACCTCTCACCCAACTCTCACCCATGCCTCCAAAAAGCCATAACATAAGCAATAACCCATCCTGGTAAAACTGTCCCAGCAGACAGACTAAACCAGTTCGAGGGTAGCTAATAAGCCTTAAACCAGGCAGTAAGTTAGGGGAATGTCTAGCCCAAGCATGTGAAGACTTTCCCTAGCAGAACAGAATGATAAGAAAGCTTTGTTCCAACAACCATGAAGCAGCTAAAAAAGGCATTGTGGAGTTTCAAGGTCATCTACTGCTTTCTAAGTCATCACTACCACTGGGCTGTGAAGAAACTGGAAGAGAGAGTGCATTTGATGACTTTGAGCAACACTGCCTGACCTTAGTCCAATTAAACAAGAAAGTCGTCACATCACCAGTCAGATTGTGATGTCATTAGTCCTCTTTGAAAATGAAGGATGAGCAAAGCAAAGCAAGCAAGTTCCTAGGCCACTGTTTCTCTCCATTTCATTAACAAATAGCTTATTTTTCATAATCATGAAATATTGCCAAGTAATTTTGCAAAACCTTATTTCCATTTGGAAATTCAATTTATTCCAAAACTGTGTGTGTGCATGTGTGTGTGTGTGTGTGTGTGTGTGTGTGTGTGTGTGAATTCATTCATCCATCACTCCTTAAGAAGTGATAAGAGTGGGGAAGCTAGGTAGCATAGTGAATAGAGCACCAACCCTGGAGTCAGGAGGACCTTAGCTCAAATGTGGCCTCAGACACTTAACATTAGCCATGTGACCATGTAACCTCAATTTCCCTGCCTTCCCCCTCCAAAAAAAAAGTGATGAGACTTCTGAGGCCATTGGACATAAACAAAAAAAAATCCCCAAATATTTGGAAGGTGTGAATATTTTGTGGTCTGAAAAAAAAAATTCAGACCTTATATAAGTATCTGGAATTCTTTAAACAATGGTTTTGCTATAAATTTGAATGAAAAAAATGTCATTTGTAAAAAGTATCCTTTTCTAGGCTTCTGTATGCATATTTATATTATCATACTTATAACAAATATTTCCTCTTCTAATAGTAGCTATTTTTAATGATCTCATTGTTCTTTAAATTTAAGAAGCCCATACCCAATAGAAGAATCAATGGCAACCCCTGCAGATTCTAGGCATTTCTGAAGATCTTTGTTTATTTTCTGAGAGTCAATTAGGCTGTTTTGTAGCAATACTTTGTCAGTCCCTGGTGTTTTCATTTTTGACAGCATTTTATTTGAGCTTTGGTTCTGTTCTATTTTCATTACAGGTATGAATGATCCTTACAATGCTTGGCTTCCCTACACAAACAGCTGTGGGTGTATTTCTAAATAGTCATTGAAGTGTACTCTTTAAGAGAGAAAAGTTTTAATCATTTATTCCAACAGTTCTTGTCCCATTATTCAATGTTTAAAGCTTAAGAATTAAATTAATAATATGAGAGGGCGGTGAAGCATGTAGATGGAATGAATGCCAACAAACAATTGATAGAAAACTAATGAGAGATGGAGAAATCAGCTCAATATGATTTCATCTGGTCAAGGTCAAATGTTCAGAGTCATCAGAGTGTCAGTAGAAACATTCACACATGACCATTGAAGATGTAAAATTAAATCATGTCAAAATTATTGCTTATCCCAAATAATTGGCACACAATTGAAGTTAGAAGGGGTGAGTCTGTATGCATCTAGTAGATGAGCACACAAACAATACTCACTTTAAAATATAAAATATATAAAAAATAAATATAAAATATATAGTAGCTGCAGGTCACTACTATAGTATAAGTAATTTTATTGTATTAATTTAATTTAATAACTCACCTCAAACAAAATGTATTCTCTAAGCAAAAAAAAAAAAGATCACACTTCTCCCTGCATATGGTGGAATTAGAAAAACACATTAGCTTCTTGAATTTTACTCTTTTTTTCCTGTGCCAAATAACAGTATCTTGGCACTTTCTTCTTGATTACATTCAGAGGTGTGCTGGAGCTATCTGAAACCAGATCAGAGTCAATTGTTTAATTTTCAGTGTGAACTCTTATACCTCAGAAAGCAGCTAATATTATAAACCAAGTTTATTATTTTCTTGATAATCTGGCCTTAAGAAAGGGGGGATATTAATGCAAATTAAATTTAAAAGTTTGCCATATGTACTTTTTTTTTTCTTGGAGAGCCCACTCTTAAAACTTCTGCAGCACATCATTTATATCCCTTAGGAAACAAGAATATGTTACTAGGTTGTAAGGCAAGAGGAATTACTCTATTTATCAAATTATATCCTTATTTATATTTATCCTTCTTTGAAAGGGACAAGAGCTGTCATGTCAATCAAGTTGTTTCCTAAATAGAAATTTCTAGTCAGTATATCTTGTATACATTATTTGATACCAGTTATAAGTTACCGTGAATAAAAGAATAAAGTGAATAGAAAAAAATGAGAATTCTTTGAACAGAACTGATACAAATGGTTCAGGGAAGCTGTTATGGATTAGATTATGAATGAAGGATGCACATTGAAGGAATCCCTAGTTGTCAACACCAAGCGACAATAAAGTGCTAGTCTATAACTATTCCATAACACCAGGGAGTTAGAAGTTTGAGGGTCATTATCCACCCTTGATCATACCTAATTCACTAGACCCAGTTACTTAAAAATTTTAGATGGTGGGACCATTAATTGAAAATATGTGCATGTGGCCCTGAAGGGAAACATCTATGAACACGGGCAGTGTTAAAAATCTCTGCATTGTTTCTCCCAGAACATTTCTGTTACTTTAGTATAGTGTTTTCACTCAAAGCATAGCTGACAACATGTGAAATTTTGTTTGACTCATGAAGGAGATTTTATTTGAGTGTGGATATGATCACTCACTTAGAACTCAATTTGTAGTCCTGGGTGATGGTCAGGGAAATAGCCATTGGGATGCCCTTTGACTTAGTATACTGCTGACATTTTTTGGAACAAGAGTGTTAGGAAAAACTTTTTCAAGTCTTGTATTTGACAACATTGGAGTACTGAATATACTTTTATCCTGAAAGCATTCTATTCCAAGTGTAAACTCAGTTTAAAAAGAAAGGGTCTGAACCTTGAAACTAAGTAGTCAACAAATAGCATTACAAAGTATTTCTCAGAAAAGAGATTTACTTGTATTCACCCTGTAATCATATCCACATATAGAAGTGATTCACTTTATGGAAAATGAAGAAATTAGCTATGCTTTGAATTTTGATGCAGTGCAGTGTCTTTCTGCAAGTCCACTAAACTCAAGCAAGCAAGTAAAATCTGAGTTCTGAATGTAGACTTCCTTCCCTACATTAAATGATCTTTGAAATTAAGCATTAATGACCATAACCAATGAAGTAAGTTTCAAATATAATATATTAGAAAGTCCTCCATGAGAAAAAAATCATTTGACTCATTTCAATAAGCATTATTATGTTCAACAAACCAAAGGGTGATCTAATTTAATTTTCTTATTAAAGTTTAGTAACTTTAATTTGGTTTAATGTTCAAAGACTCATGTACATCTTTCATCAATGTGACATTTCAAAATTAATTACTAAAACTGTTGTGATTTTCCTTTAAAAATTCATTTTTTGGAAAGTTTTAGGAAATGGATACCAAAAAATCATTTCCTTTTCTTGTATTTCATTAAACTCCATATATTAGATAGCCATGCATAAACAATTTACTTTACCATGTTAGATATTTTGGTTGGAATTGCAAGGGGTGCTTCTGCCCACCCTCTTTATTCTCCTGTCTGTTATATTCCATGCATCTGCAAATGATTTTTGAATGTTTTTTCCCCTGTAAATGTCAATCCAAATTCAACCAGAATTAGTACATCACAATGACCAAAGTGAAATTCCATACACATATCAATTTACATATTGTAATCAACTAATAAAGGATTTTTAGTAATTGGTTTCTTCATCTCTGAATGTAATCAAAATCTCTTGACAAAAGATAGCTTTAACAAGTCCAGGAATAGAGTTAATACATGATAACAATGATTTTTAATCCCATTTTCACTTTTGCTATTAAGAGGAACTACATAATCAATTTAATTAAAAATTTAAATCATATAATCTATAATTATATACTATCTCCTTAATTTCTATCCTTTATAAATTATAAGTTAAGTTGAATCAAAGAAATACTCCTTCATGCATTTATTGTGAGTGTATCATCATATTAAGTGATATGGAGAATTTATAACATAGCCCTTGCCCTCAATAACATTATAATTCAAGTAAACTATCCTGAAATTACATAGACTAAGCCAGTGATTGTTGAAGAGTTAGAATTTAGAACTGCTTTACCAATCACTCATCAACCTCTCTAATTCTCAAAGACCTCATTGATAAAATGATGATAGCCATATGTTTTGCCAATCTCACAGGACGGTTGAATCAATCAAATGGTATTATTACTTGGCCCCTAGCTTCTCTTCGTTTTCTTACATCATTAGCATCTTGGAGAATCTTTTCCATTATGTTGCTACTGCTTTAATACACTTTGGAATAGTCATTTGCACACAAAAAATCAATCTTCTCTCCATAGTTGAGAAAATCTAGTCATTTTAAAATTGCATTGTGAATGTGAACTTGTTTAGACAAAGATTGAATATCTGTTCTTGTTTGTCCTCCATTTTTGAAGAGAACCAATGACATCATGATGTGATAGGTATTGTCTTAATTTGCACATGAATTGGATTTAAATGAGAGAGAGTTGCACAAAGTCTTCAGCCTCACTGTCCCTTCCACAGTCTTCAAAATTCAGCAGTAGAACAAGAGTCAAGATGCTTAGGTATGGTTCAGGATGAGTAATGACCTTGTCATGTTCTGTGTTTGACCAAGTTCTAAGTGACACACAATGCCTGTTTCAGCTGCCTTTATGCAGGTGGAACAAATTGTTCTCAACCACCTGTTCTGCCAGAGGAAGTTTTCACATTATTTTGGTTGACATCCCCCAACTCAACGACCAGTTCAAGGACACTTGATTGCCCTAAATGTTTATTATTCCATCTGCTGAGATGGTTTATTGGGATGTGGCTTTTGTACATGCTGTAGTTTCTTTGAGCCATGGGTCAGAGTTGGCTGACAAATGAATACCAAATGTGAATAAGCGTTCCTAAAACGAGGGTTAGTAATCCCTCACACAAGAGTTCCTATTCCTTCCTAAACACCCTTTTCCCATACTGAATATCTTCCCATTGAAAGGACTACATCTAGATAGTTTATGATGATATTTCATTTTCATTCATCCCAGAAACTTTTGTGTTTTCATATCACATACCTTGCAGTGGCATGTTTGTTCTCTGTCCCATGAGCACCACCAATTCTACTTCTTATACTGGAAAAAAAATTTCAAGTCAATGAATATTACCTCAGATTTGAGGTAGGCATGATAATGGACTGTTCTCTGATCCTATTCAGAATCTCTGTGCTTACAAAGAAAAAAATGTATTTTCCTCACCTTGACCTCTCACATGTATTAACACCTACCTTTAGAAATTAAGCTCCTTGAGGACAGGGACTGCCTCACTTTTGTCTTTGTATTCCTAGTACTGAGCACAGTTCCTGACACAGAAATAGAATGTAATAAATGCTTTTTCATTCTTTTATTCATTCATTCCTTTCTGCTTCCTCCAGTACATCCAGGGCTTACTCCAGTCATCTTGACCTATATCTCACCTCTGGCCCCAAATGGATCCTGGGGAGAGTGAAGCTGACGACTTTGCACAGCCCTCCCTCACTGTAATCCAATTCACTTGCATGTCATGGTATCATCTCCCTGATTTCATGGTCCTCTTAGAGAATGAAATACAAACAACAACAACAATCTTTGAATACTTCAGTACTATTCACTGTAATGTCAAGCAAAAATGAAAAGGAAAAAAAATGATAGGGGAAGTTAAATGGTGCAATGCAAAATCAGGAAGACCTGATTCCAAATTCACCTCCTGATACTTTTTAGTCATGTGGCCCTGGACAAGTCACTTAATTTTTATCTGTCTCAGTGTCCTCAACTGTAAATGGAGATAATATTAAAACCTATCTCACAAGAATCAAATGAAGTATTTCTAAAGTGCTTAGCATAATACTGGCATAGTAGAGGTATTCAATAAATATTTGTTCCATTCCCTATGTCAGAATGAGGAAAAGCTGGGTTAAAATCTTGCTTTATATATTTAGGTAACTCTACGGTAATTCACAACCTTGTTAATCCTCATTTTCATGGAATTTTTTGAGTAGTAAGGGATATGAAAAGTCACCAAGTTTAAACTTATTTTATATATGAGGAAAAATGAGTCTCAAAGAGGTTTAGTGAATTACACAAGGCTATATAGCAAAACCTCTACAATCTGGCTTGACACCTTATCATTGAACTGAAAATTCCCCCACCAAAATTAGCACAGATCTTTAATTGCCAAATTTAATTACCTTTCCTTAGTGCTCATCCATTCACATCTATTGCTGCTTTCTTTTTCACAATTTATTTTTCTCTTCTTTTTGTAATCTTCATAGCCCTAAAAAAGACTAACCTTTTTTGTGTGGCAAGCCTGGAGTCAGTAATCTTCCTAAATTGAAATCTAGTCTAAGGCACTTATGAACTGTGTGATTTTGGACAAGTCACTTAACCTGGTTTGCCTCAGTTTCTTGTGTGTAAAAAGAGCTGGAGAAAGAAATGGCAAATCATTCAAGTATCTTTGCCAAAAAAAATCTCAAATGTGGTCAGAAAAAGTCAGACACCACTGAAACAAGAAAAAAAAAAACTAATATTCTCAATGGGCAAGACAGATGTATACTTTCTTATGACAATTATTTTTGTTTCATTTTCTACAAATATTTATTTTTGTTTTATCTAATAGATCGAGGTTTATTATAAATACTAAATAATTGTAAAATAAAAAATGTTTAAGAATAATTCCCTAATTCACTGTTTAACATCAACTACAGATATAATGTTTATCATTGTAGCTGTCTCTTCACAATATTAATAATATTCCTTAACATGATAACATATGAATTTTGATTAGGCCTAATATAAAATATAGTCAACAAATGAGTGGAATTAGAAAGAGAAGTGAAGGAATTTCTAGTCAAAATATCTATTGATCAATTTTAAAAGATAAAGCCTGGTATTTTTGCTATAAAAAGAATATAAAAGTTTCTAAATGTACACACACACACACACACACACACACACACACACACACACAAAGAGAAATATTTCTTTTCCCAGAGAGGAAAGATTTAATACAAATCTAAAGTTCAAATGGCCAAATCGCCTCTGCTTGAATAGCTCTGGTGATAGAAATCATTTATCAGTTGAGGCATTTCATTTCATTATGGAACATCTGCAATTATTAGAAAATCTTTTCTTATGTTTGAATAATATTTGTCTGCTTGAAATCCCCACCCATTGGACATGTATTCTACATTAACACAAACAAATCTATTTTCTCTTGGAAATGAAAATTTTATTTGAAGTATTTCAAGGAATTTACAATTTGTCTCTGAGGTTAAACATGACCAATTCCTTCAATTAATAATGTCTCTTTTACATAATTTACAGACAGCTCACCATCACAGGCACTATTCTCTAAATATACTGTAGTTTGTAAATGTTCTTTCAATACTTTACACCAAAACTAAGCACAATTCCCCAATTTATAATTAGTCAATTATTATTCATTTCCATACTGTTATATCTCTCTTGTTTCATTAGTGATTAGTGTCAAGTAGAAACGCAAACTTGTTTATCATACTCATTCCTCCACTTACTTTCCTTACCATTTAGAGTTTTTGTACTAATCATCCTTCTTGCTTAGCATGGAGGCAACCCCTTTATTTCTACCTTCTAGATTCCTTTAAGATATTGTTTAAGCACCATCTTTTAAATATAGCATTTCCTGATCAGGAAGTTTCTCCCAAACTACTTTGTATTTAACAACATTGCATGTGATTGTATTTATTGACTTTATATTTATAGTGCATGTGTTTATATATATATATTTCTTTTATTCCTTGCTAGAATCTAAGCTTATTTTGAGTATAGATTGTTTCATTCTTTTTACTTGCAACCCCAGGACCAAACACAGTGCCTGTCATGTATTAGATACTTAATAAACAATTGTTGATTGTTTTGTTTTTTCCTTCAATTAATCAACAGGCATTTGTTAAGTGCTGGGCAATAAAAAAAAAATAAAAGGTATAGTTCAAAATAAATTCCAGTTCAATTGGCTGTATATCTTCTTCAGGTTCTAATGTTATTTTAAGTATAACCCTACAACATATGAGCTATTCATGTCTTATCTATTCTTTCTTTATGACCAGGAGACTTCCTTTACTGGTCAAACATATAACTAGCAATGTCTTTTGCATCACATTTTATTCACAAGCCATATTTGGTGACATATTAAAGTCTTTTTATATTCATCATGAAACTTTTCTTGCCCTTTGATTCTTTCTTTTTCAATTTTTATTTTCTTGATTTTGTGTTTGATTCTCAGCCTCACAAGGAGACTGACAAAAATGTTCATTTAAGTGGCAGCGGCAATATGGGGACCATAGAAGATAATTGGCAATTTCTCAAATAAAATGTATTCCTCAATGAACCTACTATTCACTTTTGTCATCCATATCCTTTCCCATCTTCTATATTTGCCAAATATAAATAACTTTACATGTTTTCTGTCCATACTCATACATGCAATGGTCTGGATGATAGGTGTGTCATTCATTTGGTTTGTCCTTTGTAAACTTTTAGTTTTGAGAGAGGGGCAGAGATTATTGAAATTTTGTCTTTGTATTCCCAGGACTAAGTACAGTACCTCAAATATAGGAGACACACTAATAATTTCTGCAAACTTGAATGTAATTAAGGTGCATTGGAATGAATCAATTTTGAGTATCTGTAGATCTCATTGAGTTTATATCATCTCATAGGGCATGAAGCAACTAACATAATCTCACATAGGGGGAGGAATATCTAGAAAATTTCACCATCAATAGGAAGCATGCAATTCCATTTGGTTTTCTGAAGGCTATTTTCTAGAGTAATGGCTATATATATATATATATATATATATATATACATATATATAACACATATATATATATACACACATATATGATTTATTTTTAGCTTGATTTTGAAAAATAGTGTTAAAGAATTATGACTGTGTTTTCAAGGAACTTTGGATAAACTTAATCTATGCATACTAAATGCCTTGTTGTCAATAAACCTTTAAAACTGAGTTTTGATATTTAAAATAACAACTGCAAAAAGAAAAGAATAAACACAATGGGGACACAAGAGACTATCTAACACATAATGTCACAATGATGACTAACTGGGCTTCTATCTCTTCTGTTACGTGGCAGCCTTCTCACCCTGTACTATCACTGCAAACCTGTAGTCACTTCTTCTTTTTGTTCAGTTCCTCATGGAAAATCCATTTTAAGAAAACAATATCCAGATCAACCATGTTTACTCCCTCATTTCTCTCTGGGATTCACTCCTGACTCTCTGGACATCTTCCCTATAAAGACCTAGCTGCCTCTCCTACTTGTAATTGTCCAGAAGATCTTTCTTTTCCTTTTAACTTTTCACCCTATGATGAGTCATCTCTTCTTGCAGCTTCTTTCTGTTTTATTGATTCTTCCTAGAACCTCTGCTTAAAGGAAAGTGTCTATTCATGCATGGTCATTAATTCATTTATCTCTGTACTCTTCTCATGATTTTTCACACTTCTTTCTCTACCATGCTCCTATATGCAGATTACTTCCTTCCCTCAATTTTGAACTTGCTTGCTTTATTTACTAGTTCATTTATTTATTCATTCATTTGCTTGTGTTTATCTACCTATTTATCTATTTATTTACTTATTTATTTAATATCACATAATCTTCCTCCATTGCAATATGTTCCTTGAGGGCAGGAAATTTTTTATAGCATTAATTTTTCCCAGAACTTAATATAACCTTGGCTTTTCTGAGAATGTATAGTTCATCTAACATGGAGGCACCTTTGAGGAGTCTTTGGAACAGAGCCAGAAGGCCCTGGAATATAGGTGGTTTAGTGGATACATAAATAGTATAGTGGAGTCAGGAAGGCTGACCGCAGACACTAATTTGTGACCCTGAACGTGTCACTTAACACTGTTTGACTCAGTTCTTCATCTGTAAAATGAAGAGAATAAAACAGCAAAACAAAAAACTATCTTTGCCAAGAAACCTCTAAACAAGGTAACAAAGACTCAGACATGACGGAAATAACTGAGCACACCACATAACCTGACACTGAGTCTTCTGTCTTCTTTATCATTTGGGTGGGAAAAGTCTCCCTTGAGTGGCTACATCTTTAAAACTGGTGAGACGTAAACAGTCACATCTATTTTCTTTTTCCATCATTCTTTTAGCCACTATTTCTTTCTTTGAAGTCTTTCTTGCTTCACCCTAAACCCATAAATTGAATGATTCCAAAGGGAAGTTTTTATTTTCTCTGCTCCATCTTTTGCCCCAGTTTCAAGACATGTTAGGACACAATGTTTGTTTCTATTCTGTGCCATTTGTCCTCTTCGGTTTCATGTGGTTGATATAATCTCCAAAAGATTTAGGAATTTAAGCTATGGAAAAAAAAGTGATTAAGGATTCCAAGGAGGATGGTGCATTCAGTCAGTTTGACATGGAAGCCATGGAAAGCCAAGATGTGTGAGACTTGAGCCCAAAGGGAATTTTGGACTTGCAACTAGGAGGATGCTCTATAGGAAGTGAACTAAGCTATGAATTGCTTCCCTCCTCCAAAGAATGAGGGGGTACAAGAAAGGGAGGGGGGTTTGAGTTCTATACCCTGGGGCTAAATTTGAACGTTTGTGACTATAGTTCCTAAAATACTTATTTCTGGACATAAGATAGATCAACTGTTAGAAGTTAAATGGAACAAAAGTGGAGAAGACTCTTCCCCATATTTTTTTGGGAAAATTTTGATGGTGATTAAAACAGTTTGCCTAAAGGCAAGACACCACAAAGATTTTGAGAGTACCAAAGAACCCTGAGACTGAGGTGAAATTTAATCTACCTGACCTTCTGGGCAGTGAGTGCCACTGTGGTCAATATTACATTTCATACTGCCTAACACAGAGTGGGATCAGTTAATATCTACGGTTCAGTCAGTTGGGCACTTATAAAGATTTGCTGAGCTATAGAGAAAGGTTTGTGAGTCTGCCTATTCTTTTCTCATATTTCAATTAAAATATCCTTGATTTGCATTTAATTCTTATGAAGATAATTTGATGTTCAGAATGGGGAAATGGAAATGAATGAACTTAAAAATTGGTTCTTAAAGGTAGAGTGAAAAAGATTCTGTGTATGAAAGCTGTAATGGAAAGGCAACTTCCCAAGGTTCAGAATACCAGCATAGGTGCTCTCCATTTTATTCAGTGACAATTTAAGAACAGGGAAGGTCAAAATATGATATCCTTCAAAATACACCATTTACTAAGTGTGATTAAATAATCTCCAAGTACTACCCCACCCCAGGACCTTCCATTCATTCAATCAATTACAAAGTCCCTGTTCTAAATACCACTATACCCCTAGGCTGTACCTTCATTTAGTCCATGACAAAGCCCCTCTTCTCAAATGGAGATTAGTTTCCAATCATAAGTAAAGTACATTCATTTGTTCAACCATAGAACACAAAAAGGTCAAAAGTTCCCCACCTCTGGATCACAATTGAATCTACCCCAGAGTTACAACAAGTTTAAGCACAGCACTTAATACCCCAATGAAGGTCTTTTCTTCATCTTAACTGGAGGCAAGTTCTCAGCAATCTTTGTTCCTGGGGAGACAAAGTTTAGCAAGGCCACAAGATACATTGCCAGTCTCTTCGTTAATTCATTCTCTGTCTGCAGAACAGTCCCACCACCCATGAAAACATTAGCAAAACCCTCTCTCAGGATTTCTGTAAACATACAACAAGAAAATCCTTCTTCAGGGCTTCTGAACCAATAGAAATGTTCCCAGACCCCTGCGACAACAGCACTGTCCTTCACCAGTGGACAATATTCACTCTCTGTCTGCAGAACAATCTCAGTAGCTCTGAGCCAACAGAAAGGTTCCCAGACCCCTGCAATAACAGTGCTGTCCTTCACCAGTGGACAATATTCACTCTCTGTCTGCAAGACAGTCTGAGGAGCTCTTAACGAACAGCCAGGTTCCAGGACTTCTTCAACAACAGTAATGTCTTTCACCAGTGGACAAATCTGGCAAAACAACATCAAAACAGACAAAGTACCAGCAAAACAACCATGTCTCCTCAGTCCTTGGCAGCTCTGGGGGCAGGTCTCAAAAGTCCAGGGCAATTCAAAGTGGCCCTCACCAATCCTCTCAGTCTCTCTCTGCCTCCACGAGGGTGCTGCTTCCAAAAACCCATCTTCTGCCTCTCTCCTGTGTCTCTCCAAATCTACGTACCCAGCTCCTCCCAATTCCGGACTCTCTTTTCAAGTCAACAAGTCCATCCCACAGGTGGGATTAACAAACTCTGGGTTTAACAATCGAACCAAAAACCAAGCCAATACAGGGGAATCTTTAAATGCCATTACTATTACAAAAGCACGGTCCTACTTTCCCATCAGAGAGTAGAAGGTCTTCTGCATCTTCTTAAAGTGGTTCTGTGGTTTTATTTTTGAGGAATTTGGGGCAAAAGCATGTATAACCTTGAGTGTCTTGGCCCCATGAAGGGAAACTTTCTGTCACTGACTGACATAACTTCATGATATGGGAATGTGTTCCAGGTCCCTTCCCCTAACTCAGAATTCTAGCTGATGGAATTCCATTTCTGTTACTTCTTAGTTGATTTTGCTAGAATTGTATGACTGGAATCTACTCAGGGCATTTGAGACTTTAGTGTAGTGTCTAGTGACATAGGGATTTGATCAAGGCCTTTTCCTCTTTGTTCCCTATCTTTGCAAAAGTTCCTTCAACATTGTAGTAACAACTTTACAGTATCAGGGTATAACAACCATGATAAAGATGTTATGAGCGTGCATGTTATTAATAATTGACATTCTCATAAATAATCAAAATATTGTGTCCCTGTTTAAATTCCAGTACAATGCTAGCTCCAAGTACTGTTTTTTTTCTTTCACTGTATCACCAATGCCTAGAAAAGTAACTTATACATTATATGTATTTAATAAATGCTTGTTGAGCAAATGGAATGTAACTTTTTTAATGGAAATAGGTGATAGCCTATAAAAAGAGATTATATATGTTTATATTTACAGATATATGGTATACATATAAATTTACGCTATCTGTATGTGTCTTAAGTGTTGTTGTTGTTGTTTTTTGGGGGGGGACTCCTAAAAGTCATATTGTAGCAGGATATTTGTTATACCTCCTATGCATACTAGACAAAATTGAAATTTATGCTTATTCAAGCATGTGTATTGCCAATACTGTGCAATATTGTGACCTTCAGAGCAAAGTCTACTCATCAAAAGATCATACTGATCATTACCCTGATAATAAATATCATTCATGCTTAGCTCAGGGAGCTATGGCTTATTGAAGGGTAGGATTCCTTAACCATTAAAAAATGACACTTTTACTTCAATGTTCTAATTTTTCACTGGAAACTCAACTCTGGATTATGACAAGAGAGAATAAGAGAATGATGCTGACAAGAGAAAGGTGGTACCTCAATTTCCTAGAGCTCAAAAAATAGTTTATAAAATCAAACTCCAATTTCATCAGATAAAGAAAAGTAGGGTAAACGTAGATAAAATCCAAGAAAAATAAAATAAAATTAGTTGGATTATTTAGATGCTAATGTGCCCCCCGTATCTGCCTTCTATATTTCTCTTTATATGTAAATACTAAGTAAACAGTCAAATAAAATAGTCTATCATTGGAGCCACTGTTGAAGAAGAGAATAGAGGCTTCTTTCAAAGCAATGTCATTGGCTTAATTCATTTGTCTTTGATAAGCAAAGGACCTTGTAACTGGGAATGGGAATTTGAAGATCTTTCCTGCCCCTTACTAGACCAAGGGGAGGAGGTGGAGTTTGAAGATCTCTCCTGCCCTGAAGATAAAACTCTGCCCTTGAGAGCCTGCAGGAAGCTTCCCTGCTTTGAAAGTAAACTCTGCCCCCTAGAGCACAAGGAAGCTGAGTCAGAGCAGTCTGACAGTTGGAGACAGTTGGGGACAGAGGAGTTTAGGCAAGGAAATAGAAGTTTTATGAGTAAATATTAATCTTGTATTGGTTTGTGGGGAGGCTAAAGGATGCTGTGGCTCTCAGCATTTATTATGGCTTCTGAATATCTTTGATAATTTGGCTTACTGGCTTTGTGATTCAGTTTTCTGGTGTTTAAATGAATCCTTCAACTTTATTCTCTATCTGGAGAGTTTGATATATTTTGCGATTGAACATCATGTGATAGTTATAGTCATGGAATCTATTGTGATCATGGGTGCTGTAAATATTGCATTGGTGCTACAGCCTGAGAGAAACACATTGATTGTGACATTCTCTTGATCTCTTGAACCCCTTGTTACAGAGTGAGGAGGAGTAAGAGGAGGAGGAGGAGGAGGAGGAGGAGGGGGAATAGGAAGATTATCCTCTTTGTTCTTTTTACAAATATTTCCCCATTCAAGTTCAAAAGAAATGATTCTTTCACTTTCATTCATTCAACATATTGTCTTTATGTGAAGAGCACTGTGTTAAGCAATAGAAGAGATACAAAGCTTAGATTAGACATAACTTCTTCCCTTATAAAGCTTATAGTCTATTGGAGAGGAAGAATGCCACCACAGATAAAATGCCCCTATTATATTACCTATATGCAATTTGCAAAATAAAGTGCTATGTGAAAATCAGAGAATGAATTTATTGACAGTAGGAAATAAGGAAGGTAGCAGAGAGGAAAAGAGATATTTGAGCTGACTTTTAATAATGGGTAGGAACTTGTGGCTAAGATGACTGTCTAAACAGGAGTAGAATCAACTAGGACTTGAATGTGTAAAGCTATTTGACAGCTACTCCAGCAAAAGCTATTAATAATCAAATAAAATGAAGTATTACAATAGCAAACTATTGTGATTTTTCACAGAATTGCACAAAAACATAGACAGAAACTTATAGAGAAGTGGGCCACCAAGAAATTCAAAACAGTACAGGCAAACAAGTCTATAATCTCCCAGATCAACCGGAGAGGTCCAAAGACTTATGTAGCCTGCAGCACTCTATGGAAGTAGCAGTAAAAAAGTTGTGTTTGAGGTAAATGGGAGAATAGGGACAGAAGTATTTGGAAGCTAATATAAAAATCTGTGTAAAAGTAAATGGAACTATAGCATATGAGGGACAGTGAAAATACAGAGTAACACATGTATTGTGATCATAGAATTGTCCCTTGTTTCTATATGCTTCTATGACAAATGGGTACAATCCAGAAGCCTTCTGAAAATTATTCTCAACTGATACAACAAATCAGTATCTAGTTGGATTTTACTATCCTCTTTTTATTTCAATAGCTTCCCCCCCCTCATTAATTCCTATGTGTTTGATTACCATCTATCTCTATCCATATGAATTAATGAGAGAGAAAAAAAAGTGAAACAGACCCAGTTCTCAAGGAGTTTACATTCTAATGGAGAAATCAACACCTATGGAAGAGAGGTATTAAAAGCTATATAATGTTGGTAGTAACATCACAAGTATGACGAGTCCAATGGTTTGACAACATATTTTTAGAAACAATAGCGTTAATTGATTACTGTTACTATGGCAAGAGGTATAAGTGGGGGAGCAGGGGAAGTTACTTACATAGTGATTGTCAAAATGGTTGAGGAGTAGGGATCCAGACAGAAATATGTTGGCTTACTAGCCAGAAGCCCAAATCCCTAGGCAGTAGGTAAAGAGCCTTAATGAAAGTGCAGTCTAGAATATAGGAACATGATGTAAAGATGGCCAGAAATAGCAGCAAGAATTGGGGTAGAAAAGGTGAACAGTCACCAATCATGAGCAAAGTGTCCTAGTTATTCATTGGGTTAAAGATATAATCCAAAGCATGAGAAATTACATAAAGATCATCAGAGAAGGTATCTAAATCTATATTTATCTATCTTATCTATTTACTTTCTGTCCTGGTAACCTTCCATGCTTCATTTGTGGCTGATGAATTTCTCATTTGACATCAGCAACATGAAGCCTTTCCTGATTCCAACAGCTGCTAGTACATTTCTTGTCCAAGCTATCTAGAATTCATTTCATTTATATTAATTGTCTTTTATGCAGACATGTTGTCTTCCCCATTAGAATATAAAATCCTTCATCTCAGTGACTATTTAACTTTTGTCTTTGTATTTGCAATGGTTAGTTCAGTGCCTGGAACATAAGTGCTCTACAAATGCTTCTTGATTGATTGATTGAAACTATGACACTTTAAGTACGATATTTAAAGTCCTTTGAAATCTGACCACCTGCCTCCTCTTCCATGAATATGTCCCAATAATTACAGTATCACCAAATTCAAGAATTGGAAGGCATGTCAGCAGCCATTTAGTCCAATCCCATATATTAAAAACAATCCACACTAAAGCAAATCAACAAGGAGTCATCCAGGTCCTAATAAAAGACATTCCATGTGGAAAAATCCACTGTCTCTTGAGGTGGCCCATTTCACTTTTCTACAGATCTAATTATTAGGAATTTTTGACTGCCATTAAGTCTGCATTTGCTTCTTGAAATTTGCACCCACTGTTCCTGATTCTCCTTTCTTAGGCCAAACAGAAAGATTTTAATTCCTCTTCCACAAGACAACTCTTCAAATATTTGAAGACAACTGATAATAAGTGTCCTGAGTCTTCTATAGGCTAAATAATTCCTATTCCTTAAACCAATCTTCCAGTGACATTTTCTCAAAGACTTTCCCAATTCTAGTTTTCTTCTCTGGACTCTCCTAGATTACCACTGCTCTTCCAAAACAGAGCCAACTAGGACTGAATAAAATATTTCAGATGAAGCATGATGAGGCACAATCACTGGATTTATCACTGCTCTACTTCTCAGAAGCTATATCTCTCTTACTGGAGGCCAAGATCAAATTAGATTTTTCTTAACTTCTCTCTCTTTTTTTTTTTTTTGCCATGTCACAATTCTAATTCATGTTGAGCTCCATATGACTAAAACTCACATTTTTTTAGAATGATTGCTACCAGAGGCTTGCCATTTTTTTTTCAGATGTGGAGGAGTTTTTTTGTTTATTTTGTTTTGTGAAGTTTTTTCTTTTTTTTTTTTTTTGGTACTCATGTATGACTTAACATGTCTCCCTTAACTTTTTGTTCAACTAAGCCTGATCCTCTGGATCAAGGTTCAGCAAAATGTTATATGAGGGATAAGTATGAACTACTTCTTTTTTTTATTAGAGGGCAATTGGGGTTAAGTGATTTGCCCAAAGTCACACAGCTAGTTTTTGTTTTAAGTGTCCGAGGCCAGATTTGAACTCAGTTCGTCTTGACTCCAGAGCCAGTGCTCTATTCACTGTATCACCTAGCTGCCTGCTCTATGCCCTACTGATTATCTTCTGTTTGCACTATGAGCTAAGAATGATGTTCTTAAATATATAGTGCTTAAAAATGAAAAAGAAATTCTTAGTTCAGGGTCCATACAAAGTAATTAAATATAAGATAATTGGGTATAATAAAATGAGGGGATCAGGAAAAGCCTTGTGTTTAAGGTAGTATTTAAGCTATATCTTCACTTCCCTTTCATCTGATCTCTGACTGATTTCAACTCCCTGGAACAAGATAATTAAACTCATCATTTCTAATCTCATCACCATGCAACTAACTCAAACCTTGATTAACATTATTTCTTCACTTTCTGATTGGAGGGCTGGAAGGTAAAATACCCAACTCCTTTCAATGCCTTCCTCTGTAGTTCAGAAACTGAAATCTCAGTTCACCCAACTTTTCATCTGCTGTCCTTTCTGGATTCAACTCCACAGAACAAAATTCTCCTTCACCTGGTACCTCCTAGTGTCTCCCACACCCCTTTTCTGCCTCGTTATGGATGTTGTCTATCCATATTAGATTGTAAACTCTTTGATATCAGAGACTATCTTTATTCATCATATCTCCAAAACTCAGAACAGTTCCAGGCTCATGGTAGGTGTTTAATAATTACTTATTAGATTGCAAGGAAGTGAGGGATTCAGTGAGATAGAGGTGAGGAAGGAAAATATTCTATATATAGGGAATAGCAATTGCAAAGGCATGTACAAGGAATAGAGAGAACGCATGTGTAACGAAAGTAAGGTGCAACAAGTCTAGAAAGATCGATTAGAACCAGGATGTTCAAGGTTGTTTTTTTTTATTTTTTTTTAAGCAATCAGGGTTAAGTAACTTGCTCAAGGTTACACGGCCAGTTATTTCTGGGTGTGGTGCTAAGTATCTGAGCCCAGATTCAATCCCCAGGTCATCCCAACACTGGAGCCGGTGCTCTTACTCGCTGTGCTACCTGGCCGCCCCATGTTCAAGGTTTTAAAAGAAAAAATGGAAAGGTTTATAATTTATCTTAGTGAAAATTGATATTTGTTGAATAAGCTGTTTATTAATTAAAGGAGTGACATGGTCAGATAAGTACTTAAACTGAATCACCTTGGTAGTAGTTCGAATTGGAGAAGAGAGATATGTGAAATAGATCAATTGGGAGACTATTGCAATCATCCATGAAAGAGGTGAGAAGCACCTCAATTAAGATCATGACTTAATGAGTAGTGAGAATCAAAGTGAGAGTGAGAGAGGCTATAGAGTTCGAAATTAAAATTGCAAAATCAGTTGGATACATGAGATGATTGAGATTGAGTATAATGCCAGCATCATTGTCACCATCATCATCATTTCTTCTTCTTCTTCTTCTTCTTCTTCTTCTTCTTCTTCTTCTTCTTCTTCTTCTTCTTCTTCTTCTTCTTCTTCTTCTTCTTCTTCTTCTTCTTTCATCCTTATCATTCTGCTCCTCCTTCTCTCCTGCAAAAAACAATCTTAATGTGCTTAACCAACCAAACAAAAACCTTTTCTCAATATATTTGCAATTGAATTCAGGTTTCTTTGGTTAGTTGTGACACTTGCCAACTCTACTTTTTTGTTCCAGACTAAACTAAACTACGCAAAATACCCTAACTCCACCTGAATCTCCCCATTTTCTCACAACCATTCTCATTTCTTGAACAAACAGCTCATAAACACCTATGCAAAATGCCTTATAAAGTACCTTTTTTTCTAGAAAGCCCAATTCCCGCATCAAGTTTTCTACAAAGTCATTTCTATTCTCATTAGAAGTATATTATCACACTCCTCAAATATCTTTTATTATTTCACCTATATTTATCCTTTGTGTGACATTCTGCCTTGGGTATGTGTACTTAGCATAATGTAGTGAAAAGAATATTGGGTTTTAACACTGGAATTTATTTAGTAACATGACTTTTAATTCTAAAAATTTATGTGATTATAAGCAAGGAAGTTAATTTATCTGTAAAATGTTAATAATAACAACTGTATTGCTGATTTCACAAGGCTATTTCAAGAATTACATGAGCTAATGCATGTAAACTACATTGCAAATATTAAAATATTATCTAAATTTTAACTATTATGATTTCATGTACACACCATATGTCTACCAACTCTCTGTTAGATTATAAATTATTTGATAGCAAAATTTGTATCTCATTTATTATTAATGTTCCAAAAGTGTATGTCATTATAGGGCAGCAAGGTAGCACAATAGAGCGCCATGCCTGGAGTCAGGAAGATTCACCTTCCTGAGTTCAAATCTGGCCTCACATTCACTTTCCTCCTCTATAAAATGAGCTGGAGAAGGAAGTGGCAAAACACTCTAGTATATTTGCCAAGAAAAATCCAAATGGGGTCATAAAGTGTCATGCCTGAATGAAATGACTAAATAACAAATATCCATCATGCAACAGGAAATGCCCTTCATCCTGTTTGAATCCCCTAAGCCTTAAGACTAAACATTATAGTTGAACATTTTATTAAATTAGGCAAAGCAAAGCAATGATATTTGGAAGAAAAAAAATAAAATTTAATACTGATTTTTTGATTTGTATTTAAAAACAAACATTTCTTTTAAGCATAATATTCCCCTTCCTGGGGACTCAATGAGATCGCTTTAGTTTTGTCTCAATACAAACACATGGGCTTAAGGACAGATACTGATTAATCTCTCACAGATAGTGGTCTTGGAAGGTTGGCCTCAAAGCAGGGTACTGGCTTTCTCTTCAACTTATGAATGATTAACTGATATCAGGAGCCTCTGTTTCTACTATGACCTTCACAAATCATAGATCAGGAATCATATTTTCTAGCTTCAGATAAATGACATTTTCTAGGCAGAGAGCATTTGGTATTCAGTTAATGATCAGAAATGGGAAGAAGGGTTCCTGCTCATATTAGATGGTCAAATCAACTATCAAAAATTTGCTTTGTTTATGGGAGAAGGCAAAAACTTTTTTATCTATGCTTCCTCTAATTCTTTTTGTCTTCAACTTTCTCCATAACTACCTCCTTTATCCCCAAACATAGATGCTTTTCAAGTCTACCTGTATAATTTGAAATAATTTACAGTCTGTGGAGTTTCCCTGAACTGGCCATACTCCTCACTTATAAATGTGCCCCATCCACATGTACAGGCACAACATTGCATAACTTTTCATGTAGCACATATTTAATGCTATTTATTGAATTTATGAGTCTTTGTGTTAGTGAAAACGTTGACATCATTTAACAAGAAAACTGGACCACATAAAGTTGAAATAACTTTCTCATGGCAGTAAATAAGACAGTTAGGCTTTTAGCTGTGAGCCTCTCACTCCAAATTCAGGTATGTTATCATACATGTTTACTAGTTTATTTCAAGGTTTTTGCTTTAAAATTTATTATCTTCACTTAAAAAAAGGCTTAACCATTCTCATTCAACTCCCTTGAGATAGAGGACCTATATTTTTCGACTTAAGGAAAATACCACTAATGCTTTTCCTTATGGCAAAAAAAAATCAAGAAATCCTTGTTTTTTATGTTTTCTTTTTAAGTTAAAAGGTGTTTTAGAGAAAGCAGATAGGGCCACATTGAAGAGAAATGTGGGCATTTGTTTGCTTCTGCCTTAGGGCAACCTGAGATTCAAAAATCCATTTCACAGAGAGTTTGATAACCCTCCTTGGGACAAAGACTTCAGGGACCAATTAGAAGTCTCTGGATTTGGAGTTTAAATCCAGCCCCAGGAAGTGAACCAATTTGAAGTTAATTCAGTTTTTACCTTTCCCATGAACAAGCAAGCTTTCTCTGTATTGACTCTCAGAGAGAGTTGTTTGTTTGGTTTTGATTTTAACTTACTACAAGGAAAAGATGGGTCACTGTACCAAAGATTTATATTTAATCCTCATGTTTGATGTTAACTAATATATTACCAATTCTAATTTTTTTATTTACTAGACAAAAAAAAACTCAGCATATTATGACAATCTTGAAGATCTGGCTTTTTTTTTAAACCTGTGTAAATGGGAGTCAGTTCAAATGGGCTAGGTTTTCTCATTATTCTGTGATTTGGAGAGATCAAAGAAACCTAAATCCTAATAATGAATTTTAGTTTATTGAAAGAAAGGAGAAATGTATGCTGGTAGACTTGGTTCAGGACAGACCAAAAGTAGGAATATGTTCAGACTCAAGAGTGCAGAATGTATAGAGCATATAGTAAGCAAATGTAATTGGGATGTTGAACAAAGAGCACTGGTCCTAGAGTCAGGAAGACCTGAGGTCAAATCCAACCTCAGACTCTTAACACTTACCAGCCTTGTGACCTCAGGCAAGTCACTTAACCCCAATTGACCTGCCTTTCCCCCTCCACAAAGCAAAAAAAAAAATCCAATCTCTAGTGCATGCATAGGAGTCTCTGCTACAGTCTGTGTGGAAGACTTTGGGTGATCTCTTCCTTAGAATGCACATACAGAGTTTTCTAGATGCTTAAAATCCTGGTAAATAAGAGACTTATAAGTTGTTTGCTTAAATAGAACTGAGAGGCAGGGCAAAGACTCTAATAAGGATATTTCACACTCTCGTGTATCTGGTTTAAACCTCTGGGTGGGAAGAGGCTTTGGCTCATTTTTATTGATGTGTGGGGTGTATGCATAGGTATATCTTCTTGGACTCCTTGAATTTATTCTTTGCTGTTTTTATGTGAAGGGGTATCAGTCCAGACTTGACATATGAGTTTTTAATGGTCAGGAGGATGAGCCTCCAAAGATCCAGGAGGTTTTTATAAAGCAGGGAACTTAAACGTCAAATTTTGCCAATTCTGGTGAGCAAAGAATTCCTAAGCAACCCGCTTTACTCACCATAGCAGTTCATAGCCTTTCCCTCAAGATGGCACTGAAGGTGAAGAAGGAAGCTGTTGTTCCCCCCAAGATAGAGGCCAAGTCCAAGGCCTTGAAGGCCAAATAGGAAGTGCTGAAGAGTGTCCATAACCACAAAAAGAACATCCAAACATCCCCTGCCTTCCGGCGACCCAAGAAGCTGAGACTTTGAAGGCAGCCCAAATACCATTGGAAGAGTGCCTCTCATGGAAACAAGCTCAATCACTATACCATCATTAAGTTTCCCTTACCCATTAAGACCACCAGGTCTGCTGTGAAGAAGATTGAGGGCAACAATACCCTAGTCTTCATTGTGGACATCAAGGCCAACAAGCATGAGATCAAGCAGGCCACAAAGAAGCTGTATGACATCGATGTGGCCAAGGTCAACACACTGATCTGGCCTAATGGAGAGAACAAGTCCTATGTCTGTTTTGCTCCAGACTATGATGTTTTATATGTTGCCAAGAAAATTGGAATCATCTAACTTGCTGTGTCCCATTCCACCAACAATAAAAAGTTTTCCAGAATAAAAAAAAAAGCAACTAAGCAGTGACACTTATTATCCATTGACTATGCCATATTTGGATGCAAACTTGATCAGTCAGGTATCTTGCAGCAACTACTTGAATGAGAGCTCACTTTCTCCAGTGACTGAGGTTGTATATAGGGGGTAACTGTTTTGCACCATATTCTTGCTGTATCTTTTTTCTTTGTGAAAACTGTTTGATTTTGTTGGTTAAATGATACCTGGGCACTAATCACTAGTCGAAATTGAAGAGAAACCCCCAGAATGGAGGATAAATCCTATGACATTAGAAAGACATCCATAATCCTTAATAATAATAACTAATATTTATATAGTTCCTACTATATGCCAGACACTATTCTAAGCACTTTATAAATATTATCCTTCCACCGACACACACACACACACACGCACACACACACACACACACAACACTGGAAATTAGCTGCTATTGTTGCCTCCATTTCACATTTGAGAAAACTGAGGTAAAAAATGTTAAGTGACTTGCCCAGGGTCACACAGCTATTAGGGGTCTAGTGTTGGATTTGAGCTCAGATGCTTCTGATTCCAGTCCCAGTTTTCTATCCACTGTTCTACCAAACTGACATCCAGCCCTCTGGTAGATGTGATTTAGTGTGAGTTGTAGTAGGACTTTTCCAGGGTAGTGTGTTTCCTCAGATTTTATTAATGTTACAATATTAATAAATACTTTTTTCTTTGTTTCAGTCATATATTTTATTAATATTGAACTTCAGAAGTAGATGTGATAAAAGAAAGAAGAGAATAAAAATAAATATATCTTTAAAAAATTTGGCAAATAGCACAGACTTTACATTAGAAGCAATTGTGAGAGACTACAAATTTTGAGCAAGAAATTAACTATTGATAATAGTGTTCAAAGTTGTGGTATATGAATGTTTCATGAGAAAGAGTAAACAGATAGATTTCAGAAAAATCTGGAAAGGCTGGCATGAATTGATGCAAATGAAGTGAGCAGAACCAAGAGAACATTGTACACAGTAAGCGCAAAATTGTGTGATGACTAACTTTGATACACATATCTCTTTTCAGCAATGCAAGATCTAAGACGACTCCAAAACACTCATGATGGAAATGCAATCCACATCCAGAGAAAGAACTAAAGAGTCTGAATGCAGATAGAAGCATGCAATTTTCTCTTCTTTTCCTTTCTCATGTTTTTTTTCCCCTTTTGTTTTGATGTTTCTTTCACAACATGATTAATGTAGAAATATGTTTAATTTGATTGTACAAGTATAGCCTATATATACAGCTTGCATGCTGTCTTGGGAAGGAGGAGATGGGGAGATTTAGAATTCAAAATATTATAAAAGCAAATGTTGAAAACTAAAACTAATTAAAAAAATTAAAAATAGAATTTTAAAATATGAAATGAGATCACACTCCATCATAGAAGAAATTCTTAACTTTGAACCACCTTGGCACTCTAGTGAATCTTATGAACCTCTCCTCAGAAACATGCTGTTGTTTATTTACATTTGCGATTTTTAAAAATACTGAGTTTCACTTAGACAGTAATGAAAATAAACATATGATATCCTTCCCCCTCCCCCAAGAAAAAAAAAAAGGATGAAAATTCAATTCAAAGGAAATGTTACTGTGAAAAAAATTAATTATAATCACTGTAGGGTGGGCTAGATGATAGTGAGGCTTGGAGTCTCTTTTGGGTATTTTAATAAGCCTTTCCAAAAGGTGATAAGGTTCTGGACTAAGATAGTTACTGCATCTCTGGAAATAGATAGAAAAGCATATCTGAGAGATGTTACTGAGGAAATATGACAGGTTGTGGTAATAGTTTGTGTAGAGAATGATTACAAAACTTCAAGCTTGGAATAGAGGTGTCGTTGACAATGAAGAAAAAATTGTGATGAGGTGAAAGTACTTTGAGTATTTGACATGTTAAGGAAGCTATACCAGTAAAGATGTCATCTGGAGAATAGGCAATAGGGTAAGAAGTCAAGGCTCAAGGTGTAAGACTGGCCATGATCCATTCACAAATGACAGTTGCAGTCATGAGAATTAATGAATTCCCCAAGGGAATGAAGGAATAGAGAGAGGAGCAAAGAACTCAGAGCAGAGTCTATAGGATTAGGGAAAACTCATTCTCAGGAAATTGGAACTGTAACAGCTGTGAGCTTGGGACAAGACAGAAACTGTCAGAAGCAGAAAGGGTAAAAGGGACAATAGAATGTAAAACAATGTTTTTTTTAAAGGGATAGATATCTAAGCCATTTTCACATTTTAATGATTGTTCACATAAATTTTTAGGTTAAAGTTAAATAAGCCCATCAAATTTCTTACAAAGCTTAGCTTTTTAAAGATATATTTACTCATACTTTAACATTTACCTTAAAAAAAACAAATATTTTGAATAAATGAGATAAAATGGAATATTCAGATATATTTGAAAGGTAACACGCCAGAAATATAATCCCATAATCCTCTATTAACCCATTCTATCTTCCTTCATTTTATCCATGAATTTAAAGGTCATAAAAGTTATAACAAAAAGGGAAAAAGCCAGAGGTTTAAAATCCTCCAAAGCCAAACTTTGGAAAGAGGAATAAAGGAAAAAAATCATAGAACTAATTTTATCTGGCTTTGTTTTTTTCATAACCTTGATTTTACTCATATCCTCAATGACTACATTATTTCCATTTAAATATTTTTAACATACAACTTTTTCTTGTGTTGCTGGGCTTGCTCTTAGGATGTCCCTCCCAAGTTACTTATATTAGAACTCTTGGTAACTCAAAAATATAGCTTACACTTCAAAATCAACAAGATTTATCATGATAACTAATCAACACATTTTTTCTTCTGAAATTGAATAAAAACCAAACTTTTTTTCGGGCATAGGTTCTCCAAGCACCAACCCAGCCAAATAAATTTATTTGTTTGTCTCTGTATACAATTCATTCCATCTACTCTCATGGCATTTTTGAACAGGTGTTACTGACTTATGAAAGGAAGTGATTCTTTTGCAACTAGGAATTCTTAGTCTCCTTCAAAACTCGGTTCATGTCACTAATTACATGAGACATATCTTGATTTCCTACCCTCCTCAACTGCTTTGTAATTACTTTCAATCTACTTTGTATTGATTTAGACATGTGCTATTATTTTTTTTATTTTTCAAATGCTTTTTTAGCTTCTGATTTATATCATTTCTTTTTTTTTGAAGATTTTTTTTTATTAATTTGTTTGTTTCCTTTTAGTTTACAGGATTCAATTCCACAATTCCTTGAGTTTCACATTTTGTCCCCCTCCTGCCCCTTCCCCCTATGGCAGCATATACTCAAGTATAGGATCTGTAAATATTTTCACATTATACATTAGTCAGGTTATAAAGACGGATTGTACCAGCTGGAATGAAAAATGGTAAAAAAGGACATAAAACCAAAAAAGAGAAGGAAAAAATCAGCTATTTTGCTTCCACCTGGATATAAACTTAGTTCTTTCTAGTTCTTTCTCTGGATGCACATATTTCTCTCCATCATGAGTCTTTTGGTATTGACTTATATCAGTGAATTGCTGAGAAGACTCCAGTCTATCAAAGTTGGTCATCACAAATACGTTGTGTCTGTAATTGTGTACAAATTTCTCCTGGTTCTACTCTTCTCACTCAGCATTGGTTTGTATAAGCCTCTCCAGGTAAACATAAAGACTGTCTGCTCCTCCTTTCTTATAGCACAATAATATTCCATAACATGCATATACCACAACTTGTTCAGCCATTCCCCAATTGATGGGCACCCCCTTAATTTCCAATTCTTAGCTACCACAAAAAGAGAAGCCATAAAGATTTTTGTACATGCGGGTCTGTCTCCCATTTCTATGATCTCTTTAGGATATAACCCTAGGAGTGGTATTGCTGGATCATAGGGTATGAAAGCATTTATAGCCCCTTGGGCATAATTCCAGATTGCTCTCCAGAAAAGCTGGATCAGTTCACAACTCCACCAGCAATACATTAGTGTTCCAATTTGCCCACATCATCTCCAGCATTTGTCATTTTCCTGTTTTGTCATCTTAGCCAGTCTGACTGGTGAGATGTGGTACCTCAGAGTTTTTTGATTAGCATTTCTCTAATCAATAGTGAATTAGAGCATTTCTTCATGTGCTTATAGATATCTTTAATTTCTTTCTCTGAAAACTGCCTGTTCATATCCTTTGACCATTTATCAATTGGGGAATGATTTGTATTCTTATAAATTTGACTCAATTCTCTGTATATTTCAGAAATGAGTCTTTTGTCAGAGACATAGGTTGTAAAGATTATTTCCCAATTTCCCACCTTCCTTTTAATCTTAGTTACATTGGTTTGGTTGGTACAGAAGATTTTCAAATTCATGTAGTCAAAATTATCCATTTTACATTTTATAAAGTTCTCTAATCCTTGTTTAGTCATAAAGTCTTTCCCTCTCCACAAGTCTGATAGGTAAACTATTCCTTGTTTTAGGAGACTGCTTATAGTATCAACTTTATACCTAGATCGTGCACCCATTTAGACTTGGTTTTGGTATATAGTGTTAGATAATGGTCTGTGCCCAGTTTCTGCCATATTATATTCCAGTTTTCGCAGCAGCTTTTGTCAAATAGTGAATTCTTATCCCAAAAAACAAGGGTCTGGGGGTTTATCAAAAGATAGATTACTACTGTCATTGATGTTTGAATCTCATGTGCCTAATCTATACCATTGATCCACTCCTCTATTCCTCAGCCAGTATCAAGTAGTTTTGATGACTGCTGCTTTATACTACAGATTGAAATCTGGTATAGCTAGTCCACCTTCCCTAGTATTTCTTTTCATTAATTTCCTTGATATTCTGGACCGTTTATTCTTCCAAATGAATTTTGTTACTATTTTTTCTAGCTCTGTAAAGGAGTTTTTTTTGGTAAATTAATTGGTATGGCACTAAATATATAATTTAATTTAGGTAAAATTGTCATTTTTATTATATTAGCTCAAACCAGTGTGATTGTAATGGAATATAAAGATTCCCCTGTATTGGCTTGATTTTCAAATTGATTGTGTTAAAACCCAGAGCTTGTTAATCCCACCTGTGGGATGGACTTGTTGATGTGAAAAGAGAGTCCTGAACTAGGAGGAGCTGGTGACATAGATTTGGAGAGACAAGAGAGAGGCAGAAGAACTTTTTGGAAGCAGCACCCTTGTGGAGGCAGAGAGAGACTGAGAGGATTGCTGAGGGAAACTTTGAATTGCCGTGGACTTTTGAGACCTGCCCCCAGAGCTGCCAAGGACTGAGGAGACATGGCTGTTTTGCTGGTACTTTGTCTGTCTGTTTTGATGTTGTTTTGCCAGATTTGTCCACTGGTGAAAGATAGTCCTGTTATTGAAGAAGTCCTGGAAACTGGCTGTTGGCTAAGAGCTCCTGAGACTGTCCTGCAGACAGAGAGTGAATACTGTCCACTGGTGAAGGACAGTGCTGTTGTTGCAGGGGTCTGGGAACCTTTCTGTTGGTTCAGAAGCCCTGAAGAAAAATTTTCTTGTTGTATGTTTACAGAAATCCTGAGAGAGGGTTTTGCTAATGTTTTCAGGGGTTCTAGGACTGTTCTACAGACAGAGGATGAATCAATGAAGAGACTGGCAATGTATCTTGTGGCCTTGCTAAGCCTTGTCTCCCCAGGAATTAAGATTGCTGAGAACATGCCTCCTGTCAAGATGAAGAAAAGACTTCCATTTGGGTATTAAGTGCTATGCTTAAACTTGATGTAACTCTGGGGTAGATTCAATTGTGATCCAGGGGTGGGGAACTTTTGACCTTTTGTGTTCTATGATTGAACAAATGAATGTACTTTACTTAGGATTGGAAACTAATCTCCATTTGAGGAGAGGGGCTTTGTGATGGACTAAATGAAGGTACAGCCTAGGGGTGTAGTATTTAGAACAGGGGCTTTGTAATTGATTGAATGAATGTAAGGTCCTGGGGTGGGGTAGTACTTGGAGATTATTTAATCACACTTAGTAAATGCTGTATTTTGAATGATGTCATGTTTGAACTTCTCTGTTCTTAATTTGTCACTGAATAAAATGGAGAGCACCTATGCTGATATTCTGAACCTTGGGAAGTTGCCTTTCCTTGGCATTACATTACACCCAGCCACAAGCAATTGATATTTTTCCAATTAGTTAGATGTGACTTTATTTGTTTGAAAAGTGTTTTGTAGTTGTGGTCATATAGGTCCTGGGTTTCTTTTGGCCAGTAGATTCCCAAATATTTTATAATGTGCATAGTAACTTTAAAAGGGATTTCTCTTTCTATCTCTGGCTGTTGAATTTAATTGGAAATTTATAAGAATGCTGAGGATTTATCTGGGATTATATTATATCCTGCAACTTTGCCAAATTTATTTATTTTCTCAAGTAGTTTTATACTTGATTCTCTAGGATTCTCTAAGTGTATCATCATATCATCTGCAAAGAGTGATAGCTTGGTCTTTTCTTTGCCTCACTTGATTCCTTTGATTTATTTTTCTTCTCTAATTGCTACTGCTAACATTTCTAGTACCAGATTGAATAAGAGGGGTGATAGTGGGCACACTTGTTTCTCCCCTGATCTTATGGGAAATGCTTCTAGCTTCTCCCCATTACATATAATGCTTGCTGATGGCTTTAAAAAGATGTTACCTATTATTTTAAGGAAGGCTCCATTTATTCTTATACTTTCTAATGTTTTTAATAGGAAGGGATGTTGTATTTTGTCAAAAGCCTTTTCTGCATCTATTGAGATGATCATGTGGTTTCTGCTAGTTTTATTGTTGATATGATCAATTATACTGATGGTTATCCTAATATTAAACCATCCTTGCATTCCTGGAATAAATCCTACCTGATCAAAGTGTAGTATTCTTGAAATAAGTTGCTGTAGTCTTTTTGCTAGTATTTTATTTAGAATATTTGCATCTATATTTATGAAGGAGATTGGTCTATACTTTTCTTTCTCTGTTTTATCTCTTGCTGATTTAGGTATCAGTACCATATTTGTGTCACAAAAAGAATTTGGTAGGACTCCTTCTTCACTAATTTTCCCAAATAGTGTGCAGAATCAATTGTTCTTTAAATGTTTGATAGAATTCACTAATGAATCTGTCTGGCCCTGGAGATTTTTTCCTAGGGAGTTGACTGATGGCTTCTTCAATTTTTTTTCTGAGATGGGATTATTTAAATAATTTACTTCCTCTTCAGTTAATCTGGGCAACTTGTATGTTTGTAAGTATTCATCCATTTCCCCAAGATAGTCAAAATTATGTCCATAAAATTGGGAAAAATAATTCATAATTATTGTTTTAATTTCCTCTTCATTGGATGTAGATTCACCCTTTTCATTTTTGATACTCATAATTTGGTTTTCTTCTTTCTTTTTTTTCATATTGACTAAAGGTCTATCAATTTTGTTGTTTTTTGTTTTTCATAAAACCAGCTCTTGTTTATATTTGTTAATTCAATAGTTTTCTTAATTTCAATTTTATTAATCTCTCCCTTGGTTTTCAATATTTCTAATTTAGTATTTAATTGGGGATTTTAAATTTGTTCTTTTGCTAGGTTTTTAAATTGCATGCCCAATTTGTTGAGTTCCCTTTTCTCTAATTTAATCATGTATGCACTCAGGGATGTAAAACTTCCCCTAAGAACGGCCTTTAAAGTATCCTACAAATTTTGGTATGTTGTCTCATTATTATCATTCTCTTGAATGAAATTTCTTGTTTGACCCACTCATTCTTTAGATTAAATTTTTAAATTTCCTATTAGTTTTTAGTCTGCTTTTCCATGGGCCTTTATTGCATATACTTTTTATTTCATCATAATCTGAGAAACATGCATTTAATATTTCTACCTTACTGCATAGAATTGTGAGGTTTTTATGCCCTAGAACATGGTCAATTTTTGAGTATGTGCCATGAACTGCTGAGAAGAAAGTTTATTCCTTTTTATCCCCATTCAGTCTTCTCCAGAGATCAATCATACCAATACTCTCTAAAATCCTGTTCACCTTCTTAACTTCTTTCTTGTTTATTTTGAAGTTGGAATTATCAAGTTTAGAGAGGGGGAGGTTAAGGTCTCCCACTAGTATAGTTTTGCCATTTATTTCTTCCTCTAATTCCTTTACCTTCTCCCCTAGGAATTTGGATGCTACACTACTTGGTGCATATATGTTAAGTGATGATATTGCTTCATTCTTGATGGTGCCTTTTAACAGGATATAGTTTCCTTCCTTATCTCTTTTAATTAGGTCAATTTTTGCTTTTGCTTTATCTGAGATAAGGATTTCTACGCCTGCTTTTTTTTTTTACTTTAGCTGAGGCATGATTTATTTTATTCCAACGTTTTACTTTTACATTGTGTGTATCCCTCTGTTTCAGATGTGTTTCTTGTAAACAGCATATTGTAGGATTATGATTTCTAATCCATTATGCTATCCATCTCTATTTTATGGGAGATTTCATTCCATTCACATTTACAGTTATGATTCTTATCTTTTTCTTTCCCTCCATCCTATTCCCACCCCTGTTAATGTTCATATTTTCCCTCCCTTCTCCCTTCCCCCCTTAATAGTTTTCCTTTTGACCCCCGCCTCCCTCAGTGTTCCCTTTACAGCCCCCCTCCCTTTTCCTCCCCTTTCCCCTTACTACTTCTGTCCCTACAAACCACTCCCACTCCACTTTTGTAACCCTTTCCCCCTCCTACTGCCTGTAAGATATTTTTATACTTAATGAGGTATGTTATTTCTTCTTCACACCAAGAGTGAAAGGAACAAATCTCATGAGAAGCTCCTCTCTCTCCCCTCTTTCCCTCTAAAATGATACTTTTTGCATTTCTTCTCCATAGAGTCCTATGCTTAACTGTTTCTTATTCCCTCCTTGCACCAGAACCAATGAGGGAAAAGCTCATATGCTTCCAAACTCCCTCCCTTCTTTTCCTCTGCTATACAGTTTTTATGCCTCTATGTGTGGCATAATTTACCCTTTTCCACTTCATCCATTTCCTTTCTTATATTGCAATCCCTTTGTAGCTCTTAATAAGATTTTTTTAAATCGTCATTTTATTTTTTACACATACCCTCTACTTGTCTATAACCAGTTTGCTCTTATCAAATAGCAGGGTGTGTGTGTGTGTGTGTGTGTGTGTGTGTGTGTGTTTTCCTTGTTTACCTTTCTAAGTCACTGTTGCATCTTGTAATTGGAGGTTGAATTTTCCATTGATTTCTGTTTTTTTTTTTTAGAAGGTTTGGAACTCTGTGATATCACTGAATGACCATCTCTTTGCCTGGAAGAATATGCTCATTCTCGCTGGGTAGGTGATCCTTGGTTGTAACCTGAGCTCTTTTGCCTTCTGGAAAATGGTATTCCACGGCCCACGATCTTTCAGTGTAGAGGCTGCCAAATCCTGTGCGATCCCCACTGTGGACCCTCGATATTTGAATTTTTTCTTTCTGGCCACTTGAAATATTTTCTCTTTTATCTGGTAGTTCTGGAGTTTGGCCACAACATTTCAAGGACTTTTCAATTTAGGATCTCTTTCAGCAGGTGTCTGGTGGATTCTCTCTATTTTAACCTCAGGTTCTAGTATCTCAGGGCAGTTTTCCTTAACAAGCTCTTGGAAAATGTTGTTCAGGCCCATTTTTTCATCATAATTTTCTGGTAGGCTTATGACTCTCAGATTATCTCTCCTGGAACTGTTTTACAGGTCAGTTATTTTTTCTTTGAGGTATTTTACCTCTTTTTCTAATTTTTCATTCTTGTTGTTTTGCTTGACTAATTCTTGGTTCCTTATAGAGTTATTTGTTTACATTTACTTGATTCTAGTTTTTAGCCAATCATTTTCCTTGGTTAATTTTTGTATCTACTTTTCCATATCATACACTTTTCTTTTTAGAGAGATGTTTTCCTCATTATAATGTTTTCCTAATTCTGCTATTTTGGTTCTGAGAGAATTATTCATGTTGTCTTCTATCTCTCTCATTTTGTTTTCAAAGTTCCTGTTGATCACATCTAGGAGAGCCTTCTGTGCTTGGGACCCATTCCCTGTTGAAGTTTCAGCTTTGGTTGTGGAGGCCACATTATCTCCCTCTGAGGTTGGTTCCTCCCTCTGAGGATAGTAGGACTACAGAGTCTTTGTCTTTGTTTTCTGCTTTTTACCCATTTTGAGAGCAGGGTCCTAGCCACGCCTTTCCTCTAGGATCCCAAGCCTTTACTGTAGAGTGTTTTTCCCTGGGGCAAGAGTTACTATGTTTTCAGGGTCAGAGGAAGGGTTTGGAGGAAGTGAGATTCACTCTGTCATCCTGGTCTTTGGAGGTCCTGAAAGGGGCTTTTTTTTTTAAATTTCTGGGCTATGAAGTGGTAGCCCCAGGAGTGTTTGCTGTCCAGGACAGGGGCCGCTGTATTTGGTTCTTACCTTGCTCTTTCCAGTCCCAGCCCTTTGGTGATAGGCCTGGTAGTGGTCCTTGTGGTTGGTGGGAAGACTTGCCCTCCAAGTTGATCAGGCCCCTTCCCGGCCTGCCTCTGCTTGCCCTGCTGTCTGGGCCTGCCCCTGCCGGCCTCACCTTCCCGGCCTGCTTTTGCATCTGCCGGCTACACCGTGCCTTCCTGGCCTGGACATCATTCATTTCTGCCAGATTTTGAGTTACAAATTTTCTCCCCATTTTTCTCCTACCCACCGCCCCAAAATAACAGTCCCACAGGATATCCTCTCCTCCAATCTACTCTCTTCCATATTTTATCCCATACTCCTTTTGAATTATCCAGTGAATCACTGTGCCCCAGTGCCTGTATATCTTATTTCCCAGTGACATGTAAAATAGTATTAATAAAAGTATATATATTGAATATTTGATTTTAAACTTTGAAGTCCAGATTGATTGCCCTCCTCCATTGTCACCCAACCTTACTGGGAAGATAAGCAGTTCAGTATAGGTTGTACATGTGTGGCTAATGAAAACAATAACATAATAGATATACTTTGATCCCATCTTTTTTCAAAAATGGGTGCTTCCAACATCCCTCCCCCTCAGTCTGCCCTCCCTTCCATAATATCCCCCTAATCCCCTTCCCCACCTACTCTCCAGGAGGGAGAGATACCCTATTTAGTGTGTATTTCATTCCCTCCTCAAGCCAAATTCAATGGGAATAAGGTTAACCCATTTCCTTTTGCCTTCCTATTTTTCCCCTCCATTGCAACCATTCTCCCTTGCCTCTTCTATATGAGATAGTTTACCCCATTCTCTCTCCCCATGTCCTCTCATTGTATTACTCTCTCAACTCTTAATTTCACATTTAAGTATCATAACTTCCTGTTAAATTGGTCCTATGCCCTCTATCCATGTATACGTGTAAACATATATACACATATTCACATATCATTCACATATGTATTCATATGCCCATATACCCTCACATATAGACACACACACACGCACACATATATATATATATATATATATATATGTATTTTCCCTTCAATCCCTGAGAAAATTTTCATAAGTTACAATTACTGGTTTTTCATGTAGGAATGTTATTTGTTCAATTTGATAAGTTCCTTATGATTTCTTTTCCCTGTTTACCTTCTCATGTTTCTTTTGCTTCTCGTAAAATTTTCTATTCAACTCTAGTTTTTCTGCAAGAGTGCTTGAAAGTCCTCTATTCCACTGAATGAAAATATTTTTCCCTGAAACATGATACTCAGTTTTGCTGGGTAGGTTACTCTTGGTTTTAATCCCAGCTCCTTTGACCTCTGGAATATCATATTCCAAGCCCTTGGATTTATCAGTGTAGAAGCTGCCATATCCTGCAATATCCTGATTGTGTTTCCACAATATTCAAATGTTTTCTTCCTGGCTGCTTATAATATTCTCTACTTAATCTGGGAATTCTGCAACCTGGCTATAATATTCATAGGAGTTTTCTTTTGGGGATCTTTTTCAGGAGGTGATCTGTGGATTCTTTCAACCTCTATTTTGCCCTCTGGTTCTAAAACATCAGGGCAGTTTTCTTTGAGAACTTCCTGGAGGATGATTTCTAGGTTCTTACTTTGATAATGGCTTTCAGGTAGTCCAATAATTTTTAAATGATCTCTCCTGAATCTATTTTCTAGGTCAGTGTTTTTTTCCTATGAGATATTTCACATTGCCTTTTATTCTTTCATTTGTTTGGATCTGTTTAACAGCATCTTTATTTCTCATAAAGTCATTAGCTTCCATTTGCTCCAATCAAATTCTGAAGCAGTGACTCTCCTCAGTGAGCTTTTGAGGGTTTTTTTTTTCCAATCTGGCAAATTCGGCTTTTTAAGGCATTCTTCTCCTCATTGCCTTTTTGAGCCTCTTTTGCCATTTGAGTTAGTCTGTTTTTTTAAGGTGTTATTTTCCTCAGTCAGGTTATTTTCCTCAGTCATGCTGCTCATTCTCATTTAATAATGTTCTTGCATTGTTCTCATTTCTCTTCCCAATTTTTCCTCCACTTCTCCTATCTGCTTCTTAAGGTCCTCTATGGCCTGTAACCAGCTCATATTTTCCTTAGAACTCTACTGTTGTTGTAGGAGTTCTTACTTCACTGTCTTCTTCCTGTTCCATGCTTTGCTCATTTTTGTCCCCAAAATAGGAGTCTAACTTTGCAATCTTCTGTCTGCTTTGTTTCCTTTGTCTGGTCATGTCATTTGACCCCTAGGCTTTTTTCCACAGTAGGACTATGCCACCAGAAAGGGGAGCTTTTGTCCCCAAGCCTGGGGTTTTCTCAGCTGCTCAAGGTATTAGATGGGTGCCCTTTCTGAGGTCTCCATATGCTCTGGCAAGATGGACACACACCCCTGTACCTCCACCCTAGACTGCAATCCAGATTCAAGAAGGTTAAAGCAAGAGTGATTACCCATCAGACTGGTGTTTGCTCCCCTTACACTCTGCAGGCCAGGAACTGAAGCTGCCAAGTGGTGCTGGCTGGCTGTGCCTACATCTCAGCAGCTTCTCGCCCCAGGGGCGAAAGCCATGCACTCCCACTTACTGGGTCCCGAAGTCCAGACTGCATTGACCTCTCTCTTTGTCTTTCGCATCTATGTGTTGATAAATCTGGAAATGGCCACAGCTGCTGCTGATCTGGACTCCCTGTGGCTGGCAGCTGGTCAGGCCTACCCTGGGGCTAAAGCCTTGGCATGGTGCTGGGTTTGGCTCCCAGTGTGTTGTGCTGGCTGATTGCTGCGGGCCTGCTGGCCTGTCCTCAGCAGGTGGTTAGCTTCTCTGTGTCATTTTGTGGGTTATGCAGCTTCAAAGTTTGTTTAGAGTCCCCTTTTTACATGGATTGGGGAAGATGGAAGCTGGAGCCCAGCGGAGGTCCTGCTTCTACTCTGTCATCTTGACTCCACCCCCAACACATGCTATTTTTGCAATAGAATGTAGACTTCCTAAGACCAGAAATTTTCTTTTTCTTCTTGTCATCATTATTTTTGTCTTAGAATCTTTAATGCCTAGTGTCAGTGCTTGGCACATAGTAAGTATATACTAAAAGCTTGCCAACTAAATGATTATTTCATGAAAAGAGTACCCATATTAATAAAAATTCAGGTGTGGCTAGGTGACAGTGAATAGAGCACCGGCCCTGGAGTCAGGAGGACCTGACTTCAAATCTGGCCTCAGACACTTTAACACTTACTAGCCATGGGACTTTGGGCAAGTCACTTAACCCCAATTGCCCTGACTTTCCCCTCCAAAAAGCCAAAAAAAAATTGGAAATATTGGTCATTTGGGGAGTTCTCAGGTGTGATGCATAGCCAAAATATTGTGACTATATTTCTTTACTGCAGCCAGATTTGCATAATAATTCTTGGAGTTTAGATTTCCTGCAATTCAATAACAAGTCTAAACAAGAGTTTGATCAAGATGTTAACAGAGTTGGAAACAATTTTGCAATGATAGTTATTGTTGTTACTACCCTGTCCTTTCCCCCTGAGAATAATTATAATTCAGACAACTTTGATAATTTCTTAATGTTTCTCATATTGATACATTCTCTAGGAAGGCAAGAAAAATTCTCATCAAAATTCTAACAATCATATCTTTGGTTTCAGAGGAGTTTCCATTGTTTACAGTTTCTATGGCAGCATTGCTATTTTTGAATTTTGGCTATAAATTCATAATGTCACCTCTTTGAGCATGGTACCATCCCCTCTGTTAGTCTGGATCAATGAAAATAGTCTCATATTTTGTTCTTCTTGTACTGGAAAAATGAAAAGTTTTGAGGTTTGATCTATTTCAAGTTTTTTTTCTATACTTTTAAATAGTATGTATTGGCAATATTGCAAGTGATTTATCTCTATTACCTTAAAATAACCAATTCTGTCTTTTTAATTATTCATCTGCAAAAAGAAAATCCTAAAAGAGTCAATTGTTCTCTCCCCTCCAATAGGTCTGTTTCTTTAAGCATTGGTTTTTCAAACTAAGCAATAACTTTAACTAAAATAATGAATTCTAATAAACAGAGAAAGCCATAATGCACATGAAGAGAAAGACTAATAAAACACAGAGGCAGCATGGTGGGAAGAGAATTGAACCCAGAGTGGAAAGATTTAGAATGACATCTCACCTATTTCAGTTAATATCATGTGATCTCAAGTAAGTCATTTAACCTCAAATTGCTTCACCTACAGTATCTATAAAATGGGGAAAAAATGAGATTCTGATGAGATAATGGAGGTGAACACTCTTCTTGTAGTATAAAAAACAACAATACAATGGTGATATTTTTAATCTCAGTTTACCAGAGTATCTGGCACCATTATTATGCTTTACCAATGATATGGTATGTAAGTATGATTTGAAAAAAATAATTTTAGATTAACTTTTTATTAAGCATATGGCTATTCAAGAAAACTGTATATCTTCATCTAGACAACTGTCATTCTTCATGAACTTAATTTCTCCTATGTCTATATTTGAGTTTAATTCTTGAATTATTGATCTCCTTTAGGTCTAGTCATATTTCTCAAAAGAAAATGAGATTCCCAGTATAGTGTAGATAGGGGAATGAAGATTAAATACATTTTGTGTATGTGGGCAGTTAACAGTGAGCTAACAGGCCTTCTATTATTTGAACATAGAATGGAAAAATAAAATATAACTTTTCAGTTAGTCCCACATCAATAGACAGAAAACCAAAATCAATATTAAATTCATATGATTCTCCCTGCTTATTGAAGTTGTATTGAATCTTTAAGTCCAAATAAAATTATGTTTTCTCTTAAAAAATTAAAAAAAAAACATGAAATACTGTTCAGTAACACTTTTCCCTTTGTATCTCACTAAGCATTTTGCCTTGTAATTCTTCTATGTGTTTACGATAATACTCCCATGTGTTTGTGATAATATAAACATGGGTACTCTGAGCAAAGAGTGTATTACTACAAATCTATCCCTGGTCATATTTTATAACAGTTGTTCACTTCCTTGCACAGATAAGACAAGGAGTAAAACTCAAAGTGCTAAAAATAGTCCCTATGTTCTCATAATAATGGAACCCTACTATTGCTTTGTGACTGGCCCATTTTTTTCCAGTTATACTTTTTTCTGAAATACTTTTACGTAACTGACTATCTTGATGTCCTATCAAGAAGTAGGAAATTACCTGACTAAACTTGAATGATAAAATAATAACTTTTGCTTCCTCTAGGTTATTTTGGGACAACTAAGTGCTCTTAGAGAATGCATTGATTACAGTGTTTAGACATACTCATAGCTATATGGCAAGCCAAAAAATAATCTATCTTGATACAAATTCTTTGTAATAAATAAAGTTAATTTTAATAATAAATTCTAAATCATTGTGATTAGGCAAATATTTATATAAATATGTTGTGAGTTCCTGGGACTGTAATTTTAGGGCTCATAAAATATATTCATTAAAAGTTAAGATATTACTATTTTACTGAATATTCATGTTATTAAATCTGTGATATGTGTTTTTAACTTGAATTGCCTTGCTTGTATTTTATAAGTACATAGAATGCTTTCATTTAAGTCAGGTTCCTGAGCAAAAAAAGAAAGTTAGTACACTATAAAATAAAGTGGAATGTTGATAAGCAAACTATAATGAAACAGTTGGTACTTAAAAAAAACCCACCAAAATATTAAATAATTTGAGATAATTGGAGAGTGCTCAGAAATATAAAAAGAATAAGAACCAGTGGGAATTTGAAAATCTTCCCCACCCCTTATTAAGCCTAAAGGAATTTAAACACATTCCTTGCTTTGAAGATGTACCCTGGCCCCTCATAGGTTGACTATAATCACATGGAACCTATGGTGGCAGGAGTTTGCTGAAGGGTAGAGCAGAGCCCACAGGAAGCTAGGAGTCAGAGCAGCTAGACTGAGGGAGGAGAGAAAACATCCAAGGGAGACAATTAGGCTTGTGAGTAAATGTTGGTATATGGGAAGGCTAAAGGATGCTGTAGCTCTCTGTTCCATTATGACATTAATATCTTTGCTACTATGATGGAATTGGCTTACTGGTTTGGGGATTTCATTTTCTGGAATCTGAATAAATGTTTTGCTGCTGTTTTATATATGGCAGTCTGTTATATTTTGAGATCAAGTACTATTCAGACATATTATACTGACCATTGGTGCTGTGAACATTGCATTGTGCTTTAACCTGTTTTAATAAATGTATAATTATGTTTCTGAATTTAAAAATTAAATTATCTTAACATATAAGAAGTGATAAACTGACTCTGCTCAACAGACACACGAAGAAAAGGAAAATCTTATGGCAAGGTATTATATTTCAATTTTGGAGAAGACAAAATAACCATAGTAGGTAAAACTAATGATACACTGATGTCAATAATAAAATTAAATGTGAAAAGGAGTAGCACAATGCATATTGCTTGTAAACAATATAAACTGGGGAAATCGGGAACTTATCCAACCCTGTATTTCTTTACAATTTTATTCCACTAATGAAATTAAATAATAAGGCAATATAGGGGCCTTTCACCATTTCTTTATCTTCCCTGATTAATTTGAAGGTAATCATTCACAACCAATATGGTTGCCATGATTATCTTTGAAGTTTTTTTTTTTTAACTACCACATTAAAATGATGCAATTAAAGAAGCAGGGCTTTCATATTCTCATTACATTGGAATAGTGAGTCATGAAGCTAGATGTATACAATATTTTTTTCAATTAATGGAAAATATATAAAACAAATGTGGCTTCTTTACACAGAATATTCTACTATAGCACATTAAGTGAACTTTCCTCACCTTAAAAATGGAAATTTCAAATATGTAATTTTTTTATATTTTCATAAAATTTCATTCATTTTTTTTCAAGGAAATTTTCATATGTAAATTTTAGCTCATCTCAATTTTTTTTGTTATTGTTTTTCAACAGGGAAGAATATGTGTTCATTAAATATGCCTTTTGCCACAATACATTTCATTTATATGATCTATAAGAAATAGAATTTTAACCTCTAATAGTTCATGAACTAGTAAAGGATAAATTCAGTGGTAATGTATTTGTGGGAAATTTTGCTATAGAGATACTGGGCAAGTGAAGTATTTGGATGGAGTAATAATAGAGGATTCTTGAGACAAGTATATGGAGTACATTGCCTTGCAAATAACATATTCTCAATCACAGAGCAGATCACATGACAAGTTACTGTCACTAGAGTCTGAGATAAATATAAAGATAGTTTTGTTTCATACTTGAACATGTAGCATTTTAATGTATTTCTTGAAAATTTACTACTTTTTATATATTGATTTGCAGAAGACAAGTTTTCATATCAAGAAGATATTTCATATCAAAACAAAATTTGGTCAAGATTCCTATTTGTTCGATATAGTACTGTCAGCAATGATGCCAAGATACCTTCAATGATGACAATATACTCTGTATTATCCCTAATGATGACAGAATTTTAGTAGTACCATCCTACCTTTATTTAGGAAGCTATGTTTCTCAAAGCAGTCCATGGTCACAAATTTCTTTGGCTGCTACATTGATGTGCTGCCTCATTGGAGTTCACAAAAATTCAGAGATTTTTTTAAAATAACTTCTATCTAACCACGCCACAATCCATGTGTAGCTGATTTACTTTTTCTACCTAAGTGCAACATTTTATCTTTATCCCTCTTCAACTGAATCTTCTTATATCCAATTCAAGGCTCAACTTTTCAAAAATCTTTTGGATTTTGACTCTCTCATCCACAATGTGAACTATCCCTACCAGCTTGATTTCATTTGAAAGTCTGATGAACAAGCCACCTTATGCCTTTATGCAATTCATTGAAATAATCTAACTTTCTATCTATCTATCATCTATCTATCTATCTATCTATCTATCTATCTATCTATCTATCTATCTATCTATCTATCATCTATCTGTCTGTCTGTCTATCATCTATCTATTCTATCTTTCTATCTCTGTGTGTATATATATACATGTGTGTGTACATATGCATATGCACATACATGTGTGTGTATTTGTGAGTATGTGTGAAGTAGAGAAAAGAGATCACTAGAACATTACACAGGAAACCTTTTGATATTTTGCTATTGTACTGGTCAAAACTATTCTTTGAGTTAAATAATCCATGAAGATAGAACAGATTCTATCCTAGATAATAGAGAGTCAACTAATCCAGTGCTGTCAAATTCAAAGAAAAATAGATTCCTGAAATCTTCCCACTGACTTAGAAAACAACCAATTGACATTACTCATCTCATTTTTAAAAATTTATTTTATTATATATTTCCTAATTGCATGTTATTTTGGTCTGTAGCATCACTGATGAGATTTGTAGGATGAATCACTTTGATACTTCTGATCTAATTCCCTTTTTAAAAAAATTAATTAATAAATTTACTTTTATTTTACAACATGCAATAGATTTTGTTTTTGTTTTTTCAGCAGGGGAGGCAATTGAGGTTAAGTGACTTGCCCAGGGTCACAAAGCTAGTAAGTGTCAATTGTCTGAGGCCAGATTTGAACTCAGGTACTTCTGACTTCAGGGCTTGTGCTCTATTCACTGTGCCACCTAGTTGCCCCTCTGATCTAATTTCTATCATTCTATCTTTACTTTTAAATTAGTATAAGCCAATTAATTGAAAGTTTTACTCTAAATAGGTAATCCATATTGACAGCATTCTTCTCAAATAGTTTTCACCACAAAAGAAAGAGTAGTCTAGCTACATGTCCTGTTGGTAACTTCCTTGGTTTTGTTAAACAAATCCCATTGAGTAATATTTATAAAAACTGCTTCCCTTTCCATATATTTGACAAACATCTATTTACTGATTGATTATATAACTTTTCATTTGCCCTAAAGTTCACTTGCCTTTATTTTGCAGATTCTTTTGCCTTCACCTTTATTGCAAGCAGGATGTTTACCTTTCTCAAATGTTATTGTCCTCCTTTTCCCCAAGATCTTTGAAATATCACTGGCAATAAGGGCCTTATGAAGAACATCTGTCACTTATTCAATCACATAATGGTATAATTCATCTGATCTAAGTGTCTTGAATTCACTGAGAAAAGCTGCATGCCTTCTTCCATAGGCGCTGGCTCCTTCTTAATATTATTTTTTCTCATATTTCCAATACAAAATTGTTTCTTTTTGGCTGAAAAAACAGAAATAAAAAATAAATGATATACTGACCTTGCCTTCTCTCTGCAGCCAATTAGCATTGTCCCCCTCAAAGATCATACATCTTTTTTTTTATTTTTCTTTCCATATAACTAAACAACAACAAAATCATCATCAACAATTTATATTGTTATCCTTATCTTGTCTTGGCAGTCTGAATTCATTTTGAGCTTTTGCATAATTAACACTAAATTTCAAACACCATATCAAACTCCAATCATCATCTTGTATTACCTATTCTACCTTCTCTCCTCTTCTTTTTTTAAAATCTAAATTGGTTACTAATTGCCTTGTACATTCACATTGGTCTGTTAAATCAAACCCTTTTTTGCCCGACAATTCAATGTTATTTTTTTCCTTTGGGTCTTTGGATTTTATTTCTTCCCTCCATAGGATCCTAGCTATTTTTCTAAATTCTATTTTCCCTAATTCTAGGGTATGTTTCAAATGATGCTGAAAATTTCTTTTTTATCACAAACTCTAGAAAGAAATTTTCATTTATTTCCAGAGGTTCCAACATTTCGAAAAGAAATACAAATTAGATCAAGAATAGACTATCTCTTTATTGATTTCTTCACCACTTGAATGTTGTTATTCATCAACTGTTCTCTAGGAAGAAAGATGGCATCTCAAGGGTTTGTTTTGATTTGCATGTGAATTGCATTTAAGTGAGACAGAGCTGTACAAAGTCTAGAGCCTCATTCTCTCCTCCAGAGTGATCAAAGTCCAGTACCTAGACAAAAATCAAGATGATTGTCAGTAGTCTAAGATGTGGGGGTGATATTTGACCTTTTCCTTTCTAAATTACAATCTTTCCCAAGTTTCAGTTTGAATGAGAAAAAGAACATTTGATGATAAATTACTAGATAAGAATTGAGACAAAAGATGGCACAGTTGATTGAACTACTGGTATGAATCTTATTTGAATGATGGAATTATCACTAAGGTGATTTTTTAAAGTTGCTCTGTTTTAGGCAGAAAAAGAAGAAGAGACAGACAAATACAGAAACAAGGAGAGACAGAGAGAGAGACAGACAGACAGAGAGAGAGAGAGAGAGAGAGAGAGAGAGAGAGAGAGAGAGAGAGAGAGAGAGAAACAGACAGACAGACAGACAGACAGACAGATAGACAGAGACAGTGACAGAAACAGAGATTCATGAGATCCTGGAGAACTGAGATCCTTCATCTTTACTCTGTCATTCATCTATGTCAAGCTTATTGTTTCTTTCTATATTTTAAGATGGAGTCCAGAAGTCTCAATCCCAGTACTAAACACTGCCTTCTTGGTCAACTCTTTATTTGCCAAATCATTTTTCCCTTCTGTATCATTAGTTTTCACTGGACTACAGTTAGGAAGACAACTTTTGTTGTCTTCCACAAGATTTGAAAATAGTTGGCGATACTTTTTAACTTCTTTTCAGCAGCACCAAATTAATTACCAGAAATTAGTCATTGTTGTTTGTTTTGAAGTCTTTGGAAATTCTACTTATATCTTGGACACATGCCATGTGAAGAATACATATATCTCTATTTTTGTTATCAGAATAGCTGCTAGAGTATACCTGAACAGATAATCAATAATGAATAATTCACTACAAGTGAAAAATGTCATTAGTTGATTAGTTGTTTTCCTACATAATTTATGTGCCCCTTTCTCTGTGGTGCTGCTGTTTTCCCATCCTTCTACCCATGAGCCTGCCCCACGTTTCTTCTTAAATGTCAATTGACCATGGCATTACTTTGGCTTCTCTTGTACTTAGGCTCATTGTTCTTCCTGTAACAAAGATAGGGGAAAGCTCCTAATACATATTTGTTCTAACATTCTCTGACTGGCTTCATTGTTATTGTTGCTTTTTTTTTTCAAATAGCAATTTTACAAATAGCACTGACAGTTGAAACAATTCATTGCATTCAACATTCTTCCTCAATGAAATAAGGTAAAGGAAAGTATGTTTGCTAGGAAATGCTTGAATTATTTTGTGAGTAATGAGAAATAAATAGATAAAATATTCATTTTTTTTCTCATTCAGACTACCTCTCTTCACAATCAATCCAAGTAGTAATATTTAACTGTGTAAATTGGAATATACAAAGGCACATCAGTCTGGCTACTTGAAGGTAAGAATGGCTTTTTGTCAAAATGAGATAAATGATCTAAATTTCCAGTAACTCACTAACCAGTTCCTGTTTCTACCTTTGAATAATATGTTTTTTTTAAATAAATTTATTAATGTAACAATAAGAAAAAATAAGAAAAATATATTTCCAATTCAGGCTTATTACAAAGTAAAGGGAGTATTTATGATGAGGAATGTATGACCCTCACCTTTCTTCTTAAAATAAAGTCAGACTCCTCACACCCTCCCAATATGCTTAAACCATCTGAAGTTGGCACAAAGGTATCCAGAAAAACTATGAAGAGACAGGAGAGACTTGCATGTCCCCCATTTGTTCCCAAAACTTTTTATCTGCCTTCCATATTTTCAGTCAAGCCTTGATTTCTTTTTCTAAATATTTCAAATCCAGTACTCAGACTAACCAACTTTCCTTTACATTTCAACCAAAGGAATCTGGGAAGAAGGGCAAGGGTCATGCATTCCTCATCACTTATAGAAAATAACACTTAAAAAACTTAAATTATTCAATTTAGTATAGATAAAGGTAAGCCTACACTAACTATAATAGGTAAGCCTACACCGATATGTTAAAAAATATTTTATTGTAATTTAAAATATTTTATTTTTTTCTTTTTCCAATTTATTTATTTTTAGTTTTCAACATTCATTTCCACAAGATTTTGAGTTACAATTTTTTCTCCTCATCTTTCCCCTACCTCCAGCACAAAATAGCGAACCTACTAAATACCCCTTGCCCCAATCTGTTCTCTCTTATATCCTCCCACATCACCCCCCAAATTTCTAGTAGGGCAAGATGGATTTCTATACCCCAGTGCCTGTATATTTTATTTTGCAGTTGCATGTGAAAAAACAATTTTTTAAACATTTGTTTTTAAAACTTTTTAAGTTCCAGATTTTTTTTCCCCTGCTTCCGTCCTCACCCACACACTCTGGGAAGATAAGTAATTCAGTAGAAGTTGTACATGTGTAGTTACACAAAACATTTCCATAGTAGTTATATTGTGAAAGACTATATTTCTTTCTATCCTATCCCACCACCCACTTATTCTATTTTCTCCTTTGACCCTGTACTTTTTCCTTTTTTTCTCTCATTTTTATTATTTAGTTTGCATCATTCATTTTCACAAAATTTTGAGTTACAAGTTTTCTCCCCAATTTTCTTTGAACACCACCCCAAAAAAGCATTCCCCCTGAATATCTCCTCCCCCAATCTGCTCTTTCCCATATCTTTCCCCATTCCCCCTTTGACTTTGCAGTAGGGGCACAGTGGATCTCTATGCCCCAGTGGCTGTATATTTCATTTCTAAGTATGAAAAATATTAATAATGATATGTATATATAGTTTTAAACATTTGATTTTAAAACTTTGGATTCCAGATTCTTTCCCTTCTTCCCTTTTTACACACCTTCACTGGGAAGATAAGCAATTCAATATAGGTTGTACATGAGTAGCTACACAAAACATTACCATATTGTGGAAGACTGATTATATTTCCCTCTATCCTATCCCACCCCTCACTTTTTCTATTCTTTACTTTTATCCTTTCCCTTTTCAAAGGTCGGTATTTCAAACTTCCCTCTCTCCAGCCTGCCCTTCCTTCCATTATCCCCGCTCTTTTCCCCTTCCCCTCTACTCTCCTGCAGGGTGAGATACCGTATTTAGTGTGTATGTCATTCCCTCTCTAAGTCAGATTCAATGAGAATAAAGTTGACTCATTCCCTTTTGCCTTCCTGTTCTTCCCTTCCATTGTAACAATTTTCCCTTGCCTCTTCTATATGAGATAATTTACCTCATTCTGTCTCTCCCCATCTCCTCTCATTGTATTCCTCTCTCACCTCTTAATTTTACCTTTTAAGTATGATCTCTTCCTATACATTTGGTCCTGTGGCCTCTGTCTATGTATACCTGTAGACATATATACAAACACTCACATATGTATGGATATGCCCACATACCATCATATATGTATATACACACATATGTATGTATGTATGAATGCATATACACACATATATACACATATATACACACTTATACACATACATGCATTTCTATTCCCTTAAACTATTCTCATACTGAAAAAAGTTTCATAAGTTGCAATTATCATTTTTCCATGTAGGAATATAAGTAGTTCAAATATGATAAGCTCCTTATGGATTCTTTTCCCTGTTTACCTTCTTAAGCTTCTCTTGCTTCTTGTATCTGAATGTCAAAATTTCTATTCAAATCTGTTTTTTTCAAGAATGTTTGAAAGTCTTCTATTCCACTGAATGACTGTATTTTCCCCTGGAACTTGATACTCAGTTTTGCTGGGTAGGTGATTCTTGGTTTAATCCCAGCTCCTTTGACCTCTGGATCATCATATTCCAAGCCCTTGGATCTCTCAATGTAGAAGATGCCAGGTGCTGAGTTATCCTGATTGTTTTTCCACAACATTGAAATATTTTTCCTCTTGTCTGTTTGTAATATTTTCTCCTTGATCTGGGAATTCCAGAACCTGGATATAATATTCTTAGGAGTTTTCTTTTGGGGATCTTTTTCAGGAGAGATTGGTGGATTCTTTCAACCTCTATTTTGCCCTCTGGTTCTAAAACATCAGGGCAATTTTCCTTGAGAAGTACTTGAAGGATGATTTCTAGTTTTTTTTTTTTTATCATGACTTTCAGGTAGTCCAATAATTTTTAAATTATCTCTCCTGGATCTATTTTCCAGGCCAGTGGTTTTCCTAATGAGATATTTCACATTGCCTTCTTTTTTTTTTTTCATTTGTTTGGATCTGTTTAATAGTATCTCGATTTCTCATAAAGACACTAGCTTTCATTTGCTCCAATCTAATTTTGAAAGAATGATTCTCTTAAGTGAGCTTTTGAGATTCTTTCTTCATCTGGCAAATTTGGCTTTTTAAGGCATTCTTCTCCTCATTGCCTTTTTGAGTGTCCTTTGCCATCTAAGCTAGTCTATTTTTAAGGTGTTATTTTCTTCAGTCAGGCTGTTGACTCTCTTTTCATAATTTTCTTGCATCATTCTCATTTCTCTTCCCAATTTTTCCTCCACTTCTCTTATTTGATTTTCAAAATCCTTTTTAAGCTCCTTTATGGCCCATAACCAGCTCATATTTTTCTTGGAAGCTTTTGGTGCAGGAGTTCTGACTTCACTGTCTTCCTTCTGCTCCATGTTTGATCCTTTTTGTCCTCAAAATATGAGTGTAAAGTTGGTGTACTCCATTTGCTTTGCTTCCTTTGCCTGCTAATGTTGCCACTCAATTACTTCACCTTTGAGCTTTTTGCCACAGTAGAACTTTGCTACCAGAAATGGGAGCTTTATCACAAATGTTGGGGTTTTCCTGAAGGTATTAGTTAGTTGCCTTTCTAAGCCTCCACATGCTCTGGCTAGCTGGACACACACCCCAGGACCTCTACCCTAAACAGCAATCCAGATCCAATCAGGTTAAAGCAAGAGCGATTACCCCTCAGATTGGTTTCTTTGTCCCCCTAAAATCTGCAGACCAGGAGCTGAAGCTAACACATGGTGGTGCCTGCATGGCTGCGGGACCTCAGATGCTTTTTGCCCCAGCAGCATAGGCCAGATCACACTGCAAATTCCCAGGTCCCAAAGTCCAGACTGCACTGAACTCTCACTTTTTCCTTGGCATTTGTGGGTTGATAATTCTGGAGACCGCCACAGCTGCTAGTGATCTGAAGGCCCTCCAGCTAGTGGCTGGTCAGGCTGCCCTGGAGCTAAGACCTCAGGCTCAAGCAGGGCTGGGGTTGGCTCCCAGATTGCTGCACTGGTCACTTCCTGCTGGCCTGCCAGGCTCTCCTCAGTGGGAGGTTAGCTTCTCTCTGCCACTTTGTGGGTTCTGTAGTTCCAAAGTTTTTTTGAGTCATTTTTTACATGAATTGGGGGAGGTGGGAGCTGGAGCTGTGAGGAAGTCCTGTTTCTACTCTGCCATCTTGACCCTGCTCAGCCAAATAATATTTTAATATAGTAATTATCTTAATGTAAAACTTCAGAAAAGTGAAATAAATAGCAAAGATGAATATAGAAGAAAGGATAAAGTGTCCATTCTAGCAATAAAAATGTTTAAAATTGGGGCAGCTAGGTGGCACAGTGAATAGAGCACTGGCCCTATAGTCAGGAGGACCTGAGTTCAAATCCAGACTCAGACACATAACACTTACTAGTCTGTTAACATTGCACAAGTCACTTAACCCCAATTTCCCTCCAAAAAGCAAAAAATAAAAAAGTTTAATATTTTTTATGATAGTGAAAATAAAAGTTAGAGGGTCCAATAAAATATTATGGAATAACAATTCAGAAGGTTTTCAGAATTCATAGTATGCTATTAAAAATTGAAGTTTGTACTCCAATTTCCCCAAATCCTATTATAATCATTAACATGTCAATGTTTACACAAAAATCGTGAGGCATTATTTTGGATTTACAAGTGGAAAATTTGAGGAATGAAAGATGAAGCAACTCATTCCAGATTTTTTAATGAGATACTCAAAAGGGAATTGTACAAAGACATAAATTCCCTGATGATATGTAGTTGTTGGGCAAAATCCAGGTGCCAGAAATCTGAATGGATAACAACAATGACAATAACAAAAGAACACCAGAACATGGTGATAGCATTGTGGGTATCAGTGCAAGGAGTGAAGCTGCCCTCTTTTCCAACTTTGAGAAGCTTTCACAGTCTTTCAAAACTCTGCAAGAAATGTTGAATATAATTATGTCATTGATATAGTTTTTCTAGTCATGCAAAGTACTTTACATACATTCTCTCATTCGATCTTCAGAATAGTTCAGAAATTTAAAAATCACTAACAATTATATACTCATTTTAGAGAGATATAAACTGTTTACAGATAAAGATCAGAGAGGTAGAGTGATGGAGTCAGAGTAATACAGCTGATTTTAAAGAGAAAAATAAAAGAAAGAAGAAAACTATCTTAGTGGCAGCATTTGAACTCTGATATCTTTTGACTTCTAACCAACACTCTTATCACTAGATCTCCTGTCAAATGACCTTAATCGAAGTTAGTTAGAAACTCAACTAATTTCATAGGAGATGTTAGGAAAGTATCTTCATATAGACAGAACAGAACCTGGATTAGATGTTTTGTAATCTCAGAGAAAATTTATCACTATAGACTCATCATCACTGTAATTTTAGCACATGTGATATATAACATTATAATATATGATCCTCCCAATAAAGCTATTACATAAATTTCATAATTATGAATAATCTGATATTATACAAAAAGAAAGTTAATTTCTTAGTGTTTTATGTGATGTGCCCAAGTGACAATTGGTGAAGGAGTATATGACAACATAGGAACTGATTTTCTCGGTGCAAAAATCTCTTCTTCTATATCCTAGATGTGGACTTCTAGAATACACAAAGTCAAGTAACACTTTAAGGGCCACAGGGTTGTTTTACATAATTCACTCTATTCACAGAGGTTTGTTCATTTTTTTTCTCAAAATTTTATTTTAGGCTAAAACACCAAAGCACAAATACAGAGTAGAGAGAAGAAATAAAAATGTATCATACACTTAAATATTGGAATTTAAATACAAAGTTAGAAAGAGAAAAAGTATATCATGTATCGCAAAACATAAGCTAGGATTCAAAATATGTAACAATATATTTTCATTTTAAGAAAACCTATTTGACACATAATAATCATTGTATTCTTTTCCCCCCCCCCCCCCCCGAAGGCCACAATAAAGTTTACCTATGCTTCTCTATAGCTATAGATTTATACATACACATATACATATACTTACATAGACATATTCTTTCCCAAAACTATTCTACTCCTGATCTTGATTTTATGTGTGTTCATATCTCATTTCCTATCCCTCCTGCCTCCCCTACTTAACTTTTACCTACTACCTTGCCTTACTATGACTTTCCTCCCCCACCTCCAAGGATCCCTCCCATATTCTCTCATTTCCATGAATCTAATCACCCTTCTATCCCTATTTAATTTTTCCCTCACTTTCCTTCTAAAAATCTCTCCCTTGTCCTCTCCTTCCTCCCTATACCACTATCATTTATTTTTTTTCTGAATTTAGAAGACAATTATAGTCTTCTAAATAGATATGTATTGTTCCCTCTTAAACCCATTCCCAATGAAAGTAGGTAACCAGAACTACCAGCCCTCCTCCCCCATCTAATCCCTCTGTATTGCTTTCCTTTTGCACCTTATTTGTATAAAATAATTACTCTTTTAAGCTGTTTCTAAGTGGTTTTACTTTTTAAATTCATATTTTACTCAGGTGTACCCCAATCTTTTTTATGAGATACCCAATTATTGATAGGAATCTAAGACATGTGTTTTACATACATGAAAATTAAACAGTCTGTCCTTATGGATCCCTTATATTCAGTCTTTGTTATGTGACTTATATTTCTCTTGATTCTTTTATGTTGAATCTTCTATTAAGTTCAGGATTCTTTTTTAGTAAGGTCTTGAAATTCTAAGAGCTTATCAAATGGCCATTCTTTTTCATTCAGGGTAATACTTTACTTTGCAGTATATGGAATCCTTGGTCATAGGCCCAGTTCTTTTGCTCATTGATATGTTGTGTACCAAGACCTGTGATCCTTTAATGTCTCTGCTGCCAAGTCTTGTGTAAATCTAATTGTGGCATCATCATATTTAAATTGTTTTAATCTTTATGCTTTTAATGTTTAATGATAATTAGCTCGGGGTTTTGGAATTTGACTATAATATTGCTATTACTTTTCCTCATAGGATCTTTTAAAAGTGGTGATTGATATTTTTTTTCATTTCTACTTTGTTCTTATGATGCTTCAGGACAATTTTCCTTCATTATTTCTTTTATTATTATATCAATATTCTTTTTTATTTTAACTTTCAGTTAGCCCAATTATATTTATATTTTTCTCTTCTTGATCTATTCTTCAAATCTGTTGTTTGTCTTCTAAGATGTTTCACTTTCTCTTCTATTTTTTATTATTCATATTTCTTTAATCATTTCTTGATCTCTTATAATTTCAGAGTTTCACTTTGCCCAATTCTAATTTTCAAGGTATCATTACCTTCCTTAAGATTCTGTATCTCCTTTTCTAATTGGTTGACTTTCCTTTCATTCCCTTCTTGTTTTTCTTTTTTTTTTAGTTTTTCCTCCACCTCTGTCATTAAATTTTTAATGTCTTTTTAAAAAATCTTCTGTGAATTCTTTTTGGGGCATGTGTCCATTTTGTTGCTCTTTGGGGTTTCCTTTACTTCAATATTCTCCTCTGAAGTTGAACCCTGGTCATCTCTATTCCTATAATAGTTTTCTATTGTTGGATTCTTTTTCCTTTACCTGTGCATCTTTTGTGATAATAATTCAATTTTTGTAATCACCTCTAACCCTGCAGTGTGGGAAATGGTGTCTCTTGCTCCACATTTTCAGTTTTCCCCTCTAGCCTGGAATTGAAGCCAAACATCCAACTTCCTGTAACTGCCCAGAGCCAAGGGCTTTCTGCCCCACTGCTTCTGCATTCACCTGACCTGTGCTGGCTCCTTCTTACCCCTGCTACTCTTTGCAGCACAGCTGGGTCTGATATTTCTTATCAGCAAAGGTTCCCTCAATCTTCCTGAGCTCAAATGGCCAACTCCCCTCACAACCTGGAGGTAAAAGTTCCTGTGGCTAGAGGCATGGCAGCTTCTAAAACCAACCAACTCCAGTACTTGCTGCTTGTTGTTAAAACCAAACCTAACCTGGAGGTGTTTACTCTTCAAAGGGACCAAAACCTGTCCTGGGATTTTTCTTCTGATCTTCTCAAATTGTCACAGGAGGACCCCAGTTATTCCTCTATACTTATTTATTCCCACCTGTGATGCCATGCATGAGCAGCTTTCCAGAAGAATGATAATGTGAACAATTTTTAAGATTCTGATTACACAATATAGTAAACACTCTATTCTATAACAAATCAAAGCAAAACATTCACAGAAAATCAAGGTACAGCTTTCTCAATATTACATCTTATCACAGAGAATCACAATATAGTATTCACTTAGTCAATCACAGAGTCCTTAATTCACTCACAAAGTACAAAAGTCAAAGTCCTCCACCCATGGCATGCAATAAAGTTACAATTTCATCAGTCAATACTCAGTACCCTATTTCATCAGTCACTACTCAGACAATTTCATTTTGACTCAAGGCAACTTCTCAGCTCCCATTGTTCTTCTTCCATGGTCCCAGCTCCTGCCCAAATCTAACCACCTGCAACCTGAATTCAAAGGCAGACAGCTTATCAGTTCCTCATCCAGCTCTCCATGCCATTCCTTCTCTACACTGGAGCTCACAGTGTCCAGTACATTCTAAATCCTTCACAGTCTCTGCTCCCAGGAATTTAAGGCTCAACCAAGCCACAAACAGGCAAAGTCCCTGCATCCCACTAGTGCTTCCTCAGTCTTCCATAACTCATTCAAAAATTAGTATCACCTTATCCAACCTGGAGGGGGAGGGCTCCTGGGTTCCTGGGCTCCTGACATCCTGGGGTCCTCTTCAACATCCTCGCAGTAGCTGCTTCTGCCTCCACTGTGTTCTAAGAAATTCTGACTGTGCCTCTCTGGGGCTTTTCTTATATACACAGCATTAGCTACTTCCTGTTTGAGCCAATCCCTTCCTGTTACCTCAGCAACAAGAAATAGGAGTTCATACCTTCTGTTTCCCCAACAGAGGCTTGATCAATTACTAAGTGCTAAGTACCTGCTACCTTTGCCAACACAAAGGGATCTTCAAATTCAAATTACATTACCACACTTGGTTCTCCCTAAGGTGCTATTTTAATTCTTTTGTGGGGGAAAATCTTGAGAGCTTGGAATTTTCTGACCTACTCCACCATCTTCCCAGCATCTTCTCTGATGAGGGGAATGAGTTGTTAAGAAATTAGACTGTAACTCTATCTTCTGCAACAGTTTCAGGTTGTTCTAACCTTTTGTCCTTATTTCTCTAGATCATTAAAACTGTATCACATAGGTATCTTTAATGGCTCTACTTTATTCCTAAGCCTAGTCTTCACATCTTCTTCAGGGAGAGTAAGATAATGGTATCAGCCTATACTTCTAGTACCTAGGGATGTCTTCTTCTTGGTGCCAAAATCCATGCTCCTAACAAGAAGCATTTCTGAAACATATTTAGAGATGAAAAAATAATAATTCATTTGATATCATACCAACAGGAAAAATATATACATATATAGACACTTAATATGAAGTTTTGTATTCATTAGAACTGGCCAGACAGAACTCCATCAATAAGGTTTTTAAAGGATATAAGTTAATGCATTACATGTATGGTCCTAAATATATTTATGTGATGACTAGCTAAAGCATCATATGCAATCTACCCAGTTAGCCAAAATGTCTATAATTCCAAAGTTTATAAGCTCAGTGGCATATATAAAATTAATTTTGCAACTAGTAATTCAAGTTTCATGAGGCATATATAACTTGTTCTGTGAAAATAAATTCAGCAGAATTGTAGGAAACATAAGTATAAAACCAACAGAATGGAAAGATTATTCTGGTTCCAAAAAAGGATCCACCTCTTGGTCTCCTAACATAGATAATTAGCCTGTCAGGAAAGCTTTACAATGAAGTGTGGAACAGTGGGAATTAGGAAAAAGGATGAGTTGCTTCTAATCAAAACTAGTTCTTGTTGAAGATGTGTAATATTCTCCATTTGATTTAGCATTTTTATCAACTGGATATTAAAGGAAGATGAACACATTTATATAATGTTGCAACAAAAAGGGGATTAAAATAAAGAAATAGGGACAAAGATGAATGTGAGGGGGCAAAAGAATGTAGAACACCTGATGGGACAAAGAATGAAACTATACAAAAAGAATGCATTTCTACAGTTATATACTGCATCTTATTTCTTATTACCACATCGCCAGATAATTAAGAAGTTAAAAAGAAATGAAGCAACAACATTTTTCAGTAAATTTATGAATTGAATCATGACTAATAAAGTATTTGCACTGCTGCCACATGGATTTGACCTGACACTGCTGACTACTATTATATATTACATGCTTTATAAGTATAAATATGCAAATTTTAATTTAAGTATACCTTAGTGTATATATTTATACATATATGTTTATATGTATACAAATAGGTAAGAATGTGACACAGTAGATAGAGAATTGGACCTAGAATCAGGAAGACCTGAGTCCAAATCTGGCCTCTGACTTTTCCCAACAAGGTGAATCAGGGAAGTCACATTACCTCTGTTTATCCCAGTTTCTTTATCTATAAAATTTGAGAAATAACAGTATCTACCTCTGTAATGGGAATGTAAATTTTTAAAATCTTCCCTCCCTGTAGGCTAAAGTGCTCCTGGAGCCTGGGGTAGGAGGCTTGTTTTTCAGCAGATGCTTCTTAATTGGCCAATGAGTCAATAAGGTTGATACATTCTCTGAGCCAAGAGAAGGCTATATAAGCCCTGATGTGTAGCTTTGTTTTGGGGCACACTTTGAGAAGTGTTCTGTGATTTGATCAGATGAAACTCTGGAAAGCCGTTGTTCAGAGCCCCCCGGCTTTGAAACCCAGATGTTGTTTGGTATGGATCTAATGGTTGGACAGATGGAAATCTGTCTACTTGATCTGTTTCTGTCTTGATAATTCTGTCTGTATATTCTGAAGTTCGGGATGCTGACCTTTTTCCTCTGAACTAGGTAAAGGATACATATCTGACTGATTAAAGTAAGCTTGTTAACCCATTTTGAATTTCTGTCCTTTATCAAAGCAGATCTAAGAACCTGTGTTGGCAGACACCCTAGGGACGCCGGGGTGCTTGCTGCTACAAAATGGTGTCACGAACAGGATCTGCAGAGTAAAAGGAAAGTATGGGGCCTGGGATAATTGCTTGTTTCCCAGTTGTTGTAGCTGTGACTCTGTGGAGCCATGGACCAGGAGAGAAGAATGGCCTGCATGCAGACTTCGATGAGCTGAGAGCAGGAATGGTGAGCTGCCTGCATTGGGACCTGGGCAGAAGCCAGGAGTGGCTGCTGCCTGTGTGAGAAGGAACCCAGGAGTTCGGAATTCAGCCACAGGAAAAGATAAGAACTGAGCAGCAAAGCAAGGGCACTGAATGTGTTTCCTTGCTGTATCCCACAGTTTGGGAACCAGGGGGAGGATGAAATTGTGACTATGGTGGGTGGGATGAAGTGCCTTGGACCCCCAAGGACCCCACCTTGTTGGTTTTGTTGCCCAGCCCCCTCTCTGTACTTGGAAGCAGGGCCTGGAGCTGTGTGAAGGGAAGGACACCCCACTCTACCCACAAGAACTTTATTTGCACTCTTGTTTTGAATTGAAGTGGTAATGCAATGTACTTTTTGTTTGTTTAAGGCCCAGTAGCCACTTTGGGAACTTCAGTTCTATATCTTGAAAATATGACCTAAGAGATGCTTAGTGCTAATTCAAAAGTAAATTGTCTATGCTATGGGCATGAAAGACCTTGGGGCCAAATGTAATGGGAATGTAAATTTAAAGATCTTCCCTGCCCCTAGGCTAAAGTGCACCTGGAGGCTGGGGTGGGAGGCTTGTTTTTCAGTAGATCCTTCTTGATTGGCCAGTGGGTCAAAAAGGTTGTTACATTCTCTGAGCCAGGAGAAGGCTACATAAGCCCTGGTGTGTAGCTTTGTTTTGGGGCTCACTTTGAGAAGTGTTCTGTGATTTGATCAGATGAAACTCTGGAAAGTTGTTGTCCAGATCCCCCCTGCTTTGAAACCCAGATATTGTTTGGTATGGATGTAATGGTTGGACAGTTTGGAAATCTGTCTACTTGATCTGTTCCTGTCTTGATAATTCTGTCTGTGTACTTTGAAGTTCAGGGTGCTGACCTTTTTCCCCTGAACTAGGTAAAGGATACATATCTGACTGATTAAAGTAAGCTTGTTAACCCATTTTGAATTGCTTTCCTTTAACAAAGCAGATCTAAGAACCTGTGTTGGCAGCAACCCTGAGGATGCTTGGGGTACTTGCCACTACAACCTCCCAGATTTATTGTAAAAATCCAAAGCTATGGTATTTGTAAAGGGCTTGTTACAATGCTTTGCATAGGGTAAGCTCTATATAAACATTTATTACCTTCTCTTTCCCTACATATATACATATGTGCATATGTAGAAAATTAGTCTGTGGAGAATTTTTTTTTTAATTTCTAGATTTACTTAATCAATTTAGATTGTGCTGAAAGTCATCTTATAATCATGTAATTATTACCCATCATGCCCATCATGTAATAGTTACTGTTGAAATATTGAAAACTAAATGTTTAGGTGTTATGTAATATATATATATATATATATATGTATATATATATATATATACACATACATACATACATACACATACACATATATAAAGAGAGGGACAGAGAGAGAGAGACAGAACTGTTGTCTATTGAACTAGGTCTTGGGATTTAAAACAACTGAGCTGGACAAAACAATCCCTTGAATCTGTAGAGGCAATATTAAATAGATAGCTGAACAATTGTCCTGTGGATTTAATTAATGGAGATAGCCATTCAGTATAATTTAAGACTAACATCTTATTTTTTAATCCTTAGGAAAATTTTATTTTATTTTGAATTATCAGGATAATTATCTTACTCTACACTTCATTTGAGCCCTGAAAAACATAACCAACAAAGCTGCACCAACACTATGGCTAAAAAAAAAACCCCTTCAATGCAATAATTGAGAAAAAAAGTGCATTCTATAATCCTTACTAAGTTAAGGTTAGCAAATTGGAAAATTGAGAAAATTTTGATAGTAATCGTCAAATGGAAGCTTGAGACAGAAGTAGATATTTCTCTTAGTTATTGGAATAATTGCCTCAATTTCTACTTCCTTGTTAACTAGAACACCAGTGTTCCTGAAAAAAGTGATTAATATATAAAAATATAACTATATTCAATATGAACATTTTTCAATCAATATTTTAGAAATGACTCACACATAATAATCATTATAATGAAGTAATACCCATTTATTCAGAAATCTGGCACCTATCTTGTAATACCTTAGAAATTGCCCTGAAATTAGACTGAAGGCAGAAAAAATACCTTTAATAATTAACATAATAACTTTTGTAAAGTCTTATTCCTTTATGTTTTTATTTTTAAAGCACCTTATTGATTTTTATTAGGACACAATGTAAAAAAAGCTTAGTTTACTCATTTTGCAACTCTTAGTAGATTAGAAGCATCAAGAGGAGAGGAGTGGGAAATGCACATGTAACAATAGGAGAGATGGAATGTGAAAGGGGAACACATGCCAACAAAAGAAAAGCTGCAATGTTCCAAATTAGAAATCATGAGATGGTAACCTAAAGCAATAAAGGAACTAAGGGACAACCAAGCCTAATCTCATTTTGTAGGAATTTCTGCCCTGTGATATCAGGTGATTTCTCCCAGTTGAGAGAGGTCACACTGAATGGCAGTGTTTAAACTCAAGTCTTCTGATTCCAAAACCAGTCCTCCTTCCATTGGACCACACTGCCTCTCTCTGGAACCACTCAAAGCAGATGTTCATACTGGTAACCTTGAATCACTAAGAAAAGATTAAATTATAATTAGTATCCTGCTTTATCCAGCAATGAAGTACATAATATAATTTGGGTATAATAGTTGACACCTGAAGGGATAAAACTGAGTTATGTGGAAATCTACTTAAGTGGAACAAATCTTTACTGAATTCTGCTCAGTGAGGTATTGTTCCATATCAGGTTGCTTGTGTGTAATAATACAGGAAGTGGGCTAAGTACCTCAGAATTTATAAATGAACTTTTTAAAACTTTTCATATGTATTGGCTGGGTATTATGCAAAAGGGAAAGATATTCATGAAGCAAGTTATTAATTTCATACAGGGAGCTTTAAGGAGGGATTATTTTCTTGGCCATCGTTTCTACATTTTCTCATTAATATAAGTAGGGGAAAATAATGTTCTTATTAAATGCTTCATCCATAGCAGAAAGGAAACTTAACAATTTTATATTCAACCACAAACAAAAAAAATAGAGACACAATCTGAATCCTTATAAGACTACATATATATATATTTCCTTCTAATAGCCTGTAATGGGAAAGTAAATTTAAGATCTTCCCTGACCCTAGGCCCTTTGATAGGCTTAAGTGCACCTGGATCCTGTGGCAGGAGGCTTGTTTTTCAGGAGATAATTTGTGATTGGGCAGTGGGTCAAGAGGGTTGTTACATTCTCTGAGCCAGGAGAATGATATATAAATGCTGATGTTAGGATTTGTTTTGGGGCTCACTTAGAGAAGTGTTTTTGTGATTTGACCAGACAAGACTCTGGGCAGCCATTAAGCCCCCCCACCCCCAGCTTTGAAAACCCAGATGTTGATGCTTCCCTTTCTGGTAACTGTGACTAGGTATGAATGTAATGGTCAGACAGTTGACAGCCTGTCTGCTTGAAATGTTTCTCTGTCTTCTTGTAACTTCTGCTTGTAACTTCTGTCTGTATACTCCGAAGTTCGGGGTGATAACATTTTCCCCTGAACTAGGTAAATGATTGATTGATTAAAGCAAGATTATTAACCCATTTTGAGTTGTTTTCCTTTAGAAGAGCAGATCTAAGAAACTGTGCTGGCAGCCAGCCTGGGGATGCTGGGGTGCTTGCTGCTACATAGCCAGAGAAAACCAATGAAATGGGAATTTGAATACCAATCTATGTTTATGAATAGTGGAAAAGTAAAGAGAAACAGCAATGGATTCCTGACAAGACATGGATAATAGGCTAACAATGGGAATTTATTTCCTTAAATTGGGAATAAATAAAATTTGGACTCAAGACCAATAGGAGAAGTAGACCTCAAACCATATCAGGATCATTCAATGTCAGCATGTATTCCTTTACTGTACCCATGGTATGATTTTCCACCTTCTCTCCACCTTTCCAAGTACTAACCAACTTTAAAGGTACACTTCAGACTCTTCTTCCTTCTCAATGGTTTTGTTTCTTCCACTGTCACTTACAATGAACTCTCCCTTTTAACAGTTCTTAAAAATTATGCTAGTTAATTTTAAATATACAACATAATTACCTACAATCCCATATGGTTGCTAATTGTATTATGATTCTTCTTATCCAACACCTCACCCCAGCTTCCCATATGAGATTACTCATACCCTGATGTTAATGTCAACAACATTTACTTCTGTATTTCCTTAGTGCCAAGAACATAGTTAGTATTCCAAAAGAAAGTGTTAAATTGAATAGATGCTTTTCTGTCATATGTACTGGGATATACTTGTGCTGCAAGACATGACAAGAAGAATGCTTATCCACCTCCAGAGAAAGATTTGATGGTGTCTGAATGAAGATTGAAGAATGCTATTTTACACTACCCTTATTTTTTCATGGTGTTTTTATTGTTTTGATCTATCTATTCTTTCATAACATGACTAATGGGGAAATATGTTTTGCATAATTACACATGTATAATCTTTATCAAATTGTTTTTGATCAGGGGAACTAGGTGGTGCAGTGAGTAGAGCACTGGCCTCTGGAGTCAGGAGGACCTGAGTTTAAATGCAGCCTCAGACACTTGACACTTACTAGCTGTGTGACCTTGGGCAAGTCATTTAACCCCATTTGCCTTGCCTTCCCTCCTAAAAAAAGGTTGCTTTCTATCTCAGAGAGGGGTTAGGGGAGGGCAGAATGAAGAGAAAATGGAATTTTATAATTTCAAAAATCAAAATTATATATATATACATATATATATATAACAAAATTGTTTTTGTGCTTAACTAGTAAAAATATTATTTTTTGAAAGATATTGCTGCATTTACAAGAAAATGTGAGATCTTGGCATACAATAATCTAAAAAAATGACAGATTTCTATAGTCATGACTATCTTACCCTGAAAAGTAGTGTATGATCCTACTGGGAAACAAGTGGATCTTTCCATGCAAGTGTTGTTTATCCTTTATTCTTGAATAGGAATGTGACATCAGGGAGGTGATGCCATGATTTGCAAGTGAATTGGATTTAAGTAAGAGAGAGCTGTGCCAAATCACCAGCTTCATTTTCCCATCCTGAGCCATCTTGGTTCAGTGGCAAGGTATAGATTAAGACAACTGAAGATAGCCCTGGACGCAGTGAGAAACCTTGGCCTTTTTCAGCTTAGGTGTTAGTTTGACTGAGGCCACACCAACTCAGTGATTAAGGCTTATAATAAATGAGGCAGAGAATGAACTCTTTACCTAGTCAGAAAAGGCAGAAAGACAAAGAAAGAAGGGAGAGAGGAAGGAAGGAAGGAAGGAAGGAAGGAAGGAAGGAAGGAAGGAAGGAAGGAAGGAAGGAAGGAAGGAAGGAAGGAAGGAAGGAAGGAAGGAAAAGTATCTGAAGAGCTTCAGGACTTCTGAGTAAAACACTAATAATTGCTATTTATATTCACTCTGAGCCAATCAGGGTCCCAACAATTACCAAGCAGGTCCAAGTGACCTGAGACCTATTATTAGCAAATCAATGAGAGCCAGAATAATTTGTGTTTAAGGCACAGTCCTTAAGAAGAAAAAAATTCAGATATAAAAATTTACATATATTTGGGCAGAGCACCAACAAGTAAGGGTATGATACCCTAGATGGACAAAAAAAAGGGGGAAAAATTAGAAGAGCAGAGGAGAGCCATTTTGCCCAATTGGCCAGTTGCAGTTGGATTCCCAATGGGACTGCTCTTTTTTCTATTCACAGAGGTTGTTGTCTGTCCTTTGTTCTTGAAGAGGACCTTGATATCAAGGAGGTAACGCCATGCAATAGACAATTGTTAAGAAGAACCAGTTTTTAGAATGACCAAGGTGTGTGGATTGGTAGTACTATGAAATATTATATTACAAAGGAAAAAATATAATTATTATGATTGATAATATTTAAACTGGATTTGTACACTTGATAGAAATATATCTATTATTTAATATATATTCCTTGCCAATTCACAATACTGGTCCTTCTGTTGAATTTATATTTAAAAGCCTAGGGGTGATTAGAAACTCAAATACTAACACAGGAATCCAGAGAAAACTTGAAATGTAAAGCCATTTGAATAATATTAAATGTCTATCTATAAATTTCAGAAATATTTGAATATCTCTTAGATGATGCATTGTTTCTTTCTAGTCAGAGAAGAAACAAATATCCTTTCAGAATATTAGTATCTTCAAAGAAAATAGAGAAAGTTTAATAATAATAATAATAATAAAGACTTCATGGGGAGTATTAGCTCTCTTCTGAGAGCAAAGAACTGAAAGTATTAGAGTAGGAAAAATGGAAAAAATCATAAAATTTTCTTCATAAATGGGGTATATGAGAAGATTCAAATACAAAACAAAATGTGATCTAGTGTTTATCAGATGAACCACGCTTTTATCTAAGTTGAACAAAGGAGGGTTGAGCAAATAAATACAAAGCTATTGTGTTATATAAATACAACAAATGCTGGGGGTGACTAAATGTCCCAGTGAATAGATCACAGGCCCTGGATTCAGGAGGACTTGAGTTCAAATGGCCTCAGCCACTTGACACACTTAGTAGCCATGTGACTTTGGGCAAGTCACTTAACCCCAGTTGCCCTACATAAAGCAAAAATAAATAAACAAACAGGCAAACAAATAAATAAATCAAACACAACAAGGATATAAATCCATGATAGGTAATATTGGCCAGAGAGTGTTATGAGAGGATTATTCTAGGAAGGAAATAGTCGGAAGTAAAACACATTTCCTTATGCTTAAATGGGCATTATAAGCAGGAAGGGAGGTAATGAAAGAAAAGGCCAAAGTGCATTGAAAAAAAGATGATTAGCTTTGAGTGGTGGCTAGGTGGTACACTGAATAGTGCACCTGCCTTGGTATCAGGAGGACCTGAGTTCAAATCTATCCCCATATTCTTAACATTTACTAGTTTTGTGACCTTGGGAAAGTCACTTAATCCCATTTGCCCTGCCTTCCCCTCCTCCCCCCAAAAGAAGCAAAAAACTAAAATGCTTAGCTTTGATTTTAAGCATTTGGGGTGAGAAGAATGTAAGGGAATAGTATCATACCATAAGAAATGCTGTCCAGAAACACTTTAGATAGTTCTGAATAGTATAAGCTGAGACAAAGTGAATAGAAACAAAGTAGAAGTATATATACAAAAAACAACAATCATATAAATTAAAAAAAAAACTTTGAAAGACTTAATAACACTCATTAATATAATGTCAAACAAGATCTCCAGATGACTTTAGATGAACCATGTTGACCAACTCTTTCCTTCTGATTTACACAAGATGTTCATATATGTGATGGGGTGCTTGTAGTTGGATCCCAATTTCAAAATCACATTTCTCCCTAGTTCAAAACACTGTCCTTGACAGTTTTCTCCCCAGCCCAAAGACACTATGCATAGCCATTTCTCATGAGTGGGCCCCAGTAAGACAAACTATCAATACTTATTATAAGAACAAGCTGACTCCTGAAGAAATTACCTTGTAAAAAATGACTATCTTTTAAGCACAGAATTATCATGTATTGATTCCCACAATTATCATATACAATCCAGAGGTCAAAGTATAGACATCACCTCTCAAAGCTATCTTTCTACAGATATATCAGACCAAAAATACACACCTGAGAAATCTCTTCCCCTATCAACTAATTAACATGTCTGCCAGATAAGCCACTACTTTTTGTATTTAAGTTTTATAATCATTCCTAATAGGTTGCAAGTTCCTTAAGAAGCTCTGCCCACCATATTGGTGTTACAATAAATCTTTGCTACCTTGACTTAAAGAATGCTTGAGTCTATGAATTCCTTCCAGGTGACTCTCTCTTGTGCTTCAGTCCTTAACTGGTCCCTGAACCTCTTAAACAGAATCATATGTATAAAGCTATTTTGTCTTTTTATTTTGTATAACTAACATTGTTTGTTTGTCATATTTTCTTCTTCTTCTCCTACTCCTCCTTCTCCTCCTCCTTTCTCTCCTGTCTCTCTCTGATTTCTCTCCTGTCTCTGATTTGAACTGGGAAAGGGGGGGAGCTAGGATTAGAGATTTTTTTAATGGAATGAAAAAGGCCATGCTAAGTTTTAAATGATGAAAAACAGAATGGCACACATATGAAACAATTTGAAAGTAACTCGGAACGAATTATATATTCTCTTAAAAAAGCAAATAGGATGAAATGGGCATTCATGTTTTTATATAGAATCTTCCTTTTCTGTCCTTTTGTGTTTATAGAAATACCTTGGTGGGTGGGAGGGAGTCTTTAAATTCAGAATCAATAATAAAAATATTTTAAAAGATTGTCATACCTTGAGGAAAAATCCACGCACTTGACTACACATACTAATGAAGTGGTCCTGACTGTAATATTTAGTTGACATTGAAGAAACATACATGTGATTGTTTTCGATTCCCAAGGAATGAATTTTGATGGGGAGTGTGGAGAAGGGAAGTGATACTTTAGATTCATCATGTGTTTTTTATACACATCAAATAGCCAAGTCCTAACTACTGATATCTGCAACTGGGACAAGTTGTAACAAGAGTGGGAAAGGATGGCAGGAAGAATCATTTGAGTGCTGATGAAGGGAAAGGAAGTGTCCCCAGGATTGGACCACTGGCAAGGTTAGTAGGTGAATTGAAGTTGATTAGGAAGGAACTAAAAGAGCTAGGTACTACTTCTACCACCACTGGTACTACAAGGAAAAGGAAAGAAGAAATAAAGTATTACTGGGGAAAAAAGTGAACTTGAAGCTGTTGCTGGGACACAGAGAACAGAGGAAGAAATGCCCTAGTACAATATAGTCAATGTGTACAAAATTCCCTGTTGTCTGCAATGTTCAGTTACCTTGATGGCTTACAACATAGAACTCCACTAACTAGCTATGTAGCTTTGGCCAAACCCCTTGATCATTTTGAATATTAGTTTCCTTTTCTTTGAAAAATGAATGAAAGGTAAAACTACATTGTCACTAATGCACTTTTTTCCCCCTCTAGCATAATCCAAATTTACAAATAGTGAATAGAGAATGGGGACACATGTGGATTATAAAGTTTGTGTCAGAATTAGTTTTTAACATAGCCTAAGTCATTGTTTATGTGATACTACTAATAATACTACAAATACTATGAAGGAAATAATAATTTGCTTTGTATTCACACTTTAAACTTGCCATTCATCCAAATAGGATTTCCGTTCACATATCCTCAAATCAATTGCCTCTTCCCATTATCTATACTCTCTTTCACTTATTTTCAATTTCTCTATTTGATGCTTCCCTGCTTCCTAGAAATATATCACATCTTTCCACTCTTCAAAAAACATCACTTCATCATTCTATCCCTGCTAGTCTATAGCTTTTCTGCCTTTTTTGACTAAATTTCTCAATAAGGCCATTTCTTTCTTTTCTTAATTTCTACAATCTCTTTTCTGATCACATAATTCAACTGAAACCACTCTCTCCAAAGTTACAAATGATCTCTTAATGTTTAAATCTAATGGCCTTTTCTCAGTCTTAATTCTTCTTGACCTTTCTGCAGCCTTTGACATCATTCACTCTTTTTTTTTTCCGTCATACTTCTCTCTAGATTTTATTCCCTCTTGGTTTTCCTCCTACTAAATTGTTTCTTCTCCTTTGCTGAATCTTTATCCAGGTTACTCTCAGGCCATTGGTGTTTCACTGAGCTCTGCCCTGGGCCATCTTCTTTTCTCCCTCTTGTGAAGCCAAGCATGAGCAGCTTTCCAGAGGACTAACATAAATATACAAAAATAGATAGATAGATAGATAGATAGATAGATAGATAGATAGATAGATAGAGATACATATTATAGATAAGAATGAAGAATTAATGAAAAAAGGAATTGTAAGCTACTAATACCCTATGAAACATTGTTCCAAATAACTAATAATAAAACAGAAAAAAATCGTTTGTTCTCCCTCTGCTCTAAGTTTGTTTTGTGTGGTTTGTACTTAGTTCTCAAAAAGGACCATGACATCAGGGAAATGATGACATGAATTGCAATTGATGTTGATTTGAATGAAGAAGGATTGTGCAGTCACCAGTCTCATTTTCTCTTCCAGGGTCTTCTGGACCCAATGGCCAGATATCGATCAGGATAACTGGAGATGGCCCAGGATACAGTAGGCAACTTTGTCACTTTTAAGCTAAGATCTTTCCAGTATCTCACTTGAGTGAGGCAATGTCCATTCAGTAGATGAGCCTTTTAAAGAAGTAAGTCAAGGGATGACCCCTTTAATAATATATTTTTTTTAAATCAAAGTGGGAGGGGAAGACCCTCAGGGTTGCTGGCCAAAAGAGAAAGAGTTACTATTTACATTCACTCTGAGCCTGGAGGGCCCAAAAAAGAACTATTATGTGGTGCTTGGGCAGGGACCTATTGCTGTCCAATCCATGAGATCCAGAGTGAATTCGGTTAA
>NW_027186349.1:2838763-2890481 GCF_028583685.1 Petaurus breviceps papuanus | reverse complement strand
GTGATAAGGTTTTTTTTTTCCTTCAAAGGGAATGAATCTACCACAATTGGTGTCTAAAATATGTCATGATTGTCTTCTGTGAGTAAGGGAAATAACCTTAAAGAAACTGGACATATGGCAAAAGCCATTGGACAGGGAAATGACCCTGAAAAAATAGCTATATGGTAAAAAGCAGCTGGACAAAAGCATATAAAAAATCTGGAGAGCACACAATTGTGTGAGTATTAAGGGAATCTTTGGATTCTCAAGGTATCTAATTGAAAGAAAGACATTGAAGACACTGGAAACATACAGAAAGAAATATCACCCAAAGTGTGACATAAATACACTTTTACTAATAAAAATAATATGCATCTTTGTATACATACATACATACATACATGCATATACATAGAAACAGAATGAGGTCATTCAGCTATCTCTACACTGCCAATCCCTCTGGTTGTTTGGTTAGGGTCTGTTGATATGTGAACTGGATAAATCATTTGGGCAGAAATTAGAGATCTCTGAGGTTCCTTCCAAAACTATAATTATAATAAAAGAGGTTTTGCTGGGACCTCCTTCCCAGCTCCGGCCGTGTCTTACCTTATTCCTGGTCTTTGGACGTCTCCGGCTTCTTGTCTCCAAGAAGAACTTACCCCCACAGAACACCCAAGGACACGGAGGTTGCCAAGCGAGGCTGCTCTTTATTCAATTACATCTTAACAGTGTGGCCATCAAGCAGGAACAGAACAGACCAGAACAAAGCAGAATGGAACCACGGGACAGAGAGAGAGAGAGGGAGCCTCCCCTTGCCTTTTCCCTAATATCCTTATCTCTTTTCTTTCTGTCACATGTCATGTGGGGGCCAATCGTGCACTCTCCCGAGTGCAGGGCAAAGGAGTATGTGTTAAGAGGAGTCCATGTTGATAAGGCACATTCAATGCCACGTCGGCCTTTCCCAACCCAGCAAAGTTGGCCCCCATGGCCCTGCGCTCAATGCCATGTCGGCCCTTTTGGCCCAGCAGAGTCGGCCTCCACATCTCCAAGCTCCTGTTCCTCAGAGGTCACGTGCACCCCCTCCGACATCTTGTGACTGCCACAGTGTCTCTCACACTCACAGCTCCATCAAGGTTTGAATTAGTCGCCTTTCATATCTTTATTTTTGATATTTTGAGTAGAAATGTGAATGCCTGTGATTCACATCATCATGTGAATGAAGAACAGATATATTATACAATCATAATTATGCAGTTGCAAGGAATCTTAATGGTTATCAAGTCTACACACACACATACACACACATTTTATAGATGAGGGAACTAAAATTCAAACAGGGTAAGTTACTTGTGCATGTCAACCTGACCTACTATTATGATAAACAAATGTATATAATATGTATACAAATGTACACAAGCAGCTTTAAAATTGTTTAATAAATACATTTTTTTCACAAAACACACATTCTCTAATACAGGCTCTACAACATAGAACCTGTGGGCTGGCCCAACAAAGGATTTTGGGTGGTCTGGGAATAATGTAGGGTTGCCACTGCATACTTTTTCTATTTGTCATCAGCAAAGTTATATCATCAACTTGTCTCTAGCATAGTTTATCTGTGGCACAAAGTTCAGCCTATTTTAATTTTGCTCCCTACCTACTGCCAAGTTCTGCAGGTCTCCTCCAATAGGTAATGATATATGAGAATGATTCTGCCATCATACATTATGCAAAAGCCTGTGGCACTAAGTATATAAAGTCCATTTAGTTGCTATTAAACATTATAATTCATTTTTTAAACATCTATTAATAGGTAGAGAAGGAATTGCATTTTGGAATGTTACCTCTGATTTCTGATATTTCCTCCATCAATTTTATGTATTAAGTTTAGTGTCTTCTTAGAAAAATAAAAAATAATTTACTAAATTATCAAATATTTCAAGAAATGTTTTCATGATTAACATTGCCAAAACTTTTCTCTAAGTGAAACATTTTGATCCACATGGGAAAAACATGTTAATGATTAGATAATAATTTTTTTTTATTTATTCCATTCCAAATGTAAGAAAGGATAATATAACTAATTTGAAAGATGTAAATTGTTTCCATGCACTCTCAGAAATGTCATGTTAAGTGAAATATTTTTATTAGATATAAGTGGAATGGTGAAAGTAGACAAATATCCAAATAGTCAAAATTTAAAATAGTTTTTTATGAATTATTAATTACAATTTTTTTTAAAGCAATCGGGGTTAGGTAACATGCTCAAGGTTACAAGGCCAGTTATTTCTGAGTGTGGTGTTAAGTATCTGATCCCTGAATTGATCCCCAGGTCATCCTGACACTGGAGCTGGTACTCTTACTCGCTGAGCTACCTGGCCTCCCCTAAGCAATTGGGGTTAAGTAACTTGTTCAAGGTTACATGGCCAGGTGTTTCTGGGTGGGTGCTAAGTATCTGAGCCCAGGATTCGATCTCCAGGTCATCCTGACACTAGAGCTGGTGCTCTTACTCACTGTGCTACTGTAGCAGCAAGCACTGCAGAGCCCCCAAGGTGGCTGCCAACACAGGTTCTTGGATCTGCTTTGTTAAAGGAAAGCAACTCAAAATGGGTTAACAAGCTTACTTTAATCAGTCAAACATATATCATTTACCTAGTTCAGGTGAAAAAGATCAGCACCCTGAACTTCAGAATATACAGACAGAATTATCAAGACAGAGAAACAGATCAAGTAGACAGGTTTCCAAACTGTCCAACCATTACATCCATACCAAGTCAACATCTGGGTTTTTCAAAGCCGGGGGGCTCTCACTAATGGCTTGCCAGAATCTCATCTGATCAAATCACAGAACACTTCTCAAAGTGAGACCCAAAACAAAGCCTCAAATCAGGGTTTATATAACCTCCTCCTGGCTCAAAGAATGTAGCAACCTTCTGGACCCAATGGCCAATCAAAAAGTATCTACTGAAAAACAAGCCTCCAACCCCAGGCTCCAGGTGCACCTTAGCCTAGGGGCAGGGAAGATCTTACAAATTTACATTCCCATTACATTCGGCCCCAAGATCTTTCATGCCCATAGCATAGTCAATTTGCATTTGAATTAGCACTAAACATCTCTTAGGTCACATTTTCAAGATACAGAACTAAAGTTACCAAAGTGGCCACTGGACCTTAAACAAATACAAAGTACATTGCATTATCACCTCAATTCAAAACAAGAGTGCAAATAAAGTTCTTGTGGGTAGAGTGGGGTGTCCTTCCCTTCACACAGCTCTAGGCCCTGCTTCCAAGTACAGAGAGGGGGCTGGGCAACAAAACCAATAAGGTGGGGTTCTTGGGGGTCCAAGGCACTTCATCCCACCCACCATAGTCACAAGTCCATCCTCCCCCTGGGTCCCAAACTGTGGGATGCAGCAAGGAAACACATTCAGTGCCCCTGCTTTGCTGCTCAGTTCTTATCTTTTCCTGTGGCTGAATTCCGAACTCCTGGGTTCCTTTTCTTCCTGCAGGCAGCAGCCACTCCTGGCTTCTGCCCAGGTCCCGATGCAGGCAGCTCACCATTCCTGCTCTCAGCTCAGCGAAGTCTGCATGCAGGTCATTCTTCTCTCCTGGTCCATGGCTCCACAGAGTCACAGCTACAACAACTGGGAAACAAACAATTATCCCAGCCTCCATACGTTCCTTTTACTCTGCAGATCCTGTTTGTGACGCCATTTTGTAGCAGCAAGCACCACAGCCTCCCCAGGGTGGCTGCCAACACAGGTTCTTAGACCTGCTTTGTTAAAGGAAAGCAACTCAAAATGGGTTAACAAGCTTACTTTAATCAGTCAAATATGTATCTTTTACCTAGTTAAGGGGAAAAAGGTCAGCATCCCAAACTTCAGAGTATACAGACAGAATGATCAAGACAGAGAAACAGATCAAATGGAGAGGTTTCCAAACTGTCCAACCATTACATACATACCAAATCAACATCTGGGTTTTTCAAAGCCAGGGGGCTCTCAACAATGGCTTCCCAGAGTCTCATCTGATCAAATCACAGAACACTTCTCAAAGTGAGCCCCAAAGCAAAGCCTCACATCAGGGATTATATAGCCTTTTCCTGGCTCAGAGAATGCAACAACTTCTGGACCCACTGGCCAATCAAAAAGTATTTACTGAAAAACAAGCCTCCCACCCCAGGTTCCAGGTGCACTTTAGCCTAGGGGCAGGGAAGATCTTAAAAATTTACATTCCCATTATAGTTACCTGGCCACCCCTATTAATTACAATTTAATTGAGCTTCTGAGGGAGAATTTAGTTGGGAATAAAATAGAACTCTGAGTGATTGAATCTGTAATACAAAGATAAGATCACTACTATACTTTGAAGAGAATATTTTCATTTCCTTTTGATATTCTTTTCTAGGCTATTTCCATTCATTTTAAAGGCCTTTGAAAGCATATTTGTAATTTAACCAATAGTCAAATAAAAATGTGATTATTAAAAACAAGTTAAATGATGAAGACACTTGTATATATTCATGATTACCAAAATGATTAAAAACATTATCTGAATGCCATTCAGTCATTTAAATAAAAGGTTTTAAAAATGCTGAGATTTCTTGGAAAGAATAAACTAACACATTATTAATTTGAGAAAAAGAACATCCTTTTCACTTTTTTACTGGAATTTCATATACTTGAAGCCTAATTTTTACAATTGTATTCACATAAACTTCAATAAATGTAAAGGAGATAGTCTTGAGAGGTTGGTTCCTAAATTCAGAGCTTTATATTGAGAACTATTTTTCAGTGATTCACATTATAAAATTATTGAAATGCTCTACCAGAAAAACATAGAATTTTAAATTACATAAAGATTTTTTTAAAAATCAGTTGGGTAGAGATGCAGAGGCAGGCCCAGAAGGAAATTTATGGTCCTTTCTAGTTTTAAAGGGAGGATACTGGTATCTCTATCTCTCCATACATGTATATATGTCTATGTGTGTACATATACATATACGTAGGTATATATGCATACATGTAAGTATGTATACATATATGTATGTATATATGTATATATTTGTGCTTGTGAGTATAGTACTTCATTACCTTTTTTAAAATTTTAAAGTTCTACAATATTTTAATCACAATAATAAATCTATACTTTGAAGGACTTAAGAATTTTGAGGAGCAGGAAATGAGGAACATTTACTAATATTATCTTTACTTCTCAGTTTTGTTGCCAGCATAAATGATTTGTCCAGTGCAACAAAACTATTTAGAGAAGAAGCATATAATAGACTCAGATATGGTGATTGCTATTTTTGTTTCACATACCATACTGCCTCCATTTGTTGAAGTGAAAACTTTTCCAGCTTTAAATTCTTCATTTAGAACATACAACGAAGAAATTTAGAACAGTGAAAAGAATAAGTATAACAGTAAAGGGAAGTAGAATCAGTGGTCTCTGGTGTTTATCTTTCTCTATGATGATAAAGAATGTTCTTACAAAAAATTCTGTTTTGCTGAATGACCCCAGATGAATCAGCCGTTTTTTTCCCCAGATTTAGTCCACTTGCCTCAGACGCATCTGACTGTATGTAGCCTTCTTCACCATTGGTCAGTTCTTCCCAGAGTTGACATTTAGATCTGGGTCCCCAGCTCAGCTATCCCTCTTTCTCTAGGTTTGCTTTGTATCTCTCCTTTTATGTGTTGTCTTATCTCACTAGAATATTAGGCTTTAAAGGGCAAGGAGTGCCTTTATTTTTGCTAGTATTTGTATCCCAAGGGCTTAGCACAAAACTTAGCATATAATAAGCACTTGATAAATGCTTATTGACTAACTCTGTAGCTCTCAATGATCAAACATTATAGGGCATCTATGCCTCTAGTTACTTTATCTACATTATCTATATGTATAACATGATCTTATCAATTCAGAAGTTCCCTTCGGTAAGTCATGTCCCAAACCATCACTACATACGTGTTTATACTGGGTGATCGAAGCATTCTCCCAAAGGTTGGCTATAAAAGGTTCACTCAGTAGGATTCAGATCTTTATCATTTTTTCTTAATACAAAAGGATGGAAAATTTTACAGAGTAAATTTATATCTATTTATTAGTCAAGTTTAAAGGAGCTAAGAATCTTATTGTTGGAGATTTTTTAAATTCCCAAGTTATTAGCTTAGAAGTGTGAAAGTTAATTGTAGCACAGAAAATGAACTTAGAGGATCTTCTTTACAAGTTTGGTAGAGAATTTAGGAATAGACTATTATATCTTGGATCTCTTTCAGGAGGTGATTTATAGGGTTTTTCAACTACTATTTCTTAGGATATGGGGACAGTTTTCCTTGATATATATATATATATTTTAATGATGCTATCTGGACTCTTTTTTTTAGTCATAACTTTCACATACTCAAAAAATTCTTAAATATTCTCTCCTGGATCTATTTTCCAGGTCAGTTGTTTGTCCAATAGGGTATTTTACATTTTCTTCTATTTTTTTTCATTCCTTTGTTTTTATATGATTATTGAAGTCTCATAGAACCATCAGTTTGCAATTGCCCAATTCTTTTTTTTCAAATGCTTTATTAACTTGTGATTTACATGATATATTTCCACCAGATTTTGAGTTACAAATTTTCTCCCCATATTTCCCCTCCCCACCACCCTAAAATAGCAGTCCCACAGGATATCTGCTCTTCTAATCTGCTCTCTCCCATATTTTCTCCCATACCCCTTTCGACTTTTCCAGTGCATCTCTAGGACCCAGTGCCTGTATATCTTTTTTTCCCAGTTACATGTAACATAGTATTAATAAAAGTATATATATTTGAATATTTGATTTTAAAACTATGAATTCCAGATTCATTCCCTTCCTCCCTTGTCATCCATCCTTACTAGGAAGTTAAGCAATTCAGTATAGGTTGTACATGTGCGGCTAATGCAAAACAATAACATAGTAGATATATTGTAAAAGACTGACTATATTTCCCTCCCTCCTATCCCACCTCCCACTTGTTCTATTCTCTACTTTGATCCTGGCCCTTTTCAAAAGTGGGTGGTCCCAACTTCCCTCCCCCCCAGCCTGCCTCCCCTTCCATCAACCCCCCTCTCATCCCTTTCCCTCCTAATATCCTGGAGGGTGAGATACCCTATTTAGTGTATATTTCATTCCCTCCTCAAGCCAAATTCAATAGGAATATGGTTGAACCATTCCCTTTTGCCTTCCTATTCTTCCCCTCCATTGTAACCATTTTCCCTTGCCTCTTCTATATGAGATAGTTTACCCCATTCTGTCTCTCCCCATCTCCTCTCATATTCCTCTCTCACCTCTTAAATTCACCTTTTAAGTATCATTCCTTCCTGTTAAGTTGGTCCTGTGCCCTCTATCTATGGATACCTGTAAACATATATATATATATATATATACACACACACACACACATTCACATATGTATTCATATTCCCATATACCCTCATATATGTATACATATATGTGTGTATATATCTATATCTATCTATCTATCTATCTATCTATCTATCTATCTATCTATCTATCTATCTATCTATATTTCTATTCCCTTCAACTACTGAGAAAAGTTTCATAAGTTACAATTATTTTTTATGCAAAAATGTTATTAGTTCAACTTTGACAAGTTCCTTATGATTTCTTTTCCCTGTTTACCTTGTCATGCTTCTCTTGCTTCTTATGTCTGAATGTCAAATTTTCTATTCAACTCTGTTTTTTTTTTTTATCAAGAATGCTTGAAAGTCATCTATTCCACTGAATATCCATATTTTCCTCTGAAACCTCATACTCAGTTTTGCTGGGGAGGTGACTCTTGGTTTTAATCCCTGCTCCTTTGACCTCCAGAATATCATATAACAACCCCTCAATCCCTAAGTGTAGAAGCTGCCAGATCCTGGGTTATCTTGATTGTGTTTCCACAATATTCAAATTGTTTCTTCTTGTCTGCTTGCAATATTTTCTCATTTATCTGGGAATTCCAGAACCTGGCTATAATATTCCTAGAAGTTTTCTTTTGGGGATCTTTTTCTAAGGGTGATCAGTGGATTTTTTCAACCTCTATTTTGCCCTCTGGTTCTAAAACATCAGGCAGTTTTTTTTTGAGAACTTCCTGGAGGATTATCTCTAGGTTCTAACTTTCATCATGGATTTCAGATAGTCCAATAATTTTTAAGTTATCTCTCCTGGATCTATTTTCCAGGACAGTGGTTTTTCCCATGAGATATTTCACATTGCCTTCTATTTTTTTTCATTTGTTTGGATCAGTTTAACAGAATCTTGATTTCTCATAATGTCATTAGCTTCCATTTGCTCCAATCTAATTCTGAAGCAATGATTCTCCTCAGTGAGCTTTTGAGATTCTTTTTCCATCTGGCAGATTTGGCTTTTTAATGCATTCTTTTCCTCATTGCCTTTATCAGCCTCTTTTGACATTTGAGTTAGTCTATTTTTTAAGCTGTGATTTTCCTCAGTCAGACTGCTGACTCTCATTTCATAATTTTCTTTCATTGTTCTCATTTCTCTTCCCAATTTTTCCTCCACTTCTCTTATCTGCTTCTTGAAGTCCTCTATGGCCTGTAATCAGCTCTTATTTTCTTTTCAAGCTCTTGGTGCAGGAGTTCTGACTTCACTGTCGTCTTCCTGTTCCATGCTTTGCTCCTTTTGTTCCCAAAATAGGAGTCTAATGTTGGAATATTCTGTCTGCTTTGTTTCCTTTGCCTGGTAATGTAGCCCTTCAATCACTTGACCCTTGGGCTTTTTGCCACAGTAGGACTCTCCCACCAAAGAGGGGAGCTTTTGTCCCAAACACTGGGGTTTTCTCAGCTGCTGGAGGTGCCCTTCCTGAGGTCTCCACACACTCTGGCAAGCTGCACACACACCCCAGGACCTCCACCCTAGATGGCAATCCAGATTCAAGCAGGTTAATGCAAGAGCAATCACCCCTCAGACTGGTGCTTAGTCCCCCTACACTCTGCAGGCCAGGAGCTGAAGCTGCCATGCACACTGGCTGGCTGTGCCAGTGCCTCAGTGGCTTCTTGCCTAGGAGGGCAAAAGCCATGCACTCCCACTTACTGGGTCCCAAAGTCCAGACTGCACTGACCTCTCACTTTGTCCTTCATACCTATGTGTTGATAAATCTGGAAACAGCCACAGCTGCTGCTGATCTGGTGTCCCTCCAGCCTGGAGGCTGGTAAGGCCCACCCTGGGGCTAAAGCCTTGGGGTGGGGCTGGGCTTGGTTCCCAGAGCGCTGCGCTGACCAATTCCTGCCATTCTGCTGGGCTGTCCTCAGCAGGAGGTTAGCTTCTCTGTGTCATTTTGTGGGTTTTGCAGCTCCAAAGTTTGTTTAGAGTCCCCTTTTTAGATGGATTGGGGAAAGTGGAAGCTGGAGCTGCGGAGAAGTCCTGCTTCTACTCCGCCTTCTTGACTCCACCCCTTTGCACTTGCCTAATTCTTATTCTTAAGGTTTTCGGTATGTTTTTTTTTTTTCACTTAGTTTTTGTATCTCCTTTTCCATTTATTTGATTTTACTTTTTAAGAATTAGTTTTTCTTGGTGAAATTTTGCACATATTTTTCCTCATTCTTTGTACTTCATTTATCAAGCTGCTGACTTATTTTTGACAATTCTCCTGCATGACTCTCATTTCTTTTTCCAATTTTTCTTCTCTCTTATTTGATTTTTTTTTAAATCTTTTTCTCCTTCCAGGAGTTCTTTTTAGGCCTGAGACTAATTAATAGTTCTCTTCAAGGCTTCAATTGCAGATATTTTGACATTGCTTTCCTTTCTGTGAGTTTGTGCTTTGGTATTCCCTTTCCCTATAACAGCTTTCTGTGTTGAGGGCTTTTTTGATTACCTCCATTCATTTTCTAGCCTATTTCATGACTAAAGTTGAGCTGTGTTCCTGGGTTAGAGGAGAAACTGTCCCAAATTTCTTGCATTGGAGTCTAGGGGCCTGAACATTGGTTTCTTGCTCTGGGGTCCCCTTGCCTGGTGGCATGTCTGCTGCTACAAAGTTAGTAGCTTTCCATCTATCTTCCTGTGCTGCTGGGCCATGAGGACTTGTTGATGATAAATGCTGTGACTAGGAGAATTTTGCTGGCTTTCCTGGGCACTACCTATTCTGGGCTGCACTCCCATTTTATCCAAGTAAAACAGACCTTTTTTTTCTAGTCCTTCTAAATTATATTGGACTCAAAAATTGAATCAACTAGTAGTTTTGTATGTTTTGTGACTTCATAATACATTTTGAGGCATGATAAAAAGTTGTTTCAATGGGAATTGGGGAGAACTCAGGCAAATTCCTGTTTTTCTTAATCATATATGAATAGAATTTTAAAAACAAAGGGAAACCTATAACACTTCCCTTCTTGGATATAGATTTACTTGACTATTTCAATAAAGAAAAGTATCACACTTAAAGCTATCTTCTTTAAGATCTTATGCTCAATTGGATGCATTATTTTAAAGTAGAATTAAATTAATACAAATTTCATAATAACAATTTTTAAAATTTGTTCTCTGTCTGCTCTCTTTCTCCTGTTCTAGGCAGGGGCCATGACAAACAGAAAGAATATTCTCATAAGAATGACTCTGAAAGGGTACCTAAGGATATAGATATATCCAGTTTTGGGGACGGAAATTTCATGTAATTCTAATTTTAATTAAAGCATGAGAAAGAAAAAGAACAGAGCATTTACCAATGAAACTGAAACCTGTGGTCCTTTCAGGTAATAAGTAGTAGAGACAAAATTTGAGTTCAGGCCATCAGACCTTAAATCCAATTTTTTTTTTCCACTATCACACACTATCTTTAACATTTCATTGAAAATAGATGATGCTGAGACAAAAAAGAAGTCTGACTAGATGTTTCATAAACAAATGAAAGATTAGAGTCTCAATCATTTTACTATGTATTGATTGGTAAACATATAAATCTTTAAAGTTAATTTTGATTTTTACATCACAACCTATTTATCCGAGATTCATCTCTTACAACAATTTTTTAATGAAAAAAAAACATTATAACATTAGTTTTACACAAATGTGAAAAATATCTTACATACCATGTCCCTCACATTTGCACTCTCTCCCTACCTCCATGCAAAGGACAGGAGAATTGTTTCTTCACCTATAAATTGTGTGATCTGTATACTTTTACAACATTCAGGTTTGATTGCTTTGTAGTTCCTGTTCTTTCTTTCAATTTTCATGGTTGTAGTCACTGAATATATTGTTCCCTATGCCACAATGCTTTTTTTTTTCTTATATCACAGTGGATTCATATAACCTAACTTGTTTAGAAATCCTCTAATTATCAGGTATCTACTTTTTCCCATTACCTTTCTACTACAAACCGTTCTGCTACAAATATTTGACTTTGTCACATTCATAATTGAGGTATATATTTAGTAAATCTAGTGTAATATTAAAGTGATGGTTTATGAGCATTTAGTGATTCCAAAGGATACATTGCAGTGTTTTCAGTATAAACATTGATTATACATAGATAGCATTTATTCACCATGAACAATTTATGGACATAAAGACCCAAGGGTGCAAAATTAGAGAGAGAGAAAGAGAGAGACAGAGACAGACAAGAGCGAGACAGACTGTAACAGCAAGCACCCCAGAATCCCCAAGGTGGCTGCCAACACAGGTTCTTAGATCTGCTTTTCTAAAGGAAACCAACTCAAAATGGGTTAACAAGCTCACTTTAATCAAACAAACATTTCATTTACCTAGTTCAGGGGAAAAAGTCAGCACCCCAAACTTCAGAGTATAGAGACATAAGTTACAAGAAGACATAGAAACAGATTAAGAGACAAGCTTCCAACTGTATTGACCATTTCATCCATAACTAGTCAGTTAACAGAGAGGGAAACATCCACATCTGGGTTTTCAAAGCCAGGGGGCCTCAACAGCTGCCCAGAATCTCATCTGGTCAAAACACAACACTTCTCAAAGTGAGCCTCAAAATAAAGCCTCACAGCAGGGATTATATAGCCCTCTCCTGGCTCAGAAAATGTAACAATCCTCTTGACCCACTGCCCAATCACAAAATTATCGCCTGAAAAACATACCTCCTGCCACAGGCTCCAGGTACACCTAAGCCTATCAAAATGCCTAGTAGCAGGGAAGATCTTAAATTCAGATTCACATTACACAGACAGACACACAGACCTACACAGTCAGACACACAAAGAAACAGAGAACCAGAGATATACAGAAAACAGAGACAGAGAAACAAAGACAGAGACACAAAGAATCAGAGATAGAAAAAGAGACAGAGAGAGATATAGATAGGTCTCTATCTCAAGAGATATATCTATATTTGCATCTCCCTGTAGTTATAAAACTAAAGATAAATGATAAGATAGATAAAAGATAAAGATAAAAAGATAAAATAAATAATCTTATATCTGTAGTTTATCTGCTCTATCAACTTTTAAATACTGAGTATATTTTTATTCTCTCTCAAATATTTACATCTCTCTCTCTCTCTCTCTGTGTTTCTCTTTCTCTCTCTCCCTCTCCCTCTCTCTCCCTCTCTCTCTCTCTCCCTCCCTCCCCCTCCACCTTCTTGGTAGCAAAAACATGGATATAGCTAGATATAGATATATTGGACACTGCCAATGAGAGAATTTGTTCCATGTGAGTTTGCATATTTATTACAAGGATTGCTTTTGTTTTAATAAGAAGGGAGAGAAATTAGTTCTCTCCTGATTTAAAAAAAATATTTTTTTTACTGATTTTTTACTGATTAAAAAAAAAACTTTGGAAAAGACACTAAAAGCAACCTAGGAAACATAGTGGAACCTGTTGATATTATGAAGATTAAGCAATTGCTGTTGTTATGCCAAGTTTGCTATGACCAACATATCTTTTTTTTTCCCTAACTAGTAATGTCCAGAGATTCTACCTTACTAGTATAAATGTCTGATACCCATGGCCACCTCCATGTCTCAATGGAATGCAAGAGAAAGCCTCTATTAAAATCAAGTTAGATAAATTCTGCAAAATTTTTTTTAATTTTCTGCAAATTTAATTTTCGATTAAAATGACTGCAAGTTCCAGGGCCACCATTTCTAGATTCTCTCATTTTCATGGCTATGTTGATGGACCTCTCCTAATTGAAATAGATAAATATTTTGATTTTGTGTAATTTAGTTTTATCTATAGGAACAATGAATGCTCCAAGATATTTTTTTTCTCATAAAATGATCATGTTTCTAGAAATTACATGCAGTCAACCTGAGATAGGCCACTTTTATTAAAGGAAAGACAAGGACCAAGTTTGAATAACTTTATGGAATGAGAATTTTCCCAGAGGCTAAGAAGTTTAATAACAATTTAGGGGATGGAAATCTCATGCAAATCTAATTAGTAACTATTGCATAAGAAAGAAAAGCAACAGAGCATTTTATTGTATATGGCAAGTTTGTACCCCATGACAGAGGGTTGTCTCACTTGGTTTGAAATGAGTTTTCTAGGCAGGTTCCATAGATCAAATCAATATTGCACTTTTCATTTAAGTCTAAAGTAGCATATTAAAATGAAGTCATATATTTATGTAATTGCTTAAAACTATACTACATTTTGTAGAAGTGACATGAATATTTAACAGCCAATTCATTCACAGATGTTATTTAGCTCAGGTAGGATCTTGTCTAATAACTCAAGTTTAAGGTACTTTGGACAATATATTTTAAATTTCCAACTTGAAAGTCCTTTCATATTTTAATGGAAATATGTGAATAAAGTAAATGTAAGATGCAAAGACATTTTTCACTTCAGTTTGTCAATATGAATGCAAAATATTATTCTTGTTCAGTAGAATAGATGAAAACATGCAAAATCATCAGTTTAAAATTTAAATAAGCTATTGACCATCTATTAAAGACTCTGGTAGGTGGTATGGAAGATGATGCAAAGATTCATAAGCTGCAGCTCCTGTCCCCAAGTACATTGCTATCAAATAGAACAGATAATGTGAGTACTATAATATTATAAATGGGTTTAAGGGAGGTGGTTTGGTCTAGTTTTGAGGTTTCAACATTATCACAGACTCTAGTTGTGGCAAAAAAAAATGAACAAAATTTATGGTGACTTGTCTTCAAGGGTATGAAGAGATTAGAGGTCTTATTGCTATTATCATGCAGAGTTGGACCTGAAATCAGATCCTCACCTGTGATTCCAAGAAGCTGTAGCATGCACAGCAGCCACACCCTGGTATTTTGTTTTACCAGACAGGCTAACCCATCAGCGAGTTAGAGGGGTGTCTACCCTAAACATGGGAAGACTTCTCCCCACAGAATGGGTGGATGAGAACAATTTGTTCCAGTTGTTATGAAGGCAGCTAATGGTTATGAAGGCAGCTAAAACAGGTGATGCAGAAAGCTTAGAAATTCTTTTTTTTTTTTTTGGAGGGGGGAAGGGAAAGCAATTGGGGTTGTGACTTCCCCAAGGACACACAGTTAATAACTGTGTCGAGTGTTTGAGGGCAGATTTGAACTCAGGTCACCCTGATTTTAGTGCTGCTGCTTTATTCACTGCACCACCTAACTGCCAAGGTCCTCCAGTATATCTTGAGCCATGACAAGTCATCTTAACTTTTATCTTGCCATTGTCAAGAAATAAGCAATTATTGATTACTTTGATTTATTTTTAATTTGATTATAAGATTAAACTTCATTTTTTTAAGGAAAAAAATAGCCTAATAGCTATGCCAGACTAATATAAAATAGTTTCTTACAACTAGGATACTTATAGATTTAGTGAATAGATTGATTGATAATACTTTATTGTTTAGTAGCAGATATTTATTTTTTTCCATTTTTCAAATGCTTTGTTAACTTCTGATTTACATCATTTATTTCCACCAGATTTTGAGTTACAAATTTTCTCCTCATTTTCCCCCTACCCACCACTCTAAAATAGCAAACACAGGATATTACCTCCTCCAATCTGCTCTCTCCCATGTTTTCTCCCATACCCCTTTTGACTTTTCCAGTAGGACATGGTGGATCTCCATGCCCCAGTGTGTGAAGATCTTATTTTCCAACTACAAGTAAAATAGCATTAATAATGGTGTATACACACACACACGCGCGCGCGCGCGCATGTGCACCAACACATATATACATAAATATATACATATATATACATATATATGTATATTTAAACATTTGATTTTAAAACTTTGAATTCCAGATTCATTCCCTTCCTCCCTTGTCACCTACCCTTACTGGGAAGATAAGCAGTTCAGCATAGGTTGTACATGTGTAGCTAATGCAAAACAATAACATAGTAGATATATTGTAAATGATTGAATATATTTCTCTCCCTTCTATCCCACCTCCCACTTGTTCTATTCTCTTCTTCGATCCCATCCCTTTTCAAAAGCGGGTACTACCAACTTCTGTCCCCCCTTGGCCTGCACTCCCTTCCATAATCCCCCTTCTGATCCCCTTCCCCTACTCTCCTGTAGGGTGAGATACCCTATGTAGTGTGTATTTCATTCCCTCCCCAAGCCAAATTCAATGAGAATAAGGTTGACCCATTCCCTTTTACCTTCCTATTCTTCTCCTCCATTGTAACCATTTTCACTTGCCTCTTCTGTATGAGATACTTTACCCCAGGTTTTCTCAGATGCTCAATGTATTAGATGGGTGCCCTCTCTGAGGCTTCCACATGCTCTGGCAAGCTGGACACATATACCAGGACCTCCACCCTAGACTGCAATCCAGATCCTAGCAGGTTAAAGCAAGAGTAATTATCCCTCACACTGGTCTCTTGGTCCCCCTACACTCTGCAGGCCAGGAGCTGAAGCTTCCATGTGGCACTGGCTGCCTGTGCTGGTATATCAGCGGCTTCTTGTCCCGGGGGCAAAAGCCAATGTACTCCCATTTACTGGGTCCCAAAGTCCAGACTGCACTGACCTCTCACTTTGTCCTTTGCATCTATGTGTTGATAAATCTGGAAACTGCCACAGCTGCTGCTGATCTGGAGTCCCTCTGGAGGGTGGCTTACACAGGCTTGGACTTTTCTCTCAGAGTGCTTTGCTGGCCTATTCCTGCTATCCTGCTGGGCTGTCCTTAGCAGGAGGTTAGCTTCTCTGTATCATTTTTGGTTTCTGCACCTCCAAAGTTTGTTCTGAGTCCCCTTTTTACATTGATTGAGGAAGGTGGAAGCCGGAGCTGCTTCTTCTAGCAGTAGAAGATATTTAGAAGAATAAACTAATCATAACATTACAAGGCTTTTCAAAAGGCAACATTTCCCTTTCTAGCAGAAATTTGGGATGGCCAGAGGCTGAATTCCCCTTTCTGGCAGCTAAAGAAAGCTTAATCAGATGTTAAGGTCCTCTTTCTTACCTCAGTGGATAACCTGCCCCTGCCCTCTTCATTCCCATCCCCACCTTCATCCTACTTTTTTTTTTTTTCTTGAACTATAGTCTTTAAGTCAAGTAAGTCTCTCCTAAGGAAGATGGAGGGTGACTATTAACTATTGGTAAAAAAAAAATTCTCTTTCCTAGCATGCTTTCTGGTTACACAAATACACCATCTTCAGGAAAGAACTTCTGGCATAGGATTAAGAAAGTCTGGGACAATATTGTCAGGTGGCCTGCCTTGTCCAATTGAATTGTGGTGAAAAAAAGGTTTATATCTTTTTTTTTTATTCTTCTTTTTTATTATAAAAATCAGCTCTATAAATCACTCATGGTCTCAAACCTCTGAGGAATCAGGTGACTTGGTTTAATATGTGGAAGCTAACTTTGCAAACTAAATCCAGAGATGGCTCCCTTTGTCCTCAGCTTCCTTTTTACTTCAAATAATTAATTTTAACATGACTGGACACTGATGAATGTGGAAGAGAGAGTGAGGCCAATGACTTCAGTAACTTTTCCTCATTTTAGTCCAATTTATGCACAGATCAAAAGATAGTACCTATGCCATTTTACCATTTTCCCCTACTTCAAAGCCCTGTGTAGACAGGCAAGTAACAAAGCAGCAGGAGCAGATTCACTGGGAGTTGTAGTCATTGCCCTACACACAGGCAGTCCAGAGCATAAGGTACTCTTCTCACTTGACTGAAGCAGCAGCAGATCTGACAATCTGCTGTGTATCTAAGCAGCCTTTTTTTTAAGCTGCACTGCTTACCTCTTGGCTTGAGAAGGGGTGAAAAGGTAAGCTCAAAAACTGCCTGCTCCATCTAAATTAACCCTGGCTTATTCACTACTGCAGGCAGGGATCCTATCCTATAGCTGAAACACACACACACACACACACACACACACATACACACAATACCAAAACCTTTTCCACAGCTGATCATACTCACCATTGGTACAAGGGATGTGCCTATCCTTATGGATAGCACAAAATCCAGAAGACCTGAAAGATGAACAGCTTTTGCAGCAAGAAAACCCAGCAGGTAAAACATCCAAATATCCACACTGAGTGTAATAAGGCTGGCAAATGAAGGCCATTTTACTGAAGTTTGAGCTGGATATGCCTTTTTCTGTAGTGGCCACAGTGATGGGGAATACCATGGAACTTGTGGAGGTTTTGCAATCAAAAGTAATCTAAACAGCAAGGTTGAATGTCTCCCAAAAAGAGTAAACAAGAGATTCATTAGAATGTGATTTTTACTTAGGGGAAAGAACCACATCATCATCATCAGGCTGTAGGTTTCCATCATGATGAACCCTGATGAAGTCAAAGAAAAATTTTGTTAAGTTGTGGAGACCCTCATCATCAATGTGTTGAAAGAGGACAAGTATGTAATTCTGGGTGACTTTAACACCAGAGTAGGCATAGACTATCAGACATGGCAGGGAGTCATGGAAAGGAATAGCATCAGAAACAGCAAAAGCAATGGTCACATGCTAATGAAGACTTGTGTTTCTTATGACCTTCTCAACAACAACAACAACAAAATTCATCTATTTACCTAAATGAAATAAAATTTTGTGGAAGCACCCTTACAGTAAATATTGATGTATAATAAACTATTTCCTTGATTACAAGACAGGATGTGAGAGTGATGAAGGCAATGTATGGCACACAGTGCTGGACTGATCATAGACTTATCCTCTCCAAGCCAAACATTTTCATTGACAGCAAAAGCAGTGGCCACAAGAGGAGTACCAAAAGACTTAATATAAACAAATTAGAACACTTCTCTGAGTGTGAACAGTTTGTTCTTAACTTGGAAGGAAAGCTGAACCAAGAAGTGATTGTCAACAGAAAAAGGAGCAGGCAGCTTTCAGAGATTTGCTGTATGACATTGCATTTAGTAATCTTGTCCTGAGTACTCACAAATATCAAGATTGCTTTGATTAAAATTATGGGGAAATTCAGAAGTTGCTAAATGAAAAATAAGAACTCCACAGGGTTTACCAGGAGGATAGTACATTCATCTCTAAGAAGGCAGTGTTTAACTCTATCAAAAGTAAAGTGAAAGGAAAGGAAAGCTTAGAAAGATGAAGGATTCTTGTATCACTAAGAAGGCAGAGGAAAATCAGTTTTACTCCAATAGTAACAATTCAAAGTACTTTTACATTGCCTTGAAGGCTATGTATAGGTCAAAGGCCTTTAGTGCAGCTCAAATACTCACACATTGATTAGTGATAAGGACACAATTCAGGAGAGATAGGTGGAACACTTACATAGCATTCTCAGCAGATCCCTATCATCCAATGCTAAAGTCATTAAGAGTATAACTCAGATTGAAGTAAATGCCTCTCTAGTCAAATTTCCAACTGAAGAAAAGGTTTTGAATGCCATTGGACTCTTCTCAGGTGATAAAGTGCCTAGTGCTTATTCTATTCCAGCTGAAATTTACAAGGCAGGGTGTCCATGCTTATTCAAAAACTGACTGAACTCTCCCGGTTTACATGGCAAGAGGAAGTTATTCTCCAGGAGGTCAAAGATTCTTTTGTTGTCCATCTCTATAAAGGAAAAAGGAAAAGGTTGTCCTATAACTCTCAAGGCAGTTAGAGGAGGGGGTTTCTCTTATTCCTTGATAGCAAGATTCTTGCCAAAGTCCTTCATAACAAACTAATCCTTCACCTAAAAGATCATTATCTACCTGAGTGCCATTGTGGTTTCAGAAAGGACAGAGGAACTGTTGATATGATGTTTGGTGTTCAGCAACTCCAGGAGAAATACTGCGAGAAGATTGTTCTGTACACAATAATCATCAATCTGACCAAGGCCTTTTGAAAGCCTGTGGAAGATAATGTCAAAATTTGGTTGCCTGGAGCACTTCATCAGTATTGTATATCAGTTTCATGATTTCATGATTGCAAGTGTTCTGGATGATTGATAACACTCATGTTTTCCCAGTCAATGATGACTGAAGCAGGATTGTGTGCTTACTCACACGATTTTTAGCCTTGTTTTCAGCAATGTTGTTAGATGCCTTTTACAATGACTAAAATGGCATCATGGTCAGCTATCATACTGATGGTAAATTATTACCAAAGGTTACAATTCTAGAACAAAGAACATAGATAGTTGTGTGACTTTTTGTCCACAGATGATTGTACACTCAATGCAATCTCTGAGAATCAAATGCGACAGGGTATGGATGGATTCTCTGCTGCTTGTGATCATTTTAGCCTGACAATAGACACCAAGAAAACAGGTTGTCCACTAGCTAGCCCTGTACATACATGAAGCCATTGGTTATAGAGAATGGAGAGATTTTGAATGCTGTGGATAAATTCACTTACCTTGACAGTGTACTTTCAAGAGATATACACATAGATGATGAGGTTGGCACATGCATTGCCAGAACTGGTTCAGTATTTCAGATGCCTGCATCAAAGAAAGAGCTGTGCTCTATGAGCAAATAAGAATTGCGGTAGCTCAAAAGAAATATAAAATATTCAAATTAGGTACATCTCCATTGGATAACAAGAGGAGAATTGTAGTGGGGATCTAGGCTAATGCAATATGACATAATATTAATCTTCTCATAAAATGATACATCATACTTGGTTATCATACATTTTAGAAGCACCTTGATTTTTACCTTAAACATTCTCTATTTACTTGTCATACATACCATTAATCCCAAATTTCCAATAATTTTCAAATTTACATTTGCTTGGAATAAATGCATTTTCAGTTATAATTACAATAACCACAAATGTCCATTCTAATAGTATGTACCTTTGAATTACTGCTGTACTTCTTCAAGTTTCTAACCATTTTTAGAAAAATAATAATGCCTTTAAATCCATTATCACCATATATACTCACCATTGCACCAACATAAGGGTAGACAAATTAATACCACAAAACACTAGTAAAATGTCATATAATGTTTGAATGGATCTCTGATACATTAACAAATGTTATGCATTAAAATATCCATAATATTCACAATGTTAAAATCATTCTAAAATTTATTTCAGTGCCTTTGGTCAAATTTGACATTTTTTGCAAGTGTGAAAATTTTTCTAGACCTGCTTTTGATATTTAAGCTGTTTTCTTCATAATCATTAAACACCTATTGAATGTGAATATATCAAGTGATAGATTTGATTATATTTAGAAAACACAGAATGCCCAGAGCTTAGCCCTGTGCTTCCAATAAAAAGCAAATAAAGGACTTTTCATTTATTAATTTAATGCAAAAGCTGACTAATTTGCTCAGTATTCCCTGCTTGATGGAAAGTGTTGCCTAAATATTTCAATAGCACATTAACTTCTTGATGAGAAGTGGAATATTCAAATTGGTATTAAATATTTCAGCCAGTGAGAACATTAGCAACAGTCGTGAGGAAGAAAATCTGAGAAGTTATGTGACAAAATGATAGTGGCTAGCAACTACATGAGGTAGAGGAGTTCATTTGTTCTATGAAACCAAAGCAAGCATGCGCAACTGAGCCCACACTAAACTGATATTTAAATTAGATTTACATTTCTTTGAGATCTTTGAATGTGATCTGACAAATGCAGCATTAGATAGCACTAGAGACCTTTGTCAAGCTGACATTTAACTATGAAAAGAATCTCTGAATCCATCAATTTAGCCAGTTTTGAGTCCATGATATCATACTTTTATCTAGCCTTTGTGTTTTCATCATTTCTCCAAAATCTAGGTAAATGCTAGATAGTATATTCCACTTATCTAGTACTCTAGTAACCCCTTCAAAACAGGAAATGATATTTGAATAGTATAACCACTTTTGGATAAAGCTGTGCTATTTCCTTGTTAATACTCTTTTTCTAAATGTTCATCAATCATTTCTTTTAAACTATTGAATAGCAGATCAAGATAATGTATTCTGAAAAATACACACACACACACACACACACACACATACACATACACCTGTAATAATAATGGAATTAAAAGATCCCCTTGTATTGGCTTGGTTTTCAGATTGATTGTGTTAAAACCCAGAGCTTGTGAATCCCACTCGTGGGATGGACTTGTCAAACTGTAGAATACATTGTAGATTGAAAAGGTTATGGTTTTCTCCCATACTTATTCTGGACTGATAGACAAAAGGAAAATAAAGGATTTGGCAAGTTTTGAAACTCCATCATCTCCTCAGCAACAACTTTAAGGAAAGAGGAATATGTGGACTGCAGAACTGGAAAGGGAAGTGCCAGGGTTGGATCAATTTGATTTCAGTGTGACTGTTTATAACTGGAAAAGTTTTCCCAAGCAAGTGAGGCTTCTAAATACAATCCCGTTTGCCCTGCCTACATTCCATGTCTTCCCATTTTCTCTCCATTCAGAGACTCATAGTTCTCTAGCTATGTTTACTGTTCTTTATTTACTTTGCTCCACTCACCTGCCAGGCTGAGTGGAATAGGCTTTTTTTTAAATTTCAATATTTAGGAAAGAAAACTCAAAACAGAGTTCAGATTTTCTTTTTCCTCGTGCCCATAAAATGCAAGTCTCTAAAGATTCCTCAAGGGCAAAGGGAATATAAACAAGGACTTTGGAAAAAGTATTCTCATGTTCCTTTAAACTTAGTAATCCTTTACTCCAGTCACTTCTGCAAGATCATGGAAATGGTAATTATCAATAAAGAATGTTCCAAATATCTTACTGTGGTTTTAAGCTTTTATAGCTTAAAATAAAATAAATTGAAATTTCACTAAAACTTTTGGAACACCATGTAAAATCACAAAATTCATAGGGAAATCAAGACAATTTCACAGCCTCTGGTGTGAAAACATTTAGTACTCATTTTAAAAAACTAACACATTTGTCTTTTCCCAGACTTCAAGCACCCTTCCCCAGTCCTCAACTCCTCTTCTTTCAGAAATCATTATGAAGGGATCAGCAAACATCTTACAGTCTTTCAGAATTTAAAAATGTAGTCTATCTGGGTCAGGTGACTTGAGTTTATCAAGGGCAGCTAAATTTTTTTTTAATATTTCCTTATTTATGTTGACTATTTCTTCCTATTAGACATTTTTGTCCTATATTTTTCACTTCCAAAGGTCATTTTCCATGGGAGAAAAAAAAGGGGGGGGGGAGGAGTACAAGTTAAGAATATATAACCTCTGTCTTGTCTTTATTGTCCATCTTCCAACCCCACCTACTCATGACAATAATTTTAAAACTTTTTGATTTTCAACAATATATCTAAAATATAAACAGGCAAAGTCACCTTCTTGTTTGTTTCTCTTAACAGCATCAGTCATAGTGGAAGGTCAACAGGTGAAAATATTGCATATGCTTTAGAAATTGGTTCATTTGTTGGCTGGTTTTGCTAAACTTTCTGTATTTAAAAAAACCCTTAAGAAAGTATACTTTTTCTTCCTCTAAAGTATTTCTCAGAATAATTCTTTTATCAGCTGCTCTGCTTCGTTTTGACTGCAGGAATATCATGCCTTCCCCAGGATAAGCTCATTGACTAAAATCTTAGCAGCATGGAGTTTGAATCAGCTTTAACATCCAACACCTCAGAACACTTGATTGCCTCTCCCATCAAACACCATTGTCTTCAGAAGACCTTTTCCAGTCCCCCCAGCTTCTTTTACCTTCTGCTTAAAGCTAGCTTCCTTCTGCTCTGTGCACATTGTGTAATAAATGTTTTGTCTCCATTCGAATTTAAGCTCCTTCAGGGCAGGGATTGTTTTGGCTTTTTATTTGTACACCCCACATTAACTTTGGTTTTTGCCACTTAGAAAGTGTTTAATAAATTTTCAATGAATGATGACTTATGGTGTATCTGAAGTCAAGAAGGAAATACTTGAGAATGAAGATTATGTGAAAACAAGACAAAAATAATTATTTTAAAAGATGCTTATACTATAAACATGTATGCTAAAAACAACGTTAACAACTTATGAGAAAAAAAATATTTAGGTATCTTCCCCTTTGCTAAAAATGATCTTTCTTGGAGACATTTTCTACTTTAATTATGTATTACTTGAGTTGTTACATGCTTTCAATGGGTAGAGATAAATCTGATGTGTAATTTATGCCTTCATCAGACACAGCAGAAATGCAGTTACCACTACAATCTCTATATACTCCAGGGGTGGGGATCCTGCAGCCTCGAGACCACATGTGGCCTTCTAGTCCTTGGGTACAGCCTTTTGACTGAGTCCAAGTTTTATAGAACAAACACTTTTATTAACAGGATTTGTTCTGGGAAGTTTGGATTTAGTCAAAGGGACAAACTTGAGGATCTAGAGGGCCACATGTGGCTTTGAGGCCACAGGTTCCCCACCCCTGCCAGTCATGATATATAAGCTTATTTTTTACATTAAGAAAATATGTTCATGGTTTAGATGGCTGTGATGAAGGAATTAATAGCAATGGCCTACCTGGTTAGTGATACAAACCCATATACAGAAGGCTATCTGGCATTCCACAGTATTATAAAAATGAAATATAACTTCTATCTCTGGCATGTTTAGTTTCTGAGCAATTTTGACCAATATTATTTGTGCACCATGATAAAAATTATAAAGTACACCAAAGTGTGCTTCAAAAAATATTCACATTAGGGAAATGTGATCTTGGTCTTTCAAATTAGATGGAGAATTTAAGGCCAATAAAAGAGAACTGAATTGTCCAATTTCATTGCTACTAAAGAACCTGGTCTAAAGCATTCAAAGCAGGGAAAGTTCAACCAAATATTTTTATTGTATCAGAAATAAGCTCAGAACAGCAGAAAAATGTATATGATTTCCTTAGAAATCAGCAAACTTGAAAAGCATGCAATAGCATACTACTATCAGAGATTAAACACCCTACTGTACACACAAAATTATCATTTGCACACAGGCTGCAGTGTATCAGAAAAAGTTAAACAAAAAAAAAATTACGTTTTTTTTTAGGTGAACAGAGACACAAGCCTAGTCTAGAAATGATGTTTAGAATAAAGGAGTTAATGTATACCATGATAATGATAATTATTGAGATGACCTAGGAGGCTATGATGATGATAATTATTGAGACAATTTAGGAGGCCATGGTCTTACCCTATAGAAGCAGGGAAAAGATACTCTCCCACTTGTCCTTTTAAGTTTAGGCAATAATCTGTAGGACATTATGAAAGGGAGTTTTTCTACTGGGCCCTTTTTGTATACATTCTCAGTTCTGGCTTAGAAGTCAACTAAAAGACCTTTTAGTTCACCACATAGTGAGTAGATGGATAAAGTCATAGAATATTTGTACATAGTCTGAAGTATAAAGTTAGTTATCTCTTTTCTATGCCATGAACTTTCTGACTCAGACTCCCCTAGACCCAACATGGTTGATCACATCATGCAAAGCTTGCCATCGATGATTCTAAGGACTGGGTCTCTGTTGACCATGTCCCCATTTTTCAGTTATTTCAGTTGCATCTGACTCTTTGAAACCCCTTGTAGGGTTTCCTTGGTAGATACTTGAGTGGTGTGTTCATTTTACAGATGAGGAAACTGAGGCAAACAAAAGGGTTAAATGGTTTCCCCAGAGTCACACAGCTTGTAAGATTCTGAGGGTAGATTTGAACTCAGATCTTTCTAAATCCAGGTGCAGCACTCTATCTCCTACCCCACCTAGCTGCCTTAGTTCCCCATTATATGAAGAAATTACCAAAAAGTAAAAAGAATATGAAAGTTTTCTGAGATAGATAGTTACAAATAAAAAATACCCTATCTTTGGAATCAGATGCCCTGCATTTAAATGTTAGCTTCTCTATTTACTACCTTTGGGATCTTGGGAAAGATACTCAATCTTTCTGAGCTTTAGTTTTCCTATGTGTAAAATGATGTGGTTGGATTAAAAGACTTTTTTAGGGTCACTTCACAGGACCCTATGATCCTATAATATTTACTGTCATCAGGATTATAATTAGACCTTGCTTAAGTCAATCTAGTGTCACATAGAGATTTATTGTTCACCACTCAATGTCTCAATGGTTGTTCATTGCTGAACAAAGTCCAAATTCTTTTTTTCTTCCTATTTTTTTTGGAAGGGCAATTTGGATTAAATGACTTGCCCAAGGGTTAAGTGTCTGAGGCTGGATTTGAACTCAGGTCCTCCTGACTCCAGGGCCAGTGCTCTATTCACTGTGCCACCTAGCCACCCCAAAATCCACATTCTTTAGTTTAACATTCAGATCCCTCTAATCTTGTACCCTACCTTTCTACTCTCACCTGGAAGCAGTCTATTCCAATATTACATTCCTGTATTGTCTCACAATTTCCTAGACCTAGATTGTGACACCTCTGCTCTGCAATTATCCTAGAATGAATTTCTAAATCTTCTTGATAATCTAAATCAAAAGTCTTATGTCATCTTTTCCATGACATTTTCCCTGATCTCTCTCAATTATCCTTTTAATCTATAAATATCACTCTACTTTAACTTCTCATGCATTTAGGTATCATTTTGCAAGGTAGTTTTTTTTTTCTTTCTTCTCATCCCTTCCTTCTTCCCTTTTATCTTTGTTCTGTTTTGTTTCTTTGTATCTTTTTTTCTATATGTCCAGACAGAATTTCAGATCCATAAATATATGCCTAGGGTTTCATTATAATTTTGAATTTCCCTCAGCTACTTGCACAGTGTTTGTTTCATAATATATATTCAATGAATATTTGCTGAAAAGAATTGATTACTGTGGTTCAGTGAAGATTGGGAGAGATCCCATAAGTATATAAAGGAAAATTATGCTTATAGTTCTTGTGTTCAATAAAATTTTTGAGTTCTGCTTCTATTTTCAAACAAAATTATATTTATATCTATATTGGTTTTTTATCTTTATTTTTTTTCTTCCTGCTATACATGGGGGTGGTCATGAGGAAGTTAAATCCTTCCAATGATTATAAAAGCTGCAGACTGTACAATTTTTGTTTAGATCCTAGTTTCTTCATTTTAAAAAAGGGGCCTCTGTTAAAATCATATGAGATATAAGGACTTGCATAACCACTTATTAATGGTAGATTTTTTTTGGTAGGTTTGTTTTTCTTTTGTATTTTGTTTTTAACACAAAACAATTTTTTGTGAAGGCCATTTGTTGGGATGTTAAAACAACCAAAGACTCCTGAATTCATGTCCTGGTCTTCTGCTAAGTTAACCCATTCCCCTTTTTAGCTCCCAAACCAGGGTCCAAAACCAATCATTGGTAAATAAGGTTATGCAAACTTGCTTACTTATTCTCTCTACACAATGGCTAGTCAGAGATGCTAGACCATGCTTTGACCTCATATCTTATCTTGCTAGATAAGGGCCAGATCTCTACCACACCCTACTTTCCACTTCTGTCCTGCAAAACTCCTTTCTCTTTTCACATCATCTCTAATTGTGTTGTCTTTCTCTTTTAGAATATAAAGTCCTTGAAGTTTTGGAAAGTTTTTTTTTTTATCTTTACTTTCTCTAGCATGTAAAACAGTGCCCAAATTTAAGTACTTAATAATTTTCTTTTTTTTTTCTAATTTATTCAGTCATTGAACTATTGTAAGCTTTGTAAAGCTTTGTAGAGGCAAGGGATATATTTCATTCTTTTTGCACCAATCATACTGTTTATTTCAGTGTTCTATACATAAGAAGTATTATACAAAAAATTGAATAAATAAATGAGTTTCAAAATTTGGTAACAATAAAAATATCATCATAATCATTATTGTATGTATCAGTCCAAAAATAGGTGCTACCAAATGATACTTTCACTAAATAAATATGGACACAACTATGAAGCAGAAAGAGCAATTTTTGATGCAACTTGAATTTATACCCTGTTCTATGAAAATCTGTAATGGCTTTTAATGTGAACATGGCAAACATTAAATGAGCATATAATTAATAACTTTTGAGGTCCCATTTTGAAACAGAATAACATGTATGGAGAAGCATGAAAATGGATTTCTAGCATACCTTTGCATTTTCTCCTTAGATGACACCAGATACAAAATCTCAACCACAATTTCCTCATCTGTAAAATGAAAGTTTGATTGCATTGTCTTTTACATTCCTTTTTATCTTATGTTTCTATGAGAAATTATTTATCTCTAAGTGAACCCCAGTGAAATTTATTTGAAAATATAGATTAAAATATTAGAAAAAAAACAAAATATATTGCACAAACATATTTATTGCCTAAAATTTACTATTCTCAGCATCCAGATAAATTGGTATATAATTAGATTGTGTCTCACAAGAGAAAGAAGAAGAAAATGTTATCATATGTACTCTGGTCTAGTTCCTAACTTTGAAAGGTAGTGTTGTGAGCCCTTGTTTATAAAGGCAATTTTTGCAACACTATTTCCCAGTAAAACTCATATGTGGTCTAATTTTATAATTCATTATATTTACGCACACATTGCACATGTCAGGGGAAATAAAGATTTTTAACAGAAAAAAAATTATCTTTCAGGCTATTGTTCTGCATCTTTGAAGATGCCTTGACCTTGTATCTGAGTCACCTTCCACATGATTGCATTTGGCATTGCAGTAGCTCCCACAGCCTTGGCTCAGTTGTTAATATTGTCAACATTTGCTCAGTTTGGGACAGTGGGCTCCCTCAGGCAAAGTCATTTTCCAGGTCAGTTTGTCCATCACTTTTTGCAGAGGCACTCTGTCACTAGAAGAAAATGGAGCATATTAAAGCACAACAAATCCATAGAAAACTTGGTTTTGGAGTGCAACTAAAATTCATTCACCAAGAGAAGAAGCTTTTGTAAATATATATATATATATATATATATATATATATATATATACATATATATGTGTATATATATATTTATTTACACATACATATACATGTATATACATTTTTTTAAAAAAAACAATTGGGGTTAAGTAATTTGCTCAAGGTTACACGGCCAGTTATTCTGGGTGTGGTGCTAAGTATCTGAGCCCTATTTGATCCCCAGGTCATCCCGACACTGGGGCCAGTGCTCTTACTCACTGTGCTACCTGGCCACCCCTAAATTTATATTTTTTAAAAGGCACCATATAAAAGGCAGAAAAAGAACTTGTATTTCTCCACTGAAGAGTTTCTGTAAATTAACCCTTATGCTATTATACAACTAATATGTACATGGAAATAAAAATGGAGTTAATGATAGAGCAATGCTAAACAAGTTATTTTACCTCTTCCTCAGTTTCAAAACCTGTTAAATGGTGATAACGATTGCTACTACCCTTGAAGTTCAAGGGTTGCTCAGATTTCCATCATTATAAAGGAAAAAGAAATATATTGTCTTGTGACAATCACTTGCCAGCCATGGCTGGTAAGATTCTTGTCAAAAAAGTCATTATTAATATCAGCTGATCCTTTCCCTGTAAGATGGTCATCGAACCTAGAGGCAGCATGATTTTAGAAAAGGCCAAGAAATGGTTGATATGGTATTCACTGCCTGAGTACTCCAGAAAAATGCCAGGAGCAGAAAGAGGTCTATATGCAATGTTAATATGACCAAGGCCTTTGATACTGCCAAATATGAGGACTTGTGGAAGATCATGGCAAAATTTGGTTACTTAGTGAACCTCATCCTTAACCTCTATATTAAATACAAACTTCATTATCCATATCCATATATATATATATATTCATATAAATGTATATATATAAATGTATATGTGTATAAGTATGTATATATTATGTGTATGTATATAAATGATCATCTCACTTTATACATACCTCTCATTAAATTCTCCTTAATGGAGGAGGGGATACCCTGTGGGACTGCTATTTTGGGGGCAGTGGGTAAGGGAAAAACGGGGAGAAAATTTGTAACAAAATCTGGCAGAAACAAATGATGTAAATCAGAAGTTAATAAAGCATTTTAAAAAACAAAGAAATTGGGGCGGCCAGGTGGCTCAGCGAGTAAGAGCACTTGCTCCAGTGTCAGGATGACCTGGAGATCCAATCCCGGGCTCAGACACTCAGCACCACACCGAGAAATAACTGGCCGTGTAACCTTGAGCAAGTTTCTTAACCCCGATTGCTTAAAAAAAAAAAAAAAAAGAAATTCTCCTTAGATCTTTTTTCCATGCAGAAAGACAAGAAGGACACTCAAAATCTCTTCTGTATACCTTCTGCATCTGTCACTGGAGACTTTCTCTATAGTTATCAACTATTACTCTGGCAATGATTACTACTGCCTTTATTCATCAATACCATCTCTGATTGGACCTCTAGACATCCTGAACTTACCTGATCTCCTTGCAACTTCCATCTCAGAAAACTTGTTCATCTAGGATCAGGAAAGAATAAAAGCAAAACAAATGGGAATACTATGTGCTCATGTATATAAGGAAACTGGATGGAAGAATGTGACCAGCTGCCCCTCCTATACCTGCTAGCTTAAATGAGTACTACTCACTAAAAGCTGACAAGGAAATGATAGGAAAGTGATGGGTAGGTTGCACCTGTTTTATTCATATTTATTTCTATCTCAGCAGCTTCACTCATCAATTCTTCTAGCTCTGCAAAAGATTAAAAAATATATACATTGTTGTTTGGACTGAAACCAAGCATGGCATGTTTGTGAATTGGTCAAGGACTTTCTCCCATCCCTAAAGGACAATTGTCCTCCATTACTTCTGCCAAATAATATAGAAAAAACACACATACATATTTGTGTGTCTGTCTTTTTGTCTATGTACATGAAAGGAGTGGAATCAGATACAAAGATCCAATGCAGGAGATGAGATTTTTTTTAATAGTTAGCATTTGAATGGAGTGGGTAGTGCTTAAAGCAGAACCAAGGTGGCAGAGTAAAGGCTGGGGATCACCATCCTCTAAAACCTCCAAGTAGCCTTAAATAATGACAATATACAAATTCTAGAGCAGCAGAACCCACAAAAAGAGAAGATAATGACTAAGGTTGGTAAGAAAGGGCTGTTGCAACAGGGTAAGAGAGGACCACAGTCCAGTACAGGCCATGGCAGCTCAGACCAGGCCCCAACAAATTCATAAGAGACCTTGGGCATGACTGAATTATTACCAACAGCTGCTTCCAGAATTCTCAGTCCACAGAAAGAAAGAGGATCGAACAAATGGTTAAAAAGTTGATTATAGAGATTTCTTTGCTAGCACTGAGGCAGGGCTCCATTGCTTTGCCCATACTCAGATCCAGGTCAGAGTCCTGATTGGAAATCCCAGGGAAGGAAGGAGCACTAGAAAACCAGAGGTTGCAGGCACAATGGATTGATGTCCCTCCTCATATTTCCCAGGCAAAAAAAGTGCTTGTGAAAAAAAGCACCCCAAAAGATGGCAGAGTAAAAACACCTGAGTTCTCCCACAAATTCCTTCGGGTACCTCTAAGGGGTGAATCTGAACTGATTTTGAAGTGGTAGATTCCACAGAGACAGAGTGTGGCAGACTTCCCACCCAAGGCAACCTGCAGGGTCAACGGCAAGGATCTGTTGTACCGGACTGGGAGGGGAATGCAGAGCACACTGCTGCAACAGTGCAGACTTGGCCATAGCAGAGAAAAAGCAGATCCCAGCAGACTGAATCACCAGTGGAAGTGATGATTCCCAGACCTCTTAGTGCAGGAAGAGGGTCTGTCTTAACTGTGTGAGAGAGAGGCACAGTTCTAAGTATGCGGCGGCAGCAGCAGCTACTCCTGGGTCTATCAGTCTGATGAGGGATAGCTCCCAATAGGTTCAGCAGGAACTCTGATCTTATCTAAGACCAGAAAACCTGCAATAGCATCTGGAAAGAATTCAAGGTCTCAGGCTTAATTGGAGTGAGAGTTGTAGAAGTTTATTGTTATGTTTCTATGAGAAGTGGGCAAGAGTCCTTTAGGGGACCTGTGAGTGTGAGGGGTATATGCTTTTACTTTTAAAGTGTAGGGCTGCCATTGTCAGGGCTGACCGGATGAAGGGAAGGCACCTCAGTGCACAGATAAAGTTTAGAGCCGACAGAGAGGAACTTGTGACTTTAGTGCATAGATAGTTTAGTTGAGATTTGGGCCAGACTGGAGGAGATATGAGGCAAGGACAAAGGAGTATTTGGGCCAGACCTGAGGAGACATGAAGAGATTAAGAACAAAGGAGTCACAATTTGTTGCCTAGGCTGAGTGCAGATAGGGGGAAGGGGCAGAGTTTGAGGCTGGGAAAGGGATTTTACAGATTACAATTTTACAATACAAATTGCAGTTACAATTGTACAAACTGGTTTTACAAATTGGTTTTACAAATTTATTTAGACCCCAGTTACCCCATCATTCTCCCCTTAAACAGATGACACCAGAATTCATTTGGGGGCACAGGATGATGGTCTCAGCTTCCAGAGCTGCTTCCCACTGGGGAGGGGCATAGAGCTGTCCCTGCATCTCAGGGTATCGTTGTTCAAAGGGTGGGGTCCATGCCCAATGTCTGGAATTTGGCCAATGCCAGGTCCAAGGGGTGATGGGTAGCAACTTCCGGCAATGGTTGGTACTCAGCCTGTGCAATCATCTGCAAATGGAATGCACTGAGCCTAGAAGAGACAAACTTAGCAAGGAGGTTAAGCAGACAAGGACCAAAAAGTAGTATAAAGACTATGATTAAGAGTGGGACCAGGAAAGGGGCCAGTATAGGTAAAAGTCAGGACCACCATGAGGAAGAGGGGGAACCTGGTGCACTAAGGGCTTAATGAATTTCTTCCATCCAATTGGCCTTTTCCAGTACATTTTTGGTGTGGAGTACTACCTGTCAAGAATTATTGATATACATGCAGCAGGAGGTGTTAGCTAGGGCACAAACACCTCCACTAGAAGCCAGCAGATAATCTAAGGATACCAAAGAACATTGTCCCCAAAACCCCATTTAACTCATTTTAAAGGTGAAGTGGTGGGCTTAGTGATGTTATAAATAGTCAGAGGGGGTTTGAGAAATCCCAGGGAGCATGTACCTTGTCCCCAGAATTCACACCCTCTGACCCACCCATCCCACAAAGAAAGGAATATCCTTTGGGGAACACAAATGGGGCCGTTTGTAGTAGGCCTTGAACATGGAGGCTCCATGGGTCAGTTAGATTGCAAGACAATGTTCCTGGCAGAAGAGTCACCTGCAAGTTAAGGGTGCTGAGCCTAAAAGACACAAATCTAGCAAAAGGATTAAAGAAACAAGAGCCAAAAAGGAGCAAGAGAAAATTGACCAGATGTGGGGTGAGTATGGGCTAGTATAACTCTTTACTCAGGCTATTTCACTGTCAATTTTCCCATAAACAAGATATAGTAGGCCTTTTAAAATCCCACTAGAGATTAAAAATTTCTTCTAAAAGTTTTTTTTCCCTTCTTTTAAAACAGTTCAAGATTCATAAAATTTTTAAAATGATCTTAAGCAGTTTGTATAACTTTCTACACATGTTCTAATCCTAGATGAAAATAATATTAGATTTTCCAGTAGGCTAACATGAAAGAGGTCACATCTTTTACTGACTCCTTGCTCTGATCATAGAAACCTGCTATAGAAAAAAAAAGGGACCTGTGACATTCCAAATATGACAGGATAAAACATCCTTGATTCTGTTTAATTCAGGTTAGTTACAGATATACAACCAGGCAGTATCCATTCCACCTCAAAGCTAGACTCAGGAAAGGTGGGGGATATCCCTTTTCAAAGGAACCCCATGGGTAAACTGAGCCAGGAGGAACCCCATCCCAGATGGAGGATAAGGTTGTCCCTCCAGCCTTTACCAAATGCAGACTTCTACCTGTCCACAGTATAGGATCACACTTCCTCTGAGTAGCTTTTGACATTTTCTCGCAGATACTGATTTAATGCAGATAACTATACCCAAATTCAAACTCAAAATAAAATTTATTTATGGTCCCAAATGCTTTTTAACTTAAAAACTTGCCCCAACAATCACAGCTTAGAGCCAGTCATAATTATTTCTATTCTCTTGTAGCTACAATAAGCAATAATGATTTATCAGGTCCCACAACTGTAAGGAATTCCATTTACTATCTTTCCTTCTGAAATCTAAAATCCAATTTATAAAAATCCTTTTTAATCCTTACAACTTTTTAGCAAGTTAGGTTCATTTATTCATCATTTATTTAAATTAGGTTCATGGACTGGAAATGTTCCTTTCCCAATGACCTTGTTTAACAGAGATAGTTTCCAGGGGATTTGGAAGTTTTATGCCCCTGTTTAGCTAATTCTCATACAAGCAGGAGGACTGTTCTGAATGGGCAGAACTAGTCAGAATAAAGTTGTCATAGTTTTAGGTTCTAGCATTAAAACAGTAGCCCAATAACTTAGTTAACAGTCTTACAATTTTAAACAATCTTAACTGAAACTTCATTTTTAAACAAAGACAGACTTGGAAGCTTAAGATTTTTCCAAATTACAATACTCCAAAACTTTAAGAGAAACTGATTCTCATACAGCACAGATAGTACAGCCGTTTACCAGTAACAATATAAATAAAAACAAATGAAATGCCAATCTGATGACCTTAAAACTCCACATGAAGTTATACTGAACTAAAATCCTTTTTTTGATGCCATACAACCAATCAACTTATTATCACTGCATATTTCCAGAATAGCCAAAAAGTTAAATGAACAATCCACTATCACAGTAAATATCAGCAGTATTATTACTACTTGTTTGTATCCCAAATATAAGAGCTTTAAACAATCAGATATTGTAACATAAAAATTCCAATTCACATAAAATAAACACTATAACATAGGATTAGCAGAACTAATAAAGTAACATAGCTAGTTTTACACAACTTTTTCTCCATCTTTTAGTTTCAACCAAATTCAGATTGAAAACTGTTTTTTGTCACTCCATTTTTACAGTATAAGAGGATTTTACAATTTAGAGATACCATAATAAAATAATGACATTATGACATTAATTGCATTTCCAATTCATCACATACCAAAATTATTGATAGAAGATTAGGCTTACCAAGCGCAGAGGCTTTTCTCCTCTCCCCACAGTTGCAGAGCTTCGTTGTGGACCCAGGGGTTTGAAAGGAGAGAGGGTCATCTGTATGCCCCAGGGGGCCAGGGCTGTTGCCAGTGGGGCCCTCGATATAGCTGCTATGCCTCCCCCCCCAAAACGTTTTTAGCTGTCCTAACTTTTACTCCAATAAACTTTATGTGTTTACTCCTTAGAAACCTCTTTGAAAGTGACTTTGACTTCTCTAGCAAAGGGAAGGGGAATGGTGCCTACTCCTTTATCCCAGTTCTAGAGATCCCCAAAACCTCACTTTTTGTATCAAATCTTAGAAAATATTCCAATTTGCCTAAATGCCAAATAGTAAAATGAATTCTGACTTTTCTTTAGCATCAAATTATGAATGACACTTTTCAAAAATGACCAGAATGGTTTCAGTTGCATTCTGTTACACAAAACTTTCCTCTTTTAGGTGAGGCAGGAAATAGTTTAATGTTAGTCTACCTGCCTCTTTGTTCTGAGGGAGAAGATTCCCTCCCTTTCTTATCACCTTCTCCTCACTCCACTTGGCCAGAGTGGAATGAAGAGGAGGAGATTTTCAAACTTTTATAGATGTTAAAACTACTGTTCACAAACAAGACAATATTTTGCTCTCTTTCTCTCCTTCTCCAGCCTTCATTCAGGAGCAGGGGAAAGGAGGAGGAGGGAAAGATATATCAGCCAGGAAGATTCAAAAGCTCACAGAGGATTTCTGGAACCCTCCGCACAAGTCACATTTTACATTTTCTTGGCCCTCAGATAGATGCCAATTGGGGCCAAGAAAGATTGCTTTGAGATATCCTAGGCACAGATCCCCAAATATAGGGGGAAGCTGGCCCATCCTTCTACTTGAAGTCTTGAAGACTAAATGTTTTTCAGTTGTACAAAAGATATTCCAGAGGTGAGTCCTGCCTCTATGACCCAGGAGCACAAGCTCAGCGTGGGACACTGGCCTGTGGGGCCCAAGCACACAGAAGTGCGCTGTGGGTACTCTAGCTGGGGAAGCCCAAGGCTGAGCAGAGCCCACGACTGTACCTGGGGTATGGATTGAGACTGACCCATTAGGTTTTTGGAGGGGGAAGGCAGGACAATTGGGACCTGCCCAGGGTCACACAGCTAGTACGCCACCTAGCTGCCAAAAGTCACTTGTAGTCGCTTGCTTTTCTGTGATGCCCCACAAGAAAAAGCCTTGCCTAAAAAAAAAATATATGTGTATATTTTTTTAGGCGCAGAGACACTTGTCCCTGGACAGGGCATCCCCCATCCATGTGGAATGTGTCCCAGGTCTATTAAAAAATAGACCGGATTCTGGTCCCAGACTGGAATCATCCAATCAAGCCTTCCTAGGTGCTTGAATGAACCCAACGTACAGGACGAGAGGGAAGGGACAGTTAGCCAGCAAATGCCAACACCAGGACCTCTGCGTGCCTTAGCACAGCCAGAGGGATCAGCAGACACCAATGTGGATGGACATCCACTGATGGCTGAGCCTGCCTGTGCTCTAGTGCAGCCCTAGGGGAGGAGGAGACCTCTAGCAGCCAGACCACCCCTCCTCCACACCTCACACAATGAGGTTCAGTGTAACCCCAGGAAAGGCAGAAAGACTTCACCTGACCTGGGCACACAATAGCCAGTTCGAGCTCAGCAGAAGGTAAGCTACAATATTATATAGCTTCCAGCTGCCAGAACCAGAGGTGACAGCACACAAAGACAATAACTAGGCACTAATTCCAAGCACAAGAAGCAGACTTGAGTCAGATGGAGACTCTTGTGTCCCTGAAGCAGAGATCCAATTAAAAATCCCGGAAAAAGGAAATCACAGTGAAAAAGAAGCAAATTAGAAAAGCAAAGACCATAGATTCTTACCATGGAGACAGGGAAAATCAAATTACAAATTCAAAAGAGCACAGCAATGACACTATACCCACCTTTGAAACCTCAAAAGGGAATATGAACTGCTCTCAAACACAAAAAAGTATTCTTAGATGAGTTCAAGAAAGATTTCAAAAGTCAAATTAGAGATATAGAAGAAAAATTGATCAATTCTTTTAAAAATGCAATTACCAAAATGAGGGTGGGGGTGGGGAACTGCACTAACAAGAACAACTTCTTAAAAAGTAAAATTAGACAAATAGAAAAGGAGGTACAAAAGTAACTAAAGAAAACAATCCTCAAAAATTGGATTTGGGCAAGTAGAAGCTAATGACTCTATGAGGCACCAAGAATCAGTCAAAAAACCTAAAGTATGAAAAAAATAGAAGAAAATGTAAAATATCTCATTGGAAAACAACTTAGTTGGAAAACAGATCTAAGAGAATTTATCTAAGAATTATTGGTCTACCAGAAAGTCATAATGAAAAAAACAGCCTGGACAGTATCTTCCAAGAAATCAGCAAGGAAAACTTCCCTGAGGTCTTAGAACCAGAAGGTAAAAGACATAAAAAGAATCCACTGATCACCTCCTGAAAGAGATACCAATTTGAAAATGTCAAGGATTATTGTAGTCAAATTTCACAATTATCAAGTCAAGGCAAAAATACAGCAAACAGCCAGAAAGAAATAATTCAAATATCATGGTACTTCACTCAGGATCACACAGGACCTTGCACCTTCTACATTAAAAGATTAGGGTTTTGAAATATGAAATTTTGTAAGGCAAAGGAGGTTGGATTAAAATCAGGGATCAACTATACAGCAAAATTGACCATAATCTTTCAGGCAAAGAGATGGGCATTCAAAGTGATGAGGTATAGGCTCTGGGAGCCCCCTCTAGCTCTCCTTGAGTCCTTGAGGTACAGGCTCTGGGAACCCCTCTTGGACTCTGATTAAATTGTCCCATTTGATGAGGCATTTGCATGAGGCCATAAGCCTTACTAGATTTCCCAACCTGGAGCCTATCAAACTATCAATCCACCCTTGAACTGGCCTAGCCCACCATCTTCTGTAGTCTCCAGAAACTTCCTACCCTTAATCACTCATTGACCTCATTTACTCCTCCTGAAGACCCTCCCCAAACTTCTCCCCTTGACCACCCCTAGATTCCTCCCACAACCTTCTGTATATAAGACCCCATCTTGTCTCCACGTCAGTGAGAGTTCCATAGAATGACCTAGCACAGACTTACTCTGTGTCCAGTACAAGCAAACATTTAATAAACTTTACTTTGATTTGTCTGAGAGAAGACTTGAGTTGAATTCATTTAGCAGGACCCAGCATGTTGGTATTCTGGGGTCTCCAAAGTAACACTAACCCTCTTTATGGGTAACCTCTTCAAAAGAAATAAGAGACTTCCAGACCTTCCTGATGAAAACACTAGAGCTCAATGAAAAATGTGTCCTACAATACTCAAGAGAGGCATAAAGGTAAACAGGAAAAAAAATTAAAAATGTCATTCAATAAGGGCAAATTGGTGACATCTCTACATGTGAGGAGGACATGTGTATAAGAATTTTATCTTTATTTAAGACATTTATAGGGGATATTCATAGAGGGTGTAGGAATAAATTAATGGATGTGTTTAAAAAAACCTAATTAAAGGATGCAAAGGGATTGTAATGGGAGAAGAGGAAAGGAAGAGGGAGAAAAAGGTAAATTACATCACATGAAGAGACACAAAAACATATTATAGTACATGGAAATAAGGGAGGGAGATGAGCATTGTTTGAACTTTAATCTCAATGGATTTGATTCAAGGAGGGAATAATATACTGAGTTAAGTAAAGAAATCTAACTTTCCTTAAAGGCAATAGGAGGGGAAAGGGAGAATTAAAGGGAGGGGTGGTTAAAAGGGAGTGAAGTAAGGAAAAGGGAAAGACAGGGGATGGAGGCTTATCAAAGGAGGGAAGATTGATGGAGGGAGTAGTCAAAAGCAAAACTCTTCAGGAGTATAAGGGAGAAGGTAGAATAAAAGAATGAAAGGGTTGGGGGGAATAGAATGCAGAGAAAGACACAGATAATAATCATAACTGTGAATGTGAATGGAATGAAATCCCATAAAACAGAAGCAGATAGCAGTATAGATTAAAAACCGAAATCCTACAATATGTTTTTTACAAGAAACACATTTGGAAGAGGGGAACACACACAGAATAAAGGTAAAAGGCTAGGGTAAAATATATTATGCTTCAGCTGAAGTAAAAAAAAAAGCAGAGGTAGCAATCCTAATCTTAGACAAAGCAAAAGCAAAAATAGATCTAATCAAAAGAGATAAGGAAGGAAACTAGATCCTGCTAAAAGGCACTTTACACAATGAAATAATATCATTGCTAAACCTAAATGCACCAAATGGTATATAATATCCAGATTCTTAGAGGAGAAGTTAAGTGAGTTGTAGGAAAAAATAGGAAAACTATACTAGTGGGGGACTTCAAACTTTTCCTCTATGAACTTGATAAATCTAACCTCAAAATAAAGAAGAAAGAAATTAAGGAGGTGAATGGAATTTTAGAAAATGTAAGTATGGTAAACCTCTGGAGAAAACTGAATTTTTTATTACAAAGAGTAATATAACTTTTTCACAGTGGTACATGGCACTGTAATGGGAATGTAAATTTTTAAGATCTTCCCTGCCCCTAGGCTAAAGTGCACCTGGAGCCTGGGGTGGGAGGCTTGTTTTTCAGTAGATACTTCTTGATTGGTCAGTGAGTCAATAAGGTTGTTACATTCTCTGAGCCAGGAGAAGGCTATATAAGCCCTGATGTGTAGCTTTGTTTTGGGGCTCACTTTGAGAAATGTTCTGTGATTTGATATGGATTTTGGGAAGCCGTTGTCCAGAGTCCCCAGGCTTTGAAACCCAGATGTTGTTTGGTATGGATGTAATGGTTGGACAGTTTGGAAATCTGTCTACTTGATCTGTTTTTGTCTTGATGATTCTGTCTGTATACTTTGAAGTTCAGGGTGCTGACCTTTTCCCCCTGAACTAGGTGAACGATACATATCTGACTGATTAAAGTAAGCTTGTTAACCCATTTTGAGTTGCTTTCCTTTATCAAAGCAGATCTAAGAACCTGTATTGGCAGCAAACCCTGAGGACGCTTGGGGTGCTTGCTGCTACAGGCACATACACAAAAATTGACATGTACTAGGGCATAAAATCCTCACAAGCCAGTGCAGAAAGACAGAAGCATTAAATTCAACCTTTTCAGATAATGAAGCAAGAAAAATCATAAGCAACAAAGAGCCATGGAAAGATAGACAAAAAAAATTAAAAGAAATCTAAATTATCTAATCATAAAGAATGAGTGGATCAAACAACAAATCATACAAGCAATCAATAACTTCATTCAAGAGAATGAAAATAATGAGAAAACCTACCAAAATGTATGGGATGCAGCAGAAGTAATTGTTAGTGCAAGTTTTTTTTTTTTTTTATCTCTGAATGATTACATGAATAAATTAGAGAAAGAGAAGATTAATGAACGGGACATGCAACTGAAAAAGCTAGAAAAAAGAACAAATTAAAAATCCTCAATTAAATATCATATTAGATATACTTAAAACCAAAGGAAAATTTAATAAAATTGGAAGTAAGAAAACTACTGAACTAATAAATAAAATTAAAAACTGTTTTTTTTCTTAAGGCAAAAACAAAATTAAATGTATAAAACTTTGGTTAATTTGACTTAAATAAAAAAGAAAACCAAATTACTAGTATCAAAAATTAAAAGGATGAATTCATTACAATGAAAAGAAAATTGAAGCAATAATTAAGAATCGTGTTGTCCAATTGTATGCCCATAAATTTGTCTCTCATAGTGAAATGGATGAGTATTTACAAAAATAGTAATTGCCCAAATTCACATTAGAGGAAATAAGATACTTAACCCAGACTCAGAAAAAGACATTGAATAAAACCATCAATGAACTCTGTAGGAAAAATTCTCTAGGGCCAGATGAATTTACAAGTGAATTCTATCAACCTTTTAAAAAACCGTTAATTCCAATACAATATAGATTATTTGGGAAATTTGGCTAAGAAAGAGTCCTACCAAATACTCTTTTTTTTGCCAACTTCCTCCTTTTTGGGGGTCATTATTAATTTGTTTGTTTCCATTTAGTTTTACAAGATTCAGTTCCACAATCCCTTGAGTTTCAAATTTTCTGTCCCTCCCTCTCCTTCCCTCCCCATGGTGGTATGCAACCAAGTATAGGATCTGCAAATACTTTCACATTAGACATTTTTCAGGTTATAAAGAAGGATTGTAATTGATGGAAAGAACAATGAGAAAGAGGAAATGAAACCAAACAAGAAAAAGAAAGAGAGCAGATAGTTTTCTTCAGTCTGCATTCAAATTCTGTTCTTTCTAGTTCGTTCTAATTATTTTTCTTAATGTAGACATCTCCTTCCATCATGAGTCTTTTGGAGTTGTCTTACAATCTTGCATTGGTGAGAAGATTCCAGTCTATCAAAGCTGGTCATCACACATATATTGTGTCTGTAATTGTGTGCAAATTTCTCCTGGTCCAGCTCTTCTCACTCTGCATCACTTTGTGTAAGTCTCTCCAGGTAACTATGAAGTCCATCTGCTCCTCATTTCTTATATCACAATAGTATTCCATTACATTCATATACTACAACTTGTTTAGCAAAGCCCCAATTCATGGGCATTCACTTAATTTCTAATTCTTTGCCACTACAGACAGAGCTGCAATAAATATTTCTTTTTTTACATATGTGTCTTCCTATACCACTTCTATGATCTCTTTGGGATACAACCCTAGAAGTGGAATTATTGGGTCAAAGGGTATGCAATTATTTATAGCCCTTTGGGCTTAATTCCAGATTGCTCTCCAGAATGGTTGAATCAGTTCACAACTCCACCAACAATGCATTAGTGTTCCAATTTTTCCACATCTTATCCAGCATTTGTCATTTTCCTGTTTTGTCATTTTAGCCAATCTGACAGGTAAGATGTGGTACCTCAGAGTTTTTATTTGCATTTCTCTAATCACTAGTGATTTAGAGCATTTTTTCATATGCTTATAGATATCTTTAATTTCTGTCTCTGAAAATTGCCTGTTTATATCTTTTGACAATTTATCCATTGTGGAATGACTCAAATTCTTTTATATGGTACAGATATGGTACTGATAACTAAACTAGGAAAATCCAAACCAGAGAAAGAAAATTATAGGTCCATTTCTTTAATGATTATAGATATTAAAATTTTAAATAAAATATTTACAAAGAGATTATAGCAATTTATCACTAGCATAATATACCATGACCAGTTGGGATTTATACTCAGGATGTAGGCTTGATTCAATATTAGGAAAACAACCAGCTTAATTGATCATATCAACAACAAACCTAACAGAAACCATATGATTTTTTCTTTTGTTCTCTTTTGGAGGGCTGAGGGCAGGGCAATTGGGGTTAAGTGATTTGCCCAAGGTCACATGGCTAGAATGTGTTTAGTGTCTGAGGCAGGATTTGAACTCAGGTCCTCCTGACTCCAGGACTGGTGCCCTATTCACTTTGCCACCTATCCTCCTTCTTGCCACCTAGCTCCCTCCCATATGATTATTACAATAGATGGATAAAAACTTTTAACAAAGTGCACCACCATTCTTGAACAAAACACTAGAAAGCATAGGGGAAAATGGAGCATTCTTGAAAATGATAAGTAGGATATACCTAAATCCTTCAGCAAGCATTATATATAATGGGGATAGGCTAGATGTTTTTCCAACAAAATTGGGCTGCAACAAGGGTGTTCATTATGAACAATGTTATTTAATGAAGTCCTAGAAATGGTAGTTTTAACAATAGGAGAAGAAAAAGAAATTGAAGGAATTAGAATAGGCAAAGAGGAAATTAAGTTATCACTGTGCAGATAATATGATGATGAACTTAGAGAATCCTAGAGAATCAAGTAAAAATCTACTTGAAATAATAAACAATGCAGGATAAAAATTAACCCACAAAAGTCCTTGGCATTCATAATATTAATTTAAAAAGTCCAAGAGCAACAGAAATTCCACTTAATGTTACTGTAGACAATATACAACATTTGGGAGTCTACCTGCAAAAACAAACTAGGAATATATGAACACAATTACATAGCATTTTTTGAGCAAAGTCAGATCTAAATAATTGGAAATACATCAGTTGCTTGAGAGTAGGCCAAGCTAATATGACAAAAATAACAATTCCACCTAAATTAATTTACTTATTCAGTGTCTTACCAATAAAATTGCTAAAAGTTATTTTTAGAGCAAGAAAAAAATAATATCAAAATTTATCTGGAAGAACAAAAGTTACAGAATATCAAGGGAATTAATGAAAAGAAATGCTAGGAAAGTTGGCCAAGTGATACCAGATCTTTAATTGTATTATGAAGCAGCAATCATCAAAACTACTTGGTACTGACTAAGAAACAGAGGGGTAGATCAATGGAATAGGTAGGCATATGTAATGCCAAGCAAAGGCAAATTCCCAAGCTTCAAAATACTAGCATAGGTGCTCTCCATTTTATTCAGTGACAAATTAAGGACAGAGAGAATCAACATGTAGCATAATACAAAATGCAGCATAAACCAAGTGTGATTCAATAATCTCCAAGTACTACCCCACCCCTGGACATTACATTCATTTAATCAATCACAAAGTCCCTCTTCTAAATACTACTCCACCCCTAGGCTGTACATTCATTTAGTCCATCACAAAGCCCCTCTTCTCAAATGGAGATTAGTTTCCAATCATAAGTAAAGTACATTCATTTGTTCAATCACAGAGCACAAAAAAAGTCAAAAGTTCCCCACCCTTGGATTACAATTGAATCTACCCCAGAGTTACAACAAGCTTAAGCACAGCATTTAATACCCAAAGAGAGGTCTTTTCTTCATCTTGACCCGAGGCAAGATCTAAGCAATCTTTGTTCCTGGGGAGACAAAGCTTAGCAACACAAGATACATTGCCAGTGTCTTCATTAATTCATTCTCTGTCTGCAGAACAGTCCTAGGACCCCTGAAAACATTAGCAAAACCCCCTTTCAGGATTTCTGTAAACATAAAACAAGAAAATCCTTCTTCAGGGCTTCTGAACTAACAGCAAGGTTCCAAGTCCTCGGCAACAACAGCACTGTCCTTCACCAGTGGACAGTATTCACTCTCTGTCTGCAGAACAGTCTCAGTAGCTCTGAACCAACAGCAAGGTTCCAAAACCTCTGCAACAACAGGACTGTCTTTCACCAGTGGACAAATCTGGCAAAACAACATCAAAACAGACAGCCAAAGTACCAGCATAACAGGCATGTCTCCTCACTGAAGAAAATTTTTCTTAGAAAGTAAAATTGACCAAATGGAAAAGGAGGTACAAAATCTCACTGAAGAATATAATTCCTTAAAACTTAGCATGGAGCAAATGGAAGCCAGTAACTTTATGAGAAACCAGGAAACAATAAAACAAAATAAAATGAATGCAAAAAAGAAGAAACTATGAAATAGTCTCATAGGAGAAACAACTAACCTGGAAAGTATTTCCAGGAGAGGTAATTTTAAAATTACTGGACTACTTGAAAGCCATGATTAAAGAAAAGAGCACAGACATCACTTTTCTAGAAATTATCAAGGAAAACTGCCCCAATATTCTAGAACCACTGGATAAAATTGAAATTCAAAGAATCAGCTAATCAGCTCTTGAAAGAGATCCCAAAATTAAACCTCCCAGAAATTTTATAGCCAAATTCCAGAGCCACCATTTCAAGAAGAAAATATTCCAAACAGCCAGAAAGAAACAATTCAAGCATCATGTAGCCACAGTCAGTATAATAAAATATTTAGCAGCTTCTACATTAAAGAATGGGAAGATTTGGAATATGACATTCTACTGGGCAAAAGAGCTGGGATAACAAAGAAGCATCACTTACACAGCAAGATTGTGTGTAAACCTTCAGTGGGAAAATGGGTATTCGATGAGATAGAGGACTTCTAGGCATTCCTAATGAAAAGTTCAGAGCTGAATAGAAAAGTGGAGTTTCAAATGCAGAAATCAAAAGCAGAATAAATAGATAAACATGAAAGGGAAATCATAAGTGACTTAATAAAGTTAAATTGCTTATATTCATCTCTGAGGTACCACATCACACCTAGATGATACTTGTAACTCATAAGAACTTTCTCATTACTAGAGGGGTTAGATGGAGTATATATTGACGGGGGGACACGTGTCAGTTGACTATGAAGGGACGATATCTAAAAAAAAATTCAGGGAGAGAGAGGAATGTACTGGGAGACACGGAGAGGGAGAGGTAAAATGAAGTAAATTATCTCACATAAAAGAGAGAAGAAAAAGCTTTTACAGTAGAGGGGAAAATGGGGTATATGAGGAAGAGTGAGTGAACCTTACCTGCATCATAATTGACTCAAGGAAGGAATAATATGCAGAGTCAATTGTTTAGAGGAATCTATCTTACCCTGCAGGAAAGTAGGATTGGAAGTGGATTGGGGGGGTGATATGAGAAAGATAAGACTGGGATAGGGGATAGTCAGAAGCAAAACATTTTAGAGGAGGGGCAGGGTAAAAGGGGAGAGAGAATAGTATAAATGAGGGGGGTAGGATGGAGGAAAATCTAGTTAGCAATAGAAACTGTGAAAAAAATTGAAGTAAGTTTCTCTGGAAAAGTCTCATTTCTCAAACATATGGAGAACTGAGTCACATTTATGAAAATGAGAGCCATTCTCCAACTGACAAATGATCAAAAGACATAAGCAATTTTCAGATGAAGTAATCAAAGCTCTCTATGGCCACTTGAAAAAAAGTTCTAACTCATTATTGATTGGAGAAATGAAAATTAAAAAAATTTCTGAAATATTCCCTCATACTTACTAGTATACTAATAGGAAAGAAAAGAAAAATGAAAAAAAATGCAGGGAATGTGAATGAAGTTGGACATTAATTCAGTGTTGGTGGGGTTGTGAACTGATTCAACCATTCTGTAGAGCAATTTGGAGCTATATCCAAAAGGTCATGAAATCATGAACATTCTTTGACTGCTAGGTCTCTTTCCAAAAAGAGATTAAAAAAAAACACAAAAAGGAGGACTTACATGCACGGAAATATTCATATCAGCTCTTTTCTGGGGGCAAAGATTGGAAATTTAGAGAATGCTCATCAATTGGCAGATGTTTGAACAAAGTGTTTTACATGTTTAGAATGGAATACTATTGTCCTATAAAAATGATGAGCAGGATACTTTCAGAAAAAGCTCCAAAAGCTTAAATAAACTGATGCAAAGTGAAATGTACTGTGTAAAGAGCAACAGTGATATGTTAAGATGATCAGCTATGACTTATGTAGCTTCCCTAGCAATGCATGATCCAAGACAACTCTAAAGGACTTAGGATAAAAAAATGCTCTCCAAGGCCAGAGAAAGAACTGATGGTGCCTGAATACAGGTTGACACACACACACACACACACACACACACACACACACACACACACACACACATATATATTTTAATTTCTTTATTTTTCTTGAGGGTTTTTTTTGGTCTATGTTTTCTTTCATAATGTGACTATTATGGGAATATTTACATGACTATACATATATAATGCATATGGAATTCCTTGGCTTCTCAATGGAAAGAATTATTGAGAGGGAAAGGAAGAGAATTTGGAACTCCAAGTTTTAACAATGTATGTGAAAAATCGTTATTCGTATAACTTGGGAAAATTCTAAATAAAAGAAAAAAGAAAACAATATAAATAGGGCAATCACTATGAAAAAAGGAAGGGTGGAGGAAGTGAAATTAGAGAGTAGGATGATTAAGGTGGAGAAAAGTGACACTAGGGTCAGTACAGAAAAAAAAAAGGAGCTTGAAAAGGTAATTTAATTTCCAAATAAGGCTAGATGCATAATAAAAGTATTATAATTTGGGGCTCCATTAATAAATAAATACAATCAGTATCTCTTCTAACCTGAAAATCCTCTGTGACCTAAACCCAGTATGTTCTATGTCCTTTAGTGTGTTCTATATTAGAAATTACTACATATTTTTCCTATCCTTTTTCTCTCTTATCAATTGTCAGCATTATAATTACTTATGAGTCCTAAAAAAGTTATACATATTACACACAATTTATTTAGTTGCCATTCTTTTAAAAATATGTTAATCATGACATAATCTACATCTTCCTGAAACTCATTTACTAATAATTCATCTTACTGAAACAATTTACATTGAAAATTAACAAAAAAGATTTCCAAGTTAATTTCAAAATAAACTCTTTTTTATACTAATGAAAAGGTGCCATGAGAGTCATGTACAAATATACATAATTTGTTCAATTTCTCAACTAAAATCTTAAGTTGCCTTGCTGTGAATCAAGCTTCCCTTTATATCAACAAAAAACATCCTGTGAATGCATTTGTGGCAAGCATTCAATGACTAAAAAAGTTTGGACTTCATAAAATGTAAAAAATGTTTGACAATAGAAATTCTGAGTGCTTTCCTAAAACACTATATACCATTTATTTTAGAATTAGTATTAAAAGAAAACATGATACACACTTCAATAACATGTATAAAAAAGGGAAAAGATTTTGAGATTATCATATCCTCTTTAGATAGATACACAGATGACACACATAAGTGAAGTAAATGCACACACACACATACACACACACCTCACATATCCCACCCACATATAGTAGTAGTGTCGTATCATGTAAATTTTTTTTTCAATTCCCTCACATGTTACATGAAGATTTGCATTAGATGACATCTGAGGTCCTTCCTAGCTCCAAAAACTACATTATGATTAATAATAATAACAATTTAATGAATAAAGTTTGGGAAATAGAGAAATATACTAAAGGCTACTATTCTACAAACTTTTAAGGTCATGAGTAAGAACAGTGAAATGGCAAGTCAAGGAAGAACCAGGGTAAAGGAAAAGATCTACGCATCAGTGAAAAGGGACATCTAGAGAATTTGGGTGGGGGGGCAAAAAGAGAAGGGAAATGGAATTAAAACCACAGTTGGAAAGATTAACTATGGCAAGGAATAGAACTATCTCTTACTCTGGTCAACGGAGAGGAACAAAGACATGAAGGGAAAGAAATAAGCATTTGTTAAGTACCCACTATATTCCTGGGCCAGGCATTGTGCAACCAATTTAAAAATATTGAAAAGGTGAGTGCTTTGGGCATTTTATTTGTAGGCCACTGGAGTTTAGGATGACCATACTAGGTGGCATCTATATCAGTAGAGTAATGCCTGTCTGCTGAGTTGAAAAGATTTACTTTACACCTTGTGGAGAGTATTTGAAGAAGTCAAAGATAGAGGAATAAAAGGATTACCAGCAAAAGTGAAAACTTAATTGAGGTTGAAGAACATTTAACAATTCAAGAATAAATATTTATCAAGCACTGAACTAAGTTCAAGATGTGTGCTAGATTCTGGCAAAGGAAATTAAGTGTTCTTGACTAAAGAAGTTTATAATCTACTGGAAGAAATATGAATAATGGAAAATAAAATTTGAGACTCTATGTGGGTTTATGGAGTCAAATAAAGGTTTCCTAAAAAGTAACGTCAGAAAATTTAAGAAGAGGGAATTGACCTTCAGTTTAGGAGTTTAATAAATCCATCATGGAAGAAGTTACATTTTGGTTGAACTCTGAAGGAACAAAAACGTTGCCAGTGACAGTTATAGAGAGAATGCATTCCAGTAATGAAGGAGATTATCACAGAATTAGTAAATATAATGAGTTGAGAAATACCTTAGAGGTGATCATATAGCTCCATCAATACTTGAGCCAGAATCCCATCTGGTAAAGGTGATTTTTTAAATCTAAAGAATATGATTTCATAAAAGTCATTTTCAAATTTCAACTTATTAAATCTGTTGTAATTCCTAAGTATGACAAACTCTTTTTCCATTCTGCCTACCTCATTCAATATATTAGTTACTGCTGACAGATAAGTGTTTTTTTGCAAATTAGAAATCCAGCCCTCCAGATATATGAAGATAGTAAAGTCCATGCTATGTCTTCTTCCCATAAATGACAAATATTCCAAATTCTCTAAAAAAATTATTGAAAGAAATGGTCACTCAACATTCTGCTCCACATAATAGATACTTAACATCTATTATGTTATTATATGCTGGTTGGCTTGATTTTTGTATTCCGGATGTTGCTGATCAAACAGTCTTAATAGTACTATGACCTCTGACCCATGTTCTGTGGATATCATGCTCTCTAAACAAATCTTTTGGGCAAGAAGGTGTCACAGTACATAGAGTTCTGGTCCTGGAGTCAAATAAGACTCATTTTTGTGAGATTAAATTTGTCCCCTGACACTGACGAATTGTGTGCCACTGGGCAAATCATTTAACCCAGTTTTTCTCAGTTTCCTCAACTGCAAAATGAGTTAGAGAAGGAAATGGCAATGCACTCTAGTATCTTTGCCACAAAAATGCCAAATAAGGTCACAAAGTATTGAACATGACATAAAAAACATGAACAGCAACATTGGATGGTTAACTGATGTTGTACTTACATTCCAATAAGATGCCCAAATGATTTTAGACATATCATCTAGTCAAACATATTGTATTCTTTCATTTACTTTTGAATTTAATTTTTCTTATCTCAAGTATAAAACTATATGTACATCCTAATAAATTTTATTTTATTAAATTTATTCTTTCAAGTCAATCAAGATCTTTTTGGAATGAATTTGTCCTTAAATATGCTAGCTATTTTTCACAGACTAATGCTATCTGCATATTTTATTAGCATGCCATCATATGTCTATTCAATACATTGATAGATAACATGTAAGGACAGATGACTACTTTTGTTACAGTCATTCAAACATTCTTTATTTCTGTCTTTGAAGTCACAATATGGTATAACCTCTGGAATTTAAGATCCTTTTAGTAATTTCTATCAAAAGTAAGATAATTTCTAGTATTTTCTTTTCTTTTTTTAAAGACTAGACCTGTGAATTTATTGTTATATGTAATTCTCAATGAGAAAATTCCTTCTACAAATGAAACTCAGGAAATCTTTTGAAACTTTAGTCTTAGAGTTACTTGAGGCACTAATACATTAAGTGATTTGCCTAGGGCCATATACTCTGTATGAGTCAGAGGTAGGACTTAAAATCATATCTTCCTGACTATGTATCTCTCTCCTCTATACATTATGTTACTGGCTCTCAAAATTTATTTATTTGTAGATTTCTTTTGCTTTTTTTGTAAGCAATCGGGGTTAAGTAACTTGCTCAAGGTTACACGGCCAGTTATTTCTGGGTGTGGTGCTAAGTATCTGAGCCCGGATTCGATCCCCAGGTCATCCCAACAATGGAGCCAGTGCTCTTACTCACTGAGCCCCCTGGCCGCCCCCATTTGTAGATTTCTTAATGTGATATAATTATATATGTATTGTCCCTGAAAAGTTAAATTAATTGCTCACAAAAAACACCTCATTTCTATAGTTTGGTTATACTTACACATTAACATGCCATATTTTTTTTTTTTCTTGAGACTAGGGAGCATTTTAAAAAACTGTGACCTGGAAGATATTCCTGGAGATTGCATTTTTCAGGATATACACTCTTCTTGCTTATTAAACCATATTTTAATTATCAAATTTATATTTCAAAACAAAAATGGGGTGTCTAGTTGGCACAGTTAATAGAGCACCAGCCCTGGAGTCAGGAAGACCTGAGTTCAAATCTGTCTTTAGACACTTTGCACAAAAACTAGACATGTGACTTTAGGCAAGTCAATTAACCCCAATTACCTTCCAAAAAGCAAAAAAAAAAAAGAATTTGGAATTTCTGTTTTAAATATATCATCAGGAATTTTGAAATGTCATTGAATTTAAAATGTCTTTCTAAAGGACTTTTAAAATATGAATTCACCTGCTTGATAATCCTCCAGAGTCATATTTAATTTTATTAAAGTGAAATAACCTAGTCAGTAGATAATTTCACCTGAACAAGTCATTTGGTATTCTGGGACCAATGTCATCAGGAAACAGAATAACATGAGCAGTGAATTAATAGAATCATAGAATTTTAGGCCTAGAAGCAGTTTTGTATAATCTAGTCCACCCTCTTCTCATCATAAGATGGATGAGAAAACTGACACCTCAAAAGTTGAATTGAGTTGTCCAAATTCATATAGTTAATGAAAATTTGACTGAGAATTCATTGCATTTCTTTAATCTCACTTCATTATTAATAAAATACCACCATTTTCTAGCACTAAATTTTGGAGAGTCAGTTTATTTATTGCATATATGGAGGAACAGGAAACAATCTGTCATAGAAAAATGACATTCTTTGAAGTAGGTAAAAGAAAGATTTTCTAATGCATATTTAAAAATTATCAAGAAAATTTAAAAAAAAGAAAACTAATTCTTTGTACGTATTTTCTTAAGAGTCATCTGATTTTTCTTTCCCAATAAAATTCTGTAAAACAACTTTAAACTACCGATATCCCAAGTTGTTACTAAAAAAAGTATTCCCCATAAGATACTGACTTCTGGTATTAAGAAATTCAGGATTTTTTGTTTACTTTGTTTTGCTTTTCTCTAGCTCTAGTTGTATTACCTTAAAGTATGAGATGAAAAATATAGAAAAGGATTTATGCAGAATGGGTCAAAAGCTGATTTTAGAAACTCATGAATCTGACTTCATGTGTAAATGGTTTACCTATGATTTTTGCATATTTAAGAATTGAAATTAGACAATTTTAAAATGTAATGTAGCAAAGGTTATGCAAAGCATCTTAAGTGAATGACAGCAAGAATATAAGCCTTTGATCTAGCACTATATCATATTACACAATTTTCTAAAAAAAATGAACAGTAATAAAGGCATTGTTGATTAAGCATATATTTTAAGAATCTCAATATCATGATGTAGGAACAATTTAGTAAGTTTTCTTGAATAATTACAATTCATTTCAAAGAATATTTGAATCAATTCAAAACAATAAGTCCAGTCAATTAGACGTCTCTTTTTTCACTATACTGCTAACATTTTCCTTTTTAAAAAAAATATTTTTGCTACCTTAATGGGTGTGAAATACAGCTTTAGAATAATTCTATTTTGCCCTGTACAAGTGTATTCTGTAGTATTTGAGATAATCACCTTTCTTACTCCACACATGCTCTTACACACTTCTTTCTTCTCATTCACAGTTTACTTGACTGTCCTTTGCCAATTTATTACTGCAATCCCCTTTTTAACCTCCCTTCACCTTACACAGAAAAAGTGTGATTGATGAAATCTTTCTCTTATTCTCACTTCTATAACTGAATGATTTTGATCTGAGTAACTTATATTTCAAGAAATACTCTATTTTTTTCCTTTTATATATATATATATA